>NC_135336.1:21843541-22150611 GCF_023851605.1 Tamandua tetradactyla
TTAATCCATTCTGCCAGTCTATGTCTTTTGATTGGGGAGTTCAATCCATTAACATTTAGTGTTATTACAGTACGAATAGTACTTTCTTCTACCATTTTGCCTTTTGGATTTTATATGTCATATCTAATTTTCCTTCTTTTTACCTTTACTCTTAGTCTTCCTTTCTACACTCTTCTCCACACCTCTCTCTTTGGTCTTTTTGTATCTGTCTCTAGTGCTCCCTTTAGTATTTCTTGCAGAGCTGGTCTCTTGGTCACAAATTCTCTCAGTGACTTTTTGTCTGAAAATGTTTTAATTTCTCCCTCATTTTTGAAGGACAATTTTGCTGGATATAGAATTCTTGGTTGGCAGTTTTTCTCTTTTAATAATTTAAATATATCATCCCACTGTCTTCTCGCCTCCATGGTTTCTGCTGAGAAATCTATGCATAGTCTTATTGGGTTTCCCTTGTATGTGGTGGATTGCTTTTTTCTTGCTGCTTTCAAGATCCTGTCTCTCTCTTTGACCTCTGACATTCTAATTAGTAAGTGTCTTGGAGTACATCTATTTGGATCTATTCTGTTTGGGGTATGCTGCACTTCTTGGGTCTGTAATTTTAAGTCTTTCATAAGAACTGGGAAATTTTCAGTGATATTTCCTCCATTAGTTTTTCTCCTCCTTTTCCCTTTTCTTCTCCTTCTGGGACACCCACAACATGTATATTCATGCACTTCATATTGTCATTCAATTCCCTGAGCCCCTGCTCATATTTTTCCATTTTTTCCCTATACTTTCTGTTTCTTGTCAGATTTCAGATGTTCCATCCTCCAGTTCACTAATCCTATCCTCTGCCTCTAGAAATCTACCATTGTAGGTTTCCATTGTTTTTTTTTTCATTTCTTCTACTGTGCCTTTCATTCCCATAAGTTCTGTGATTTGTTTTTTCAGACTTTGCATTTCTTCTTTTTGTTCATTCCTTGCCTTCTTCATATCCTCCCTCAATTCATTGATTTGGTTTTTGGTGAGGTTTTTCCATGTCTGTTCGTATATTCTGAATTAATTGTTTCAGCTCCTGTATGTCATTTGAATTGTTGGTTTGTTCCTTTGACTGGGCCATATCTTCAATTTTCCTGGATTTGTTATTTTTTGCTGGCATCTAGACATTTAATTACCTTAACTAGTTTATTCTGGAGATTGTTTTCACTTCTTTTACCTAGGGTTTTCTTGCTAGATGAATTTGTTGTCTATCTGTTCTTTGACATTCAGTTCAGCTTTTTCTGGATCTCTAGCTTAGGTTTTGTTTAACAGAGGAGAATTTTTCAGTTCTTGTTTTCTTGTTTCTTGCCCTGCTTGTATGGTGCCTTCTCCCCCACCCCCACCCTCTAGGAGGGTCTACGTAGGTATTATAGACCTCAGCCAGATTTTCCTGGCCCAAACTGGCCTCCTATCAGGGGGAAGGAGTCATCTGCATTGGTTTTCCCTGAGGGTGAGACCCAGCAGGTTGAAAGACTTTCCTGTGAAGTCTCTGGACTCTGTTTTTCTTATCCTTCCCAGTATGTGGCGCTTGTCTGCCTGCAGGTCCCACCAGCACAAGATGATGTAGCACCTTTAACTTTGGCAGACTCTCTCTGCTGAGGGCCTGGTGGAGACAGAGGAGAGGCTGTAGGCTGGCTTTAATGGCTTCAAATTACCAAGCCCTGAGGTCTGAATTCCTTGAGGGAGGGATTCCACCTGAGTTGGTCTTCACCCCTCCCCTGGGAAAGTCACAGGCTCCAGACAAGCCCTGAAATGAGCTTGTTTCTGCCTATGCCTGGGGCAGTTTCAGCCTGAGAAGTCCTGCTGCTTAATCCAGAGGTAGTCAAGCCTTTGTAGAAACACAACCACAAAAACCTCTGTTTCTTTTCTTTTTTTTCTTTTTCCATTAGCCCAATGAGCAACCTCTGCTTTGACCAGGTTCACCTGAGCTAGGGGCCTATTTTTAGTAGTCAGAATTTGTTAATTAATGCCACAACTTGTGTTTGGTTGGGCTCAGCCCTGCTGCTGGTAAAGTCTCTTTCCTTTCCCTTCTGGGAAGCAGCCTATTGGGAGGGGTGCCAGCCGGTGCACCTTGGGGAACTCACGGTTCTGGGGAGGCTGGCAGCTGGTCCAGCTGGTCCAGACTGGGGTACGCTGTGTGTCCGGTCACTGACATGGGCCCAGGAGATGTTCTGTACTGTTTCTGGTTATTTAGTAGCTGTTCTGGAGGACGAACTAAAATGCGCACATTGCTAAGCCGCCATCTTGGTCCCTCCCTCTAGACAGTTATATTTAAGATGCTTATTTGTAAATGTTTAAGGCTGAAGGTAGGACATATTTTGAATATCAATCCCACTTCGCTTTCAATCAGTCACAAAATCCTACTGACTCTATCTCCTAAAGATCTCGTGACCCTATCGGCCACCCTCCTTTCCACCTCCTCCCTGTCTGAGCCACTGTCCTAGCTCACCTTTACCATAACTGTAGCCTCATAACTGGCCTCTCAGGTTTCACTCTTGTCCCCAAATCCATCCTCCACATGGCAACAAGAATAACTTTTCTTTTTGTCTGATGTTTTCTTACAATTGTTCTAAGAGAAATTGTAGGTTTACAGGAAACTCATGCAGAAAATACAGAGATCTCATATTCACCCCCCCACACACAAACACACAGTTATCCCTATGATTAGCACTTTTCATTAGTGAGGTACTTTTGTTAAAATCAATGAAACAGTAGTATTATAATTACACTATTACCTAGGGTCCATAGTTGACATTGGGGTTCTCTGTTTATGTAGTACAGTCCTATGGTGTTTTTTTAAAACCACATTCAAAATGTATAATTCAATGGTGTTACTTATGTTCACGGTGTTGAGCTACCATCACCACCATACAATTACCAAAACTTTTCCATCACCCCAAACAGAAATTGTACCAATTGAGCATTAACTCCCCATTCCCTAAACCCTCTCTGATTCTATGAATATGTGTATTCTATTTCATGTCAGTGAGGTCCTACAATATTTATTCTTTTGTATCTGGCTTATTTCCCTCAACACAATGTCTTAAAAGTCCATACACATTGTCACACATATCAGAACTCCATTCTTTTTTTTTACAGCCGAATAATTTCATTGAATGCATATACTACATTTTGTTTAGCTATTCATCTGTGATGAACATTTATGTAACTTCCATCTTTTGGCAATGGTGAATAATGCCACTAAGAGCATTGGTGTACAAATATCTACTCGAGCCCCTGCTTTCAATTCTTTGGGGTATTTACCAGTTTGAAGCTATTATGCAATGTCCTTTAATTCTCTTTCAATATTGCTGGGTTGGATCTTTTTTATTGTTTCCATGGAGATGTGACCTATCCAATTGTGCATGGCAACTTTTGATTACATGGTTTCCATGGAGATGTGTCTCCACCCATTAAAGGTGGGGTTGCTTACTGGAGCCCTTTAAGAGAAAACTATTTTGGAAAATAGTTTCAGAGCCAATAGAGCCGAGAGAGCCCACACAGCCAGAGACCTTTGGAGATGTAGACGTAAAACGCACCTGGGAAGTCTTATCAAATGCGGGGAGAAAGCTAGCAGATATCACATGTGCCTTCCCAGCTGAGAGAGAAACCCAGAACTTCACTGGCCCTTTCTGTGGAGTTGAGGCATCTTTATCTGGATGACTTAATTTGGACATTTTAATGACCTTAGAACTGTAAACTTGCAACTTAATAATTTCCCTTTTTAAAAGCCATCCTGTTTTCGGTATATTGCATTCCAGCAACTTTTACGAAAAAAGAATGGGTATATACTAGAAATGGGATGCCAATCCTATGGTAGTTCTAAATGTACTTTCTAAAGAAGTGCCAAAATGTTTTCCACAGTGGCTTCACCATTTTACATTCCCACCAATAAAGAACTAGTATTCTTGTTTCTTCACATCTTCTTCAACACTAGTTTATTTTCCATTTTTAAAAATAATAGCCATTCTAGTGGGTGTGAAATGATATTATATTAACCCCGATATGTCTCAAACATTAGGGACTCCCAAATTAATAGGCCCAAGATAATAGCTTCTTGTGAAGCTTATGTATGTAGTGGAGAAGCTTAGCCTACCTATAGGTATGCCTAAGAGTTACTTATGGAGGACCTCTTTTGTTGCTCAGATGTGGCCTCTCTCTCTCTCTCTAAGCCCAACTCTGCAAGGGAAACTATTACCTTCCCTCCTACGTGGGACATGACATCTAGGGGTGAAAGTCTCCTTGGCAACATGAGCTATTACTTCCTGGGACGAGCCTAGCCCTAGCAACATAGGATTAACAATGCTTTCTTGATCAAAAGGGGTAAAAGAATAGCAACAAATAAGGCATCAGTGGCTGAAGGAGTTCAAATAGAGTCAAGAGGCTACTCTGGAGGCTGCTCTTACACAAGCTTCAGTTAGATATTGCTACCATCATGGTTTGCCAAACCCCAACCAAAACCATTCCTGCCAACCCTAAAGAACACCTAGGGCTTTATCTGAGATGCTACAAAGTTTCCATGCACTATGATGACTTTCCAGTAACCTACAAACCCCAGATGGGTTCTTAGGCCAGATAAGTCCTGAAACCCAAAGGGGCTTGCCTCTCCAGAACATCAACTAGTTCCATCCCCCTATCCCACATTATCAACACCCCTTTCCAACAAGAAAAAGTTAGAATGGGCATAGCTCAAATATCCCCAAAGACTGTGAGAAAGATCAAAGGAGAAGGTGAAGTCATAACAGAGAAGACAGGCTTTAACAAATGAATATGACTGCTGAATCATTATATTGATATTTCTTTTAGTCTCCAGTGTCTTGGAGCAGCTACAAGGAAAAATGTAAAATTTTGAATTTATAACCTATACAAACTCTGACATCTGTTCTAAAACCAATTGTAGCAGTGTGCTTTGAAATTTAGTGTTTTTTTCATATATGTTATTTTTTCACAATAAAAAAATGGTATCATGTTGCAATATTAATTTACATTTCCCTAGTAACTAGCAATGTTGAGCATCTTTTCATGTGCTTATTAATCATTTGTTTATCTTCTTTGGAGAAATGCCTATTCAAATCTTTTGCCCATTTTTTTTAATTGGGTTGTTTGTCTTTTTGTTGTTGAGTTGTAGGATTTCTTTATATATTCTGGATAGTAAACCCTTATTGAATATGTGGCGTTCTAATTTGCTAGCTGTCAGAATGCAATATACTAGAAACAAAATGGTTTTTAAAAAGGGGAATTTTAAAATGTTGCTAGTTTATAGTTCTAAGGCCAAGAAAATGTCCCAATTACAACAAATCTATAGAAATGTCCAATCAAAGGCATCCACGGAGAGACACCTTGGTTCAAGAAGGCCAATGAAGTTCAGGGTTTCTCTCTCAAGTGAGAAGGCACATGGCGAATGCAGTCAGTGTTCCTCTCTCATCTGGAAGGGCACATGGCAAACACGGCATCATCTGCTAACTTCTTCTCCTGGCTTCCTGTTTCATGAAGCTCCTCAGGAAACATTTTCCTTCTTCATCTCCAAAGGTCGCTGGCTGGTGGACTCTGCTTCTTGTGGCTATGTCGTTCTGTTCTGCTCTCTCTGAATCTCTTTCATTTTCCAAAATGTTTCCTCTTTTATAGAACTCCAGAAACTAATCAAGATCCACCCAAATGGTGGGTCATCTCCCCTAACCTAGCTTAACAACCACTCTTGATTGGGTTACATCTCCAGGGAGATGATCTAATTACATACAGCATTGAATAGGGATTATTCTGCCTTTACAAAATGGGATTTAGATTAAAACATGGCTTTTCTAGGGTACATACATCATTTCAAACTAGCACATGTGGTTTCTAAATATTTCCCTTTAGTTCTGTGGATTGTCTTTTTACTTTCATGATGAAGTCCTTTGAGCCACAAAAGTTTTTAATTTTGATAAATTCTTATACATATATATATATAAGAATTATATGTATGTTTAATCACATGTATGAGTAAAAAACGATTGTCTAACAGAGGTCTGGATGATGCTTCTCTATGTTTTCTTCTAGGCACTTTATAGTTTTGGTCTTTTTAGGTTCTTGATCCATTTTGAGTTAATTTTTCTATATGATGTGAAGTAGGGGTCCACCTTCAACCTTCTGTATACGGATATTCAGTTTTCCCAACACCCCTTGTTAAAGAGACTATTCTTTCCCAATTGAGTGATCTTGCTCCCTTTTCAAAAGTCAGTTGGCCATAGTGTGTACGGGTATTTTAGTGGTTTAAATGCCCGCCTTCCATGCAGGAGACCCAGGTTTGATTCCTGGACCATGCACCAAAATAAATAAATAAATAAATAAATAAATAAATAAATAAATAAATAAATAAAATCAGTTGGCCATAAATGTGAGGGTTGCTTTCTGACCTGTCAATTAGATTCCATTGGCTTATCTGTCTGTCCTTCTGCCAGTACCATGCTCTTTTGTTTACTGGGTGTTTGTAATAAGTTTTAAGATCACAGAGTAGAAGTCCTCCAAACTTTATTCTTCTTTTTCAAGATGGCCCTTACCCTTCCATATAAATTTAACAATTGGATTATCCATCTCTGCAAAGAAAGCTGTTGGGATTTTGATTGGGATTGCATTGAATCTATAAATTGAATAGTATTGACATCTTAAAAATACTCTGTCTTTCAATCCTGAACATGGAATATTTTTCCATTTATTTAGGTCTTCTTTAATTTCTTTTAGCAGTATTTCATAGTTTTCTGTGCACAAGTCCTTTACATCCTTGGTTAGATTTATTCCTACATAATTGATTCTTTATTTGCTATTGTAAATGGATTTTTTTTCTTGATTTCTTCTTCAAATTGTTCATTACTTTGCATGGAAACAAAGTTTTGATCTTGTACCCCGTCACTTTGATGAATTCATTTCTTAGCTTTAGGAGCTTTGTTGTGCATTTTTTTCAGGATTTTCTGTAATTAGGATTATATCATCTGCAGATAGAGAAAGGTTTATTTCTTCCTTTCCAATTTGGATATGTTTCATTTCTTTTTATTGCCTAATTGCTCTGGCAAGAACTTCCAGTACAATGTTGAATAACAGTGATGGCAGTGGACATCATTACCTTGTTCCTGAACTTAGAGGGAAAGATTTTAGCCTTTCACCATTAAGCAGGATGTTAGCTATCAGCTCTTCATATATGCCCCTTATTACATTGAGAAAGTTTCCTTCTATTCCTGGTGTTCTAAGTGTTAAGGGTACTGTATTTTTTAAAATTTATTTATGAAACATAATCACATACAAACACAAACATCCTTACCATATGATCATTCCATTCTTGTTTTATAATCAATAACTCACAATATCATCACATAGTTGTATATTCATCATCATGATCATTTCTTAGAACAATTGCCTCAATTCAGAAAAAGAAATTAAAAGGAAACAGAAAAAAATTCATACATACCATACCCCCTACCCTTCCCTTTCATGGATCACTAGCATTTCAATCTACTAAATTTATTTTAACATGTGTTACTATTATTATTTATTTGTAATCCATATGTTTTACTCATCTGTTGATAAGGTAGATAAAAGGAGCATCAGACACAAGGTTTTCACAACCACAAAGTCACATTGCAAAAGGTATATCATTATACCATCATCTTCAAGAAACCTGGCTACTGGAGCACAGCTCTACATTTTCAGGCAGTTAAGGGTACTGTATTTTGTAAAATGCCTTTTCTGAACTGAGTGAGAGAATCATGTTCCTTCTGTTAATATGGTGTATAACTTAATTTGCTTTCATATGTTGAACCAACCTTGTATACCAGGGATAAATCCTACTTGATTGTGGTATATAATTCTTTTAATACACTGTTGGATTCAGTTTACTAGTATTTTGTTGAGGAGTTTTGCATCTTTATTCATAAGAGATATTAGTTTTTTTGTAGTATCTTTATACAGCTTTGGTATGAGAGTGATGTTGACCTCACAGAATGAGTTAGGGAGTATTCCCACCTCTTCAACGTTTTTGGAAGAGTTTGAGCAGATTTGGGGTTAATTCTTCTCAAAATGTTTTGTAGAAGTCCCTTGCAAAACCATCTGTTTCTGTGCTTTTTTTTTTTTTTTTTTTTTTGCTGGGAAGCTTTTGATTACTGATTCAATCTCTTTCCTATTAATTGCCTTGTTCAGATCTATTTCTTCTTGAGTCAGGATAGATAGATTGTGCATTTCTAAGAATGTGTTCTTTCATCTAGGCTATCTAACTTCTTGGTATTCATTTGTTCATAGTATCCACTTACAGTCCCCTTTTTCATTTCTGATTTTCATTAGTTGTATCCTCTCTCTTTTTTCTTTTTTCAATCTAGCTAATGGTTTGTCAATTTTGTTAATATTTCCAAAGAACCACTTTTGGTTTGGTTGATTCTCTCTATCATTTTCTTGTTTTCTATTTCATTTATTGATGTTCTAATCTTTGTATTTCTTTCTGTCTGCTTGCTTTAGGTTTATTTGCTCTTCTTTTTCTAGTTCTCCCAGTTTTGCAGTTAGGTCTCTGATTTGAAGTTTTTCTTCTATTTTAATGTAAGCATTTAGAGCTATAAATCCTCCTTTCAGTACTGCCTTTGCTGCATTCCATAAGTTTTGGAATGTTGTATTTTCACTTTCATTCACTTCAAGATACTTCTGATTTGCTCGTCAACCCATTGGTTGCTTAAAAGTACGTTGTTCAATTTCCACATATTTGTGAATATTCCCTTTCTCCTTCTGTTATTGATTTGTAGCTTCATTCTGTTGTGGTTGGAGAACATACATTGTATGATTTAAATATTTTTTTAATTTATTGAGACTTGTTTGATACTCCGCATGGTTTATCCTGGAGAATGATCCATGTGCACTCAAGAAGAATTTGTATTCTGTTTTCATTAGTGGAGTGTTTTATATATGTCTGTTAGGTCTAGTTGGTTTAATGTGTCATTGAAGTCTTACTTCAATGCTACCTTATTGATCTTCTGACTGGATGTTCTATCCATCATTGAAATTAGTGTGTTAAAGTCTCTTATTATTAACGTAGAACCATAACTTTCTCTCTTCAGGTCTGTCAGTATTTGCTTTGTATATACTGGGGCTCTGCTGTTAGGTGAGGTGCATATATATTTATAATTGCTACATCTTCCTGTTGAATTGTCCCCTTTTTCAGAATGTAATGACCATCTTTTCCCTCATAACTGCTTTTTACTTAAAGACTATTTTATCTCATATACTATAGCCACCCCAACTCTCTTCTGGTTACTCTTTGCATGGTATACTTTTTTCCATCCTTTCACCATCATCCTACTTCATCTTTGACTTTGAGTCTCTTGCAGACAGTATACTGTTTTTTTTTTTTAATCCATTCTGCCAATCTCTGCCTTTTGACTGGAGAGTTAAATCCGTTTAAATTTAAAGTCACCATTTGTGGTAGTTAGATTCAGTTGTCAACTTGGCCAGGTGAGCGTACCTAGTTTTGTTGCTGCGGACATAAGCCAATGGTACATGGACCTCATCTGTTGCTGATTTACATCTGCAGTCGGCTAGGAGGCGAGCCTGCTGTAATGAAGGACGTTTGACTTAATTGGCTGATGCTTAAATGAGAGACCGCAATGTAGCACAGCCTAAGCAGCTCGGCATTCCTCATCTCAGCACTAGCAGCTCAGGCCAGGCCTTTGGAGATGCAGAAAGAAGTCACCCTGGGAAAGTTGTTGGAACCCAGGGGCCTGGAGAGAAGACCAGCAGAGACCACCCTGTGCCTTCCACGTAAGAAAGAACCTCAGTGGAAAGTTAGCTGCCTTTCCTCTGAAGAACTAACAAAATAAATCCCTTTTTATTAAAAGCCAGTCCGTTTCTGGTGTGTTGCCTTCCGGCAGCTAGCAAACTAGAACACCATTGAAAATACTGGACTTGCTTCTGCCGTTTGGCCATTTAGCCTTTGGAAGTCTTATGCTTTTTTTTGGTTCCTCACTTCTGTGAAAGCCTATTTTATATTTATTTGATTTCTTGTGTTGAACCATATTTAGTGCCTTCTCATTTATATCTGGATATATTTTGTTTTCCTTATAGTTACTGCAGGGTTAAAATTTAACATCCCAAATATACAACAATTATATTTGGTTTGATACCAACTTAACTTCAATACATGCACATAAACTTTTCCTATATCCCTCTATCTCCCCACCATTTTTTGGTGCTTATTATCACTTATATCTTTGTACATTGTATGTCCAAAAACTTAGATTTATCATTACTTTGTATGCATTTGCCTTTTAACACCTGTAAGACGTAAGAAGTTGAGTTACATATAAAACAACATAATACGGTAATACTGGCATTTATAATCACCCAAATGGTGACCTTTCCCGCAGGTCTTTATATCTTTATGCTGCTTTGAACCACCACCTAGTGTCCTCTCATTTCAGGGTGAAGAATTCTCTTTAGCATTGCTTGTAGACCAGGTCTGATGGTAATTTACTTCCTCAGCTGTTGTTCATTAGGGAATGTCTTAATCTCGCCCTATATCGCCAGGTGTAAAATTCTTGACTGGCAGTAGTTCTCTTTCAGAATTTTAAGTGTTTCAACCCACTACCTTCTTGCCTCCATGATTTCTGATGAGAAATTGGAATTCAATCTTCTTGTGACTCACCTGCATGTAACACATTGCTTTTCTCTTGCAACTTTCAGAATTCTGTCTTTGTCCTTTGCGTTGGATAGCGTAATCAATATATGAGGGGGTGTATTTTTCTTCATGTTATCTGAGCTTCTTGGATGTGCATATTCAAGTCTTCTGCTAGGTTTGGGAAGTTCTTTGCCATTATTTATTTGACTATTCCATCTCCCCCTTTCTCTCTTTCTGGGACGCCCATGATGTGCATATGGTGTACTTGATGGTGTTCCATAGCTCTCTTAGGCTATTTTCACTTTTAATATTTCTTTTTTCTTTTTGCTCCCCACCCTGACTCATTTCAAGTATCTTGTCTTTGAGTTCACTGGTTCTTTGTTCTGCCAGCTCCCTTCTGCTCCTGAAACCCTCCTGGGTAACTTTCATTTCGGTTACTGTGGTCTTCACCTCCAGTAGTTCTGTTTGGTTCCTTTTTTTAAATTTCCACCTCTTTACTCTCATATTATTCATTCATTGTTTTCCTGACATCCTGTAGTTCCTTCTCTGTAAATATTTCACATCATTCCCTTTTGAAAGTCCTCAGTAACTCTCTGTTATTTTGGGGTTACAGTCTGGACCCCCGAGCAGACCCCCTGATGATCTTTTGCAACCTGTCATCTCCCTATTATGTCTCCAGCCCCTTGGTTCCCCTCATTCTGAGAGCCTGTCAGTTCCTCCAAGGCACTGGCTCCCAGTGTCAGGCCTTGGGCACCACATTCCCTCTGTCTGGGAGACTCTTGTTCCCTCTCCACCTGGCTAATTCTCTTCTTTCCCCAGGCAGGGTGAGTGTGGTCAGTGAAGACCTCTCTAAAGAGGGATCCACAGGACTTGAATGAGATCCACAAACCTCAAAGCCCACGGTCATTTCCGCCCAGCATGCTGCCTCCCTGGTCTCTGGAGCACAGGGACACTGGTGGCAGATAGGGGGCAGGTGGACATTTGAACGAACGCCATGTGGTTCTCTCAAAGGCTGTAGGTGTCATGTTTAGTCCTCCCTGAGCCCTTGAGGACCCTTGACAGGTCTTCCTGAGAAGCACAATGGATGCAGTGGGATGTTGAGGTTTCCCAGGACACGCCTGCTCCAACTCCACCTCCATCGCGGACCTCAGGGCAGCTCTGCCTGGATTCCAGGATGCAGCACCTCTGCCCAGCTGCCTGAGTCTAGGGGGGAGCACAGGGCATCTGAGCTAAATGACAGCTTTCCCCGGGCCTTAGTGACTTCCTCCTGCGCTCGTCATTAGTAAAGCTGCGGACAGCCGGAAACCTGGCGACAAGAAATCCTCGCAGACCTGTGGTTTGAGGGTCTGCAGCAGCAAAGGGCCACAGGGGGAGCACCGAGGGGTCGGGCCGCATGCTATGAGTCTCTCTGACCACATTCTGAAGGCTCCTTTCCTTCAGATCATTTCTGCCTCTTCTCCGGTGAGATCCAGCCTCAACTCTCCCTGAAAACTCTTCTGTACCTCACAGCAGGCACTGACCACATCAGCCAGGAACTTGGATGGTTTCATTTCATATCCCAAATAAGAAGAAGATAAGCAGTCCTACCTGCTCAATGCAAGACTGCCACTGCCCCCACCCCACACCGAGGCCTTCTAAAACCTCCAGTCACACCGCACACAAGGGAACCATGAGGCGCCTCAGACTATCACCATCACCTCCAGCTCCCAGCTGTCCAGAGGTAAGAAACTGATGCCAAAAAGGGAAAGGGATGCAGCTGGTCAGTGACAGAGCCGGGACCATTCCTCATGCCCCATCCCACAGCCTGCAAGGTGGCCTTGCAGGGCACTTCTGGTTGTGTCATGCTTGTCCAGAAACTTGCGCTTCCTCAAGGCAGAGCCTCAGCCAGGACTTGAGGACTGGACTTCCAAGAAGACCGTAGAATTGGGGGAGACCCTCCCAGGAACCGCGGAGGAGGTCACGGATGCTGTCCCTACCAGGAAGCTGAGAGGACACAAGCAGGTGTTTGTGCCAAGCAGTCCTGGGAGCGCTGAGGGCATCAGGGAGAGAGAACTTTGCCGTGGGATTCGAGTGCCCTCTGGCTGCCAGAGTCCTGTGGTCACACACCTTAACCAAGGCCTGTGCAAGTTTCCCTGGAGCCCCATAGGGATTCACCCAGGAATGGAAGTCTGTGGGCTCTGCGCCAAAGCCCTTGCAAGAGCCCCGTCTCCTCTGAGATGTCCGAGAAGCACAATGTGGGACACTGCTCCCAAATGTGGAATCCAAGGGCTTGCCCAGCCTCCTGTCAGGAACCTCAATTCAGAGTCAGGCAGCTGTGTGGTGTGCCTGGTATATTTAGAAAAGTCAGACTCCAGTTGCTCCCTGTTCCCTTGCAAAGTGTGAACTGCACCCATCACATGGAAATGTGATTCACTTCTCAGCAGCTAGGCTGAGCTGCTTCCCACCCACCTCCAAGCAACCCTCCCTCTCTGCCCCAAGCAGCCCTCTCTGTACCCATATCCTGTGCAGGGTGATGCTGTGACAGCAGAGAGCTGTCCACTGTCCCTTTTGCATTTGTTTGGTTGCAATGCACTGGTCTTATGCAGTTTCCTTTCTGGAAATCTGGATGTTTTCTTCTTCATTTCTCAGTTTCTTCCTCAATTCTCAACCCCACCCCACCCACAAACACCTGCACGTTCACGGACTCGCGTGTGCACACACACACGCACACACATTGCTCCCGTGGTCTGCAGGAAGCCTGAAGAAGCTCAGAAACCCTGCAGAGGTTGTGTCTGGCGCAGCCTGCAGGCTGAACATGGGCTTGTTTGTTTTTTCTGAAATTATATTTTAAAATGTTTTGTTTACCAACATTTAGAAATGAAGACCATTCACGTTAACTCACTTGAAAAAAAAGTCTTGAGCTCTGGTAACCCTGGGCCCCATTTCCTCCAGGCACCTGGGCAGGGGCTGAGCAGAGGCTGCCCCCTTTAGACGGGGCAGGTTCTGGTGGTTACCTCCCAGGCCTGCACTTCATTAGCTCCCTGCCTGGGCCCTGGAGGTGTCTGGATTTCCAATCCCACATATCTAGGTCTACTATGACAGCAGATATGTAATAGAAGTTTGTACCAGGTACTGTGAGGACACAAAGGAGGGTAAGCTTTCTCCTTTCCCCTCTTCTAATTTCTCATTCTATGTGCTTCTTGGGTCTTCTGAGTTTCTCTTCTTTTTCCTCTCACACTAGTGCCCTTTATTATTGCTTGTGCAGTTCTATTTTTGCCCCAAACCGACCTCCCCAACCCCTGCCTGGTTCCTTGGAGACAGAGCATCACTGCACTTTGGAGTCAGGGCTGAGCTTGATTTCTGCTCCACCTTCTGCCTTCACCCTTCCTGAGCCTCTTTATGTATGAAATAGGGACGACAGTGCTGCGTTTGCAGGCTCGCTTTGAGGACTGCCCAGAAAGTGCGCTATTCACGACATTGAGTTTGTTTCGGTGGAGAGCAACGCAGAAGCTGTGGCCTCTTCTCCTGATGCTGCAGGGACCCTGGGACTTCCCCCGGAAGCAGGAAGGCCAGCAGAGGCAAGAGGGAGCCCCCAAAGGCTGTGTCCTGTGGGCACAGGAAATGTGGCATGAACATGTGCTGCTCCCCAGGGGGCCCTGAGGGGGGCTGGGCCTCTGACCCTCTGAGAGCAGGAATGCCCTTAAATGATGGGTGTCACTTGGGTTGATGGACACTGGGAAAAGTGGGAGCCTGGGGCCATGTTTCACTCCTTCCTCCAAATTACCAAAGCCTGGTGCCTGCTCCGGCCCAGGGCCGTAGCCCACTTTCCCTGGATCTTCAGGCTAAAGTTCACCACGATGTCAGAAGGAAACGGGTAGTTGCCACGCAACCCCAGGACCGTGGGGACCTCTCCTCTCCTTCTACCGGAGTGGAGGGCATGGCAAAGGAGCCCTGGACCGGAAGTTCGGAGCCCCCACCCGCGTGTCACTCTCCCCATCCCTGCCCCTTGATGGGTCCTGGTTTGCTCCTCGGAACAATGAGGGGGGTGGACTCCGGACTCCTAGGCCACCCTGGCCCTGACACCAGGCGATTTGGTTGAGAGGAGGAATCATCTGTGGGGGAGGAGCAGGTGTGGCTTTGAGAGTGTTCATGTGCGGGTTGGCTAATACTGCTGGAATACAATATAGCAGAAATGGGACGGCTTTTAAAAAGGCAAGTTACTCTCCCCCTGCTTCTGCCGCCGTCGCTGCGGGCTCTGGGTTGCTGTCTCTTCTCCAGCTCCTGCCGCCGCCGCCGCCGTCGCCCCCACAAGGCCATTGGAGAGCTCGGAAGAGAAGGGTCTGCCCAGAGGCCCCGAACTGCCCGAGCTCCGCGGGGACGCGGCCGCGCGCGACCAGCCCGTGGCGGCCAAACCTGAGATGATAGGACTCCTTGTTACGAAGCCTTGTGCAAATCCCTTGACTGGCAGGTGGACACGGACCTGTTCAATAAAATGAAAAAGGCCAATGAAGAAGTGTTGACCGGTTTGAGGGATGAGGAGCTGGAAGCTGCAGAGAAGAACCTGGGAGAGGGTGAAATTCGCGATGCAAAAAGTGATGACAAAGGCAGAGCACCTCTGCCGGATGGGTGACAAGGAAGGGGCGCTGACAGACCTTTGCAAAACGTGTGATACCACTGTGGCTCTGGGTCACCGACCGGATGTTGTGTTCTGTCTCCTTAGGACTGGTTTATTTTACATGGATGATGATCTCATCACGCGAAATACAGAAAAAGTTAAAAGCTTAATAGAGGAAGGAGGAGTCTGGGACAGGAGAAACCACTTCAAAGCGTATCAAGGCCTTTACTGTGTGGCTATTCGCGATTTCAAACAGGCAGCTGAATTCATTCTTTTTCTTTTCTTTTTTTTTTTCACTTATTAAACACACCAACATACAAACAAAAACATTCTTACCGTATGATCATTCCGTCCTACATATATAATCAAAGTAACTCACAATATCATCACATAGTTGTATAGTCATTATCATGTTCATTTCTTAGAACATTTGTATCAATTCAGAAAAAAATCGTACATATCATACCCCTTACCCCTCCCTTTCATTGATCACTAGCATTTCAATCCACTAAACTTATTTTAACATTTTAACTCTTTCTTGACACCGTTACATC
The DNA here is from genome assembly GCF_023851605.1 of Tamandua tetradactyla. Lineage (NCBI taxonomy): Eukaryota > Metazoa > Chordata > Mammalia > Pilosa > Myrmecophagidae > Tamandua > Tamandua tetradactyla. The sequence continues at coordinate 21,859,329 of NC_135336.1, forward strand.
GTTTACATCCTGTGAACTCATGGACTATAAAACCTTTGTCACTTATACTGTCTGTGTCAGCATGATTGCCTTAGGAAGACCAGACCTCAGGGAAAAGGTCGTTAAAGGAGCAGAGATTCCTGAAGTGTTGCACAGTCTTCCAGCATTTTGGCAGTATCTGTTTTCACTCTGTGAATGTCGTTACTCAGTTTTCTTTCAGTCTTTAGCCCTTGTGGAACAAGAAATGAAAAAGGACTGACTTTTTGTTCCTCATTATCGCTACTACATATGAGAAATGAGAGTTCATGACTATAGCCAGCTGCTGGAATCGTATATGTCAGTAACTATTTGTTATACGGCAGAAGCCTTTGGGGTTGGCGTGGAATTTACTGATCACTAAGTTTAAATAAAACTATGTTAGTTTAAGTTTAAAGAAAAAAAGGCAATTTACTAAGTGACAAGGTTATAATTCTAAGGCCATAAAAATTTCCAAGCTAAGGCATCCAGAGAAAGATACCTTAACTCAAGAACGGCTGATGTCTGTCACACGGGAAGGCACGTGGCTGGCCTCGGCTGCTGGTCCTTGTTCATAGTTCCGTTGCTTCCATATTCTGATGTGAGCGTTACACGATGTAACAGTGTCAAGAAAGAGTTAAAATGTTAAAATAAATTTAGTAGATTGAAATGCTAGTGATCAATGAAAGGGAGGGGTAAGGGGTATGACTATACAACTATGTGATGATATTGTGAGTTACTGATTATATATGTAGAACGGAATGATCATATGGTAAGAATGTTTTTGTTTGTATGTTGGTGTGCTTAATAAATAAAAAAAAAAAAAGAAAAAGAATGAGTTCAGCTGCCTGTTTGAAATCGTGATAAGTGTGTGTGGGCCTTCACTTAGTCCACAACACAACTCTGGGTTCTGGTTTGGTTAGCACCTCACGGGAAGGCACGCATGATGTCTGCTGGACTCTGCATCTGCAAACGTCCACGTCCAGCCGTCTGCTTACTCTGTCGGCACTCCACGCGTCTCCAAATGTCTGAGTCTCTGTTGGCTCTGAAGCAACTGTTCTCCCAGCATCTGCATCTGAAGTTTCTTCAAAATGTTTCCACTTTTGCGCAACTCCAGTAAACTAATCAAGACCCACCTTGAATGGGCAGAGTCACATTACCATCTAGTCAAAAGGTCGCACTCACAAGTGGGTGTGTCGCATCTCCATGGAAACAATCCAATCAAAGTTCCCACCCCACAATATTGAATCAAGATGAAAAGAAACATGGCTTCCCCCACAAGATTGGATCAAGAAAAAGGATATGGCTTTTCTAGGGTGCATAACAGTTTGAAACCAGCACAGATATCAAACTTACAGGAGCAGGAGTAAAAACCAACAATATAGAATAGAACTGACAGTATAGGATGAGAGAAAAAAAGACCAGAGCATTAGCAATCTGATTCATGCTCAGGCCTGAGGGTTCCCCTTGGGGACTGATTCCTCCCCTCCCCCGGGCATAGTGTCATCTGCCCTCTGGCAACATTACCCCAGATGAGCCTTGAATAGAAATAGGATGGACCTAGGAATATGGGAACCTTCCTAGACCAAAGGCACCCTTCCTCTGGGTGCCTGAGGACTGATACAACAGAGGTCCATGGCCAGTGGGAAACGGCCTTGGACCTTCCATATCGCAACTCTGGAAGCTGGGCTGGGTCTAGCCACGGCTGAGATCCAAGGGGCTTCTTCCCACCCCACCCGCAAGCCTAAACTTGCATTTTACTGTGGGCATGACTTGGCAGGTGAAATCACTGCCCAACTCCCCTACGTGGGACATGACTCCTAGGGGTGTAAATCTCCCTGGCAACATGGGACCTGACCCCCAGGGATGAGTAAGCCCCAGCATTATGGGAATGAGAAAGCCTTCTTGACCAAAGAGAGAGAGAAATGGGACAAAATAAAGTTTCAGTGGCTGAGAGATTTCGAACAGAGTCGAGAAGTTACCATGGAGATTATTCATATGCATTATACAGATATCCTTTTTTAGTTTATGGTATATTGGAGTGGCTGGACAGAAGTACCTGAAACTGTTGAGCTGTGTTCCAGTAGCCTTGATTCTTGAAGATGATTGTATAAACATATAACTTACAATGTGACTGTGTGATTTTGAAAACCTTTTGTCTGTTGCTTCTTTTATTTAGGGTATGGATAGATGAGTAAAAAAATATGGATAAAATATAAATAAGAGGGAGAATAAGGAGTAAAATAAATTGGGTAGATGGAAATGAGAGGGGGGTAAGGAATATGGGATATATGAGTTTTTTTTTTCTTTTGTCTTTTTATTTCTTTTTCTGGAGTGATGCAAATGTTCTAAAAAATGATGATGGTGATGAATACACAACTGTGATGGTATTGTGAGCCATTGATTGTACACCATGTATGGACTGTATATGTGTGAATATGTGTCAATAAAAATATGTTTTTTTAAAAAACAGAGGGCCTGGAGCAAAAAAAAGCCAGATGACTAGGAGGATCCCTGCAGAATGAAAGAGGAATCTTTCTTTGGACCAGAGAAAGATGGTGGGCTTCTGGGTCCCAGGGCAAAGCCTTGGCCAGCTTGCTGAGCTCCCTGCACGGGTGGAAGGGAAGAGGAGAGGAGCCTCACCATGTGCAAGACCCTCAGGCAAATGTGACCCCAAGAAAAGCTCATACTGTTTAGCACTCACTGTGTGCCAAGCACCGCCCATACATTCTTGACGTAGAGTAACTCAGGCAATTCTCCCAACAATTCTACAAAGTCAAAACCATTTAACTCTCATCTTACAGATAAGGAAACTGAAGCACAGAGAGGTGGAGTAACTAGTCTAAGGTCACCCAGCAGATGAGGAGGAGAGCTTGGATATAAACTCAGACGACTGAGTTCCAGAACCTGCACTCTTGATGATCACACTCATTTAATTGTTTTTTCTTCAACTGCCAGGGCCAGGAGGGCCCCGGGCTGAGCACTCAGCCCCTTTCCTGCCAGGTTGAATCATCTCCAGCTGCACCGGTCCAGGCGGGCTGGCAGAGCTGGTTATACAACAAGCACCACGTGATGGGCCCAGCTGACGCTGCCAGCAGTAGGCAAAGTCCTGGAGTGGGAACATCACAAAGAAGCCCCTACCGTTTCCCAGTCCATCTCTTGACCACACAGAGAAGTTAAGGTCCCCACAATGAAATCCTCTTTCCTTTGTTGTAACAGAGATCCATAAAATGGTCCCATTCAAGTGTCCACACAATGACAAAGTGTCCCCATCTCTCTCACCCATTGTCATCCTGCTCAGTCTGGTCCAAAAGGATTTCACTGGAGTGCCTGATGTGGTTGCTTCCACAGCTGCAGCCTGGTCACCTACTTTGGGGAGCTGTAGGCTTCTTCAGCAACCCCCACCCAGGGGGTCACTAACTCCAGCTCCCACTCACAAAAGAATATTCTCAGAATCCCACATCATGGAGCCTCCTTGCTTCCCTGCTTGCACGCCAGCAGAAACTTTGCAGCTACCCTGGGAGGTGGAGGAGGCCCACCACCTCCAGTCGATGGAGAACAGACCCAAGGAAAAGAGGAAATCTACCTGGTTTCTGCCTTGCCAGGTGTCTGTCCATCCTCAGCTCTTCAAGCTGCAAGCTGGACAGGTCACACTCCAGCGGAAGTAATTTCCGTGGAGAGAGTGGTGGGGCCGCTCAGGGCACCTGTGTTTCTTGAGCACAGTCTGTCCTTGCTAACTCTCGAGCCTTTGGGGACCTCCTCCAAACATCACCATTTGGTCCCCCCAGATGAGAAAGATGCTGCCTTCTCCTCCAACGAAAGCACCAAAGTTCCTCTCCCGCCATGCCCATGAGGCAAACCAGTCCCCCAGCCCTCGCTGAGATTGGAACAAGGGAGAAAAGACATAGTGGGGGCCACAGAACCTCGCCCCTGCCCAAAGCCCCCCCCCCCACACACACAGCATGGCCTGCCCAGCTCATCTGGATGGCAGGAGCAGGCTGACCTTGGAGGTCTGGACACGTGCGCCTGGTGCCTCCAGGGAGTGTCCTTTCTTCCCAAAGGGAAGGAAGGTGGGGCTTAGTGCTAACCGGGAAAGCATCCAGCCGCCTCCCAGAAGCAGCAGCCGGTCTGTCCACTGACGGGGCTCCCTCGGCCTGTGGGAGTTCCCTGACTGTGACCAGAGGCCCGGCTCCCTCCGGCAGACAGGCCGTTCCTTGGTGGGCTGGGCCTATGCCCATGGGGACAGCACCAGCACTCAGGCTGAAGGAGGGCAAGCCTGGGACCAGTTCTCCTGGGCCAGCTGATTGCTAGCCTGGTGCAGGTGTGGGTGGGAATGGCCTTACCCTTTCTTGGTGCGGGTCTGAAGGACATCTGGGGTTGGGGTTGGGGCAGAAGAGGGGAAGGTCACTCACAGGGACCCCCAGGCTCCATCTCTGGGTTCTCAGAAGGGGTCCATTTCAAACAAGCCCCCTCCACACACCCTGCTGAAACAGATGGACTTTTTTGAGGGGTGCATGGTCTGGGAATCAAACCCGGGTCTCCGGCATGGAAGGGGAACATTCTACCACTGAACCACCCGAGATGGACTTTTATTTAGAGAAACTCTTCAAAGCTATAGACACATGTCCCCAGCAGGGCTGAAAGCAGATACGCCCTTGTTATGGACAATTTTCTATTACTCGGATCCCAGTTCAAGAGAAGCAGAGTGGATCCTGCAGGTGGTACAAGTCCATGTTCTCCATCTGCCCCCATCTTTGCCTTCCTTCTGAGGCACTTCTGCTTTTCAGTCTCTATCCTCCATTCAAAAGAAGCAAATACCCTATAGCAGTCACTTGTATTTTAGTGTAAATTGATTTCTTTAGTGTTACCCCCTCAATGTGTGTAATTTGTCTCCCTTGCAATCCAAATTTTTCATATTGTTGTCAGAACTACCTTTAAAATGTGACAATATTTCTATTAGTTTTAAAAACTATTCTGACCCTTTGGCTTTAAAGTAAAATCAATTCCTTAGCATGGCTCAAATAAGGCCATTGCAACCTGGCCCCAGGAACCTTCCTGGCCTTGTCTACCACTATTCCTTCCAGGAACCCTGTGGCAGACTTTTTTCATTGCCTGTCCCAACAACCACTCCTCCTCATTCCTCGGTAAGGATTCCCCAGTTCATTAAGGGTGGTAATGTACTCAGGTGAAAGAGCAGCCATGCCAGCCTTCCTTGCAGGTAGGTATAGACAGGAACCAAAGTACTGACTGTTGAGATATAAGTGGAAGTGTGATGTCATATTTCCAGGAGGTTTCAGTAAAAGAGAGGGGTGGGCCATTCTTTTTTCCTTTCTTCATCCTGCTGTCTGGAACAGAGACGTGATGGTTGGAGCTGTACGAGAGATCTAGGGCCAAGAGGATGAGGTCATTCCTTAGGGATGCCAGGGTGGAGCGCTGCAGAGGCTGGGATAGCTTTGCTAGGCATCCATTCCTTCCAAAACTTCTTTTGCATGAGAGAGTAGAACTCTGTATGTTTAAGCCATTGTTTTTCCATGTGGCCTAACCTAAGCTCATCCATACACACCCTTTTGTCCCTACTCTTCTCTCTGTGTGGTGTGTCTTCTTTTCTGCATCAGAGAGACAGTGCAATGTAGAAATTAGGGCGAGGCCTCTGAAGATACAGCAACAGGATTTGAATGTCAACATTGCCATTTGCCAGCCATGTGACTTTGGAAAAGTAGTAACCTTTCCATTGTCTCAATCTCCTCTATAAAATGAGGATAGCGAGGCTGTGAGACTGACATGGGTTGACACTCAGGGCAGTGCCTGGCACATAGTAGGTGCTCAATAAATGTTAACCATTATCCCTTTCCACCTGCCAAATTCCTCATCCTTCAAGACACAACTCAGTGAAACTTCCTCTGAGCTGTCCCCCCAACCCCTGTGCCCTTACCCAGACAAAAGCAGTCGCCGGCTAGCCTGCTTCCACCACCTTTGCAGGGCCTTACCTCCAGCATTGTCTCAGGGTGTCATAATGAGCTGCTTAGAGATTGGTTTCCTTTGACAGCCCATTGGCTCCTATAGAACATGGAATGGATCTTATTCATCTCTCTTTTTAAAAATAACTCTATTTGATAGGCTAAGCCAACTTAAAATTAGAACCTCTTCTGTTGCTCAGATGTGGCCTCTCTCAGCCAACATGGCAAGCAAACTCACTCCCTTCCCCCTCTCTACATGGGACATGACTCCCAGGGGTGTAACCCTCCCTGGCAACGTGGGACAGAAATCCTAGAATGAACTGGGACTCAGCATCAAAGGATTGAAAAAACCTTCTCGACTGAAAGGGGGAAGAGAGAAATGAGACAAAATAGTCAGTTGCTGAGAGATTACAAATAGAATCAAGAGGTTATCCTGGAGGTTATTCTTATGCATCATATAGATATCCCTTTTTTAGTTTAAGGCGTATTGGAGCGGCTACAGGGAAGTACCCGCAACTATAGAGCTGTGTTCCAGTAGCCCTGCTTCTTTAAGATGATTGTACAATGATATAGCTTTCACAATGTGACTGTGTGATTGTGAAAACCTTGTTCTGATGCTCCTTTTATCTGTGGTATGGACAGATGAGTAAAAAATATGGATTAAAAATAAATAAATAATAGGGGGAACAAATGTTAAAATAAATTGGGTAGAGGGAAATGCTAGTGGTCAATGAGAGGGAGGGGGAAGGGGTACGGTACGTAGGAGTTTGTTCTTATTTCTTTTTCTGGAGTGACGTAAATGTACTGAGAAACGTTCGTGGTGATGAATATACAAGTATGTGATGATAGTGTGAGCCATCGATTGCACACCAAGGATGGACTGTTCATGTGTTAAGAATGTTTGTGTTGTATGTTGATTGATTTTATCAATAAAAAATTTTAAAAAAGAAAAGTTCAGGAAGGCAGGTTCTGCCCCCTCCTGAGACTGCGGGAATGTCAGTCTAATTCAGGGGTGACATTTTAGGAAAGTCATTGTGGCCATTGGCTAAAACCTTATTCATTGATTCAGGTTTTACCAGGAAAAGAGCTCCCCTTCCAGTGAAATCCAAAGTCCATGACAAGGCTTTATAAGATCTCTCCTCCTACCACCAAGCTCCCTTCTTTCCAACCACACTGGACTCTGCTCCCACCCACAGCTCTGGCTGGAGAGTTCTCCTTTCCCCCTGGCTGCCTCTCTGACCATCACTCAGATCCTCAGCAAGCCTCCCTCCCCAGCAAACACATTCAATCCCCCTTCTCTGTTTCATTTTTCTCCAGAGCACTTATTTTCTAACTTCTGTTTTATTTCATTACCTCGTTTCTTTCTCCTCTGTAAAATGTAAGCTTCATTAGGGTAGGAACTTAACACCTCTTTTGTTCTTTGCTCTGTTTCCAGCATCTAGAACAGCACTTGATCTATGTGAGATGCTCAATAAATATTTCTTGAATGAATAAATTCTCTAATCCCCATTTTTCCAACTTCTGTATCTACCCCTTAATTGGTTTGGAATTTGAAGAGGGAAGAATGTTTATTTCCTTTTCAAAACTGCAGTCATCTTTTCCTTTTGAAAAGTTTATTCTAAGCAAGTAATATGACAATACAATAACAATGCAAATTAAAAAAAGAATAACCCTTTCTGACTCATACAAAAAGTCTCGAGCATGAGCAACGATACAGGCATGGAGCCATCATAGAGCAAAAATACTTCATCATCATAAGCTTAAATGTTTCACAGTTTTCTTCTGACAATTTAAATGGTCTCATCCAACTTTGTCTCTCCAGCATCCAGTACAGAGTCTGCCAGAAGGGGATAAGGCACAAATATTAGTTGATAAATCAAAGGAGGAAAAGGACCTGAAGGTTGGAGCAGATATAAAGGAGCCTTTGAATGGACTGTCCAAGTACCCTGTGCTTGGTGGGACTATGGGCAGGTCCTGAGAGGGTGATGGGAAGATGGGAGGAGGCCCTGGGGCATAGGGGCAACTGAGGCACAGTTGCCACAGCAATCAAGTGTTGAACAGAACCTGGCACCAGGGTAGATTCTCAGCCTGCACCCATGACATCCCAGAGAGCTAAGAGGACAAAAAGAGCAGGGTTGCAGTCACTGGCTTGGCTGTGTAAAGGCACATCAGTTATCTTCGTTTCTGTAGACTATTTACTTTTTATGACTAATTACCATGTAGCAAAACAGCAGTTATGTACATAATTATGTGGTAGATTAATTTTTGTTATTAGCTTTATTTAATTATACTGCTGAACCATTTGTGTGTACTAAATCACCAATACGCAAAACAAAAACAGGCAAAACAAAACATCACAAGGCTCATGGCACGTCTCTGCTCTCTGCGCTGGAGAAGGTGGGACCTGGCCCGTTCTCCTCCGCGGCAGCCCGTCCCCTTGCCAGAGTCTCTCTGGTGGCTGTCGGCATGGAGAACTGTTTTGTCTGTATCACTTGCTCCATGTCAGGTTCTGGGCTAAGTGTCTCATAAACTGCGCAGAGCATTGCAACCCTGTGATTAGCCATTTGATATTCACTCTCGGCCTGGGCACCTCTAAAAGCAGCCTCCCGTGGGGTAAACCTTTACTCATCTGGGCTGGGGGATGGGAGGGGTCATCCAGTTCAGGAGCTGGGGGATGGCTGGAATGACCTCTGTGTTCACTGCCCCTACCCCCACTACCCCTGCCCCCGGACAGCCTCTTGACCACTAGCTCACCCCACCTGCCATACCGTCTCTGGTTTTCCCTCCATCTCTGATTTCTACAGTGACAAGCACCATGGAAATGCTGATGGACTCCTGGGGTTCCAGCCAGACAGCGGGGTTGCAAGGAGGAAAAGGGGCCACAGAGGGAAAAGCCAGGCAAGATCTGTAGCAAAGTTGTAAATGTGACCCACAGAGAGGAACCTCAGTGGACCCTTCACCAACTGTCCGTGGAGTCCAGCCCAGCCTTCTTTCAGTGACGTCTCATTGTAGAAGTTCTTTCTGTCATCTAGTGTCCATCTGTCTTCTTGTACAGCGCTTTCCTTGGACTGGCTCCTCAGTGAGGGAAACCACAATGGTCAGCCTCCTTTGAGAACCCCCCTTGGGAGACCTGGAGACGTCCACCCATTGCCCACTCCAATCCCCACCCCCACCCCGGGCCTACTTCAGGTTGCAGGCTCTCAGTCCTTTCCATAGCACGTACCATTGAGCCTGTGCCATGGCCACTCTCATGCTAAGCATGCTTCATGCCAGTCTCTTTTGTCCTTCCAGCAGCCCTGTGAGGTAGGTGCTGTCGCTGTCGTCTCTGTTTGCAGAGGCACTGACGGGTTGAGGATCTTTCCCAAAACACACAGGTAGTAATCCTTCGCAGAGCCAGGATTCAAATACTGCTTTGTCTGGCTCTAGAGCCCATGCTTTTAACTTCTACCTTGTAGGACCGACTCCATCATTCATGCATTCATGCATTCATTCATTCAGCAAATATTGGTTGAGCATCTCTTTAATGGCAGATCCTGTGCTGGGTGCTGAGGATGGGCTGATGTATGAGTGCTGGTGACCGAGCCCTTGCGGAATTCACCCTCCGGGCCCACCCGTCACCCTCCGGGCCCACCCGACACCCTCGTGTAAGCTTTGTTCTGCTGCTTGGGGTGAGGGGGTGGGGTGGGGATCAGTTGAGCTGACTCCGTTCCCAGCCAAAGAGGCCTGTGGTTTGGGGTAAGCCGCATCTCCACGCCCCAGAGTGAGCCCTGGGCAAGCTGCTGAGTTGGGGCTGAGAAGGCGCCCAGGGGTCTCCCCAACCCTAAGCTTGACCGTCAGTCCGCCCCCCACCCCACCCCCACCCCGTTAGCTTCCCCCTTCACGCAGGCCAACCTTCCCCCACACCCTCCTCTTCCACTCCTTGGACCAGACATGATTCCATCTAGAAGATGGGCTTAGGAAGCTGACGACGCCCCCACCTGCTGTGGTCCCACCTCGAGAGCCACCTCTGTGGGCTAGTGAAAAGGAGACAGAAATACGGGGACTGGGAGCCAAACACCAGCCAGGCAGTCCCGTTTCCTTCCCTGTCCCCAAAGCCTGAGGCTGGAGAAGGAGGGAAGGAAGGCTGCCCGCTCCTCTGAGAGCTGCCGGCAGGTGGGAGACCGGAGAAGCTGTCTGCCCTGAGCCCTCAGCGCTGCAGACCCAGCTGGGAGAGGAACAGGGATCGGACAGGAGGCCTAGGGCCAGCCCAGGCCAGGAGTCAATAAGGAAAGGTCTATGCTTCCTTGAGCCTCTGTTGTGTATCGGGTCTTTTATATAGGTTAGGAGAAGACATTGTTTTTATTCCACTAAGGAAACGGAATTTCAGAGAGGTTAAGTATCTTTTTGAGATCACACAGGAAGCAAATGATAGCGCGGTCTAATAGGTTTAATTCCAAAGTCGTCAAGGCCCCTCCTGCCACACCACATAGCCTTCTTTAGGAGCCAGGACCACACGCTTTCCACATCTCTAAGAAAAGAAAAAAAAATGTATGAAGGACCTACTAAGTGCCATGTTACCGTCCGGCACACCCCTCGATCCTTGCTGCCCCCTCCTCCCTGGCCCCCACCTTCCTCGCCACTGGCCTTGGAGACAAACAAGACCCAGAAGGTAGTAGGTGCAGGCTCATGATTCTCTCTCACACACACACACACACACGCACACACACAGCAGTGTTGGGGACTGCCCTGCTCTTCAAAGGCAGTTCTCCCCAAACCACGGTCCCAGGACGGCAGGTACCTCCAGCCGGACCCCCCTGGCCAGCGCAGGAGCTGCCCTGTCTCCCCGGCAGGTGAGCGAGCAGCACAGCGGACAGGGAGCTCACCACCTGGAGCAGAGCTTCTCAGAGGGCGGTTTGGGGGTGGCAGCATCAGTGCCACAAACACTGACTCAGGGTTTCTGGGGCTGGGGACTGGGAATCTGCATTTTAACAAGCGCCCCGGGTGACTCTAGTGCTGATCCACACAGTGAGACCACCAGGGGAGCAGATTCATCAGCACTGGACTTGGAAATGAGCTAAACCCACATGGTGCAATCAGCAAGTGTGAGTATCAAAGGGAAAGGCCACCCTGTGGCTCCCTGACATCTGTTTACATTGCAGAGCTTTCCTTGCTTGCTACAGGACTGCTTTTCTCTCCACCACGTACTTCTCACTCTCTTGCAGATTTTCTCTCAAACATCACTTCTCAGGGAAGCCCACCCCAATATCTCCAGCGTATGACTCTGCTGCAATTGCTCTGTATTTCCCCTTCAGAGAGCTAGAAGAAGTGTCATAAGATGACTATGGGTTCTTATTTTTAACTTCTTATTTTCAAATAAATTCAAACCTACGAGACAGCTACAAAAACAACACAAAACCCATACAAGAACGCCAACATACCCCCACCCGGATACCCAGATCCACCAACTTATAAACGTTGCCACATTTGCCATAACATTCTAGCTATTGATGATCTCAGTTGAGAGTCTGCAGCTCCCTCTAGAATGTAAGCTCCTAGAGGACAGGATTCTCGCCTTGTTCATAGCCATAGTCCCAGCATTGGCTCGGTGTTTGGCACACAGCAGACACTCACTGAGTTTTTGTTGAATACATAACTCATGTTGGAAAGCTAGGAGGAGTAAGCTCAGGTGGAAGGAAGAAATGTTAAAAAATAGAGTTGACCTTGAAGTTCTCAGGGCCCTTCCCCACTCAGGAATTGCACAACCCATATAGGAATTTCACAGGGCCGTGGGATCCTCCAGTAATGGTCATCTCTTCTAGCCCCTGTCCTTCAGCCCTGGGCTGGTCACTTTCTCCCCTGCATCCAAACTCTTCTCTGCAGAGAACAGTTCTGTTCTTCTCAAGGATCTCTGCAAAGGCCCATTTCTCAGCTTTCTTTCCATGTTGTTCATGGCAGTGATTAATGCTCTGCTGTTAGAATTCTTCTGACTTCTGTATTCCCTACATCATTTTTAATCCCCATTCCTCCCCTTTTTGAATACAGACTCTAACAATATCAGAATTAGACAGGAATTTAGAGATGATTAAGAAAGTGGTTTTCAAGTCTTTCTTTTTCTAACATGAGAATGCCTTTTCCAAAAAAATTCAGAATCTGAATCCTAATATGTGAGGCAGACGAAAGAGTTGCTCTGATGAACATAGGGCACCCCCAGGAGCTCCAAGGAACCCAATTTGAAAACCACTGATCAAGCCCAAATCTTGTGATTTGCCCCAGCCAGGCCTACAACCTGCCTTTCCTAGCCTATGTTGTCAGACCTCAGTAAAAATGGCGAAGTTTGGGGTCATCTGCTTTTTTACAAGTACGTTCCCGTATTGTTTGAGAGCTACGTGTTTTTTTGTTTTCTACTTTATGATGTTTGTTACTTCAGTATGCCAAAAAAGCTCAACAAGATGTTGGCAAAGGAAGTTACATAAACATGTTTCACAAATATCCAAATCTTTGAGCAAAGATGGTCATCATGTTTTCCCAAACATTTCCAGATAGGGCTGGTGAGTAAGGCCCATCTTTTTTGTGTTATTTACTTATTTATTTATTTTGGAGTGCATTTTGAGTGCAAATCATGCAATTACGAGAAAGATCCAACTGGACAAGAAACGGTTGGGTATCCTTTGGGCTGGAACTCATTAAGCCGGCCAGCCTCAGGGATCTAGGGATTTTCACAGAACCAATTTCCTTCTTGGGATTGTTAACACAATCCCCTAATTGGAGCGTTGAGGGTCCTATTAGCTGCCAGCGCCCCAGGCCTGGTTTGGCGCTCAGCGGGAGTGCATTCCCCAAACCAGGAGGAAGGTCCAGCCTCTTCCTGGATTTCCCATGAAACTCATGCTCTCCACACCCTCATCCTGACCTCCACCTTCAGCTGATTCCCAGGCCCCAGAACACGGGAATGTGGGGTGTCTCCGGAGAGTGGGATCAGTAGGGGCTGAACTGGCACAGTGCCTACGGGTGACCCATCTTCCACACGCCACCTTGGGAACGTTCGTCAATACATGCAGATGCCACTGACGAAGTTTCTACTGTGCGCCCAGCCCTGTGCTAGTCCACCTCAGACCGACAACAAGAAATGACAATATTGTTATCTCCATTTGGCAAATGAGAATGCACTTTCAGAGGAGCCTCGCTGGGGCCAAATCTTATTTCACTTAATATTTACAGACATCATTTTATGCATTGTTAACAATGGCCAACCTTTATTAGGTGCACACCATGTTCTGAGAGATTTCCATGGACAAACTTGTTTCATCATCACAACGACCTTATGAAACTGGATAATGTGATCATCCCCATTTTAGGGAGGAGAAAACTGAGGCACAGAGTGGTTAAGAAACTTGCCCAAGGTTGCTCAGCTCTCAGCTTCACCATCCGTTCAGGGTCGTCTCAACTCAGTTCAAGCACTATTTGTGTTTCTTCTATGATGCAGGGGAAGCAGGACAGTGGAATGGTTAAGAGCATGGGCTTTAGAGCCAGCATGACCCGCGTTCAAATTCTAGCACTATCCCAGTCAAGCTGTGTGCATATGGCAAGTGTAAGAGCTGTCCAGTGCTACGGAACATGCTACCCCAGAATTTGGTGGCTTAGAACAACAAACATTTCTTATTCACAGTTTCCATAGGTCACGGATCTGAGAGTGGCGTGGCTAGATGGTTCTGTCTCAGGGTTTCTCATGAAGTTGTAGTCCAAATATTAGCTGAGGCTGCAGTCACCTCCAGGCTCAAATGGGAGCGTGGGCTTCCAGGCACGTTTCTGTGCCCTCTCCACAGGCCTGCCTCGTGACAGAGAGAGGAAGAGCAGAGCTTTCAAAATAGAGCCACAGTCTTCTTATAACCCAATCTCACAAGAGGCATCCCACCACTTCTGCCATATTCTATTCGCTAGAGGCAAGACAGTAAGTCCATCCACATTCAAATGATAAGGGATGATACAAGAGCACGAGGACGAGGAGGTGGGGATGGTTGCGCCATCTCAGAGGCACAAGTTACTTAAACTTCTGGGCCCCATTTCCCTCACCGGCAACATGGGAGCCATAATGGTTCCTCGCCTCGAAGGGGGGTGTGAAGTCCTCGATGATGCCCATGGAGAGACGAGAAGAGTGCTCAGCAAACAGTGAGTGCTCAATAAATGCCAACTGCTATCGTCACTAGGCCTGGGAGCTTCTTGAGGGACAGTGCCATCCTTGACCACCTCTGTCCCTTCCGTGTCTGCCCAACTCAGTACCTGGCACTTCCTTTCAGTCTGCTAATGCCAGCCTCTGATAACGTCAGGGCAGGAGTGGGGAAAACTGAAGCATCTATTATGAAAAAAAGGGAAAACTGTAAGTGTCAGCGAGGATATAGAGAAATTGGAATTCTTTTACATTGTTGGTGGGAATGTAAAATGAAGCAGCCTCTTTGAAAATAGTCAGGAATTTTCTTTAAAAAAATTAAACATAGAGTTACCGTGAGACCTGGCAATGCCACTCCTAGGTACACACACCAAAGAATTGAAATCAGGGATTCAAACAGATAGTTGCACATCAATGTTCATAATAGCACAATTTACAACAGCCAAAAAGTGGAAACAATCCTTTTCATTCACTGATGAAAGGAAAAGCAAATGTGATACATAGATGCAAGGGAATATTACTTAGCCATAAAAAAGATTGAAGTTCTGATACATGCAACATCATGGATGAACTATGAAGACAGCATGTTGAGTGAAATAAGTCAGACCATACTGATAGTGTATGATTCCACTTGTAAGAAATAGCCAGAATGGGCAAATTCATAGAGACAGAAAGAAGGGTCCTGGTTACCAGGGGAAAGGGGGAGGGGTTGGGGAGTTACTGTACAATGTGTGTACGTTTTCCATGTGGGGTGATGGGAAGTTCTGGAAGCGGCTGAAAGTGAGGTTACCACAGCATTGTGACTGCGATTAACCCCTCTGAAGTGTATTTTGGGAGTGGCTGAGATGGGAAATTTTATGTTGAATACGTTTCCACAATTTTAAAAAAAGAGAGAGATAAAGACTAAAGAAACAAAGACAATTAAATGTAATACATGATCCCAACTGATCTAACAATTGGGGAGAAAATGTCCAAAAGGGCATTACTGGGACATATGAAAAATTTGGAATACAGCTTCTATGCTTTACACCAATGTTAAACTTCTTGAACCTGAGAAGTACAGTTCCGGTGGTTATATGAGTGAATATCCTTGTTCTTAGGGAATATACATGGAAATATTAAGTGTTCAGAGAGCATGATGTAGGCAACCTATGCTCAAAAATTTAGAAAATAGATAAATAGATGGATAGATGGAATGATATGGCAAATGGGGCAAAATGTTAAAAAT
Organism: Tamandua tetradactyla; assembly: GCF_023851605.1. Taxonomy (NCBI): domain Eukaryota; kingdom Metazoa; phylum Chordata; class Mammalia; order Pilosa; family Myrmecophagidae; genus Tamandua; species Tamandua tetradactyla. The sequence continues at coordinate 21,874,648 of NC_135336.1, forward strand.
AAATAAGTTGGGTGTACGCTGGAGTTCCTTGTACTATTGTTGCAACTGTCCTGTAAGTTTAAAATTATTTCAAAATAAAATGCTTAACCAAAAAAAATTTAAAAAGGAATGATACCTGCTACAACATGGATGAACCTTAAAAATCATTATATTGGGTAAAATATCCTAGGCACAAAAGTGATTTCCCTTACATGAAAAATCTAGAATAAGCAAATTATACAGAAATTATATTAGAGGTTACCAGAGACTGGGGGTTGAAATTATATTAAAGGTTACCAGAGATTGCTTAATGGGTACAGAGTTTCTATTTTGGGTGGTGATAAAAGCACGCTATTGTAAATGTAATTAATGCCACCATAAAAATGGTTAAAGTAACTAATTTTATGTTTTGTATATGTGTGCATGTGTGTTACCACAAATTTTAAAAAATTAAATTAAATTTTCAAAATAGAAGAAGAATGAGAGCAGACATTCATTGCATTCAAGGCTATTCCCCAGACCCGAACCAGCCAGAACACGGGGTTGAGAGGATCCGGGGGCCCTGGCTTCTGCTGCCGCTTCACCTACTGTGCCCAGAGCAGAAAGGGCAAGTTGCTGCAGGGGGTTACCCCTGGGTGCGAGCCCTCCAGCCCTGCCCCTGCAGACCCTGGCTTGACAGATCTGTCGAGCACTGCCCAGACCGTGCCCAGGAGAGGTTGGCACCGGGCAAGAGCGAGAAGTTCCAGAATGCTAGACCACCTGCGTGTAGCCAACGAACTGTCAGTGGCTCCCTGAGGCTTGTCATCAAGGAACAACGTGTTGCTCTCTAGGGTGCTCGGTGAAGGTAGCAGCTGCTCAGGAGAGGAGGTGGACAGGGAGGGAGCCAAATCCTTGGCAAAGAATGACATACCCAGCCAGACTGGAAATCAGCAAAAGAGAACAAGCATAGCTGAAAGCAACGAGCTGTGCTGGAAGGGTCCAGGCTGTAGCATATCCCAGACCTGGGTTGGGTCAATGTCTCAGTCACTTGCCAGCTGGGTGACTTTGAACAGACTGTTTAACCTCTCCATCTCTGGTGCCTCATCCATAAAATGGGCTCAGCATCCTGGCTCCTGGCACAGAGGTTGTAAGAACAAGCAGTGTGAACGTGAAGGGCCTGTCACTCAGCAGAGGCTCCATAGACAGAAGCACCGTCATTGTCAGCCTGGAGCAGGTGGGTGGGAGGGAACTTAGAGAAGGGGAAAGTGGTCTGCTTTGTTTTGCATGCGTCTCGGAGGCATGCATACGTATAGAAAAGCATGTGTACCACTAGCCTACAGCAAGATGGAACTTCAGAAAAGTGAACACACGCGCGTACCCAGCACCAGCTCAATACACAGAGCAAGACCGACACCCCAGGAGACCCCCTGTGTTCCAGAACTGGCCTGTGGAGCTGGGATGGGGGAGCTCTGGCTGCTCCGTGGCTGTGGAGGTTTCCGTGTGGAAACTTGGCTGGGGAAGGAAGCCTCCAGGCTAAAGGCTGGTCACCGGCCCCGGCCGCAGCGACAGCCACGAGGACTGAGGGATGGGCTCGTTCTTGAGATGTGTCAGGAGAGAGCTGCCTGCGGCGCGGCGGGAGGAGAGGGGCCCGTGCTGCAGTCCGGGAGGAGCTCGGCCGTCTTCTACCCCAGGCAGGCTCGTTTTCTCTCTTGCTCGCCTTTTCTCCCTTCATGACAGTTTATAATGGACATTTTCAAACATACACAAAAGGAGAGAATAGTACACTGAACCCCCATGGACCTGTCATCTGGTTACAACAATCAACTCATTAGCCCAGGGATTTTTTTAATGTCTGGTTTTATAGAAGGCAGTTGGATTTCTTTCTTTTTTTCCCCCTCAATTCCCTTCAGTTTTTTTTTTAATGCAATTTTATTGGGATGTATTCTCACACCATACAATCCACCCAAGGCATACCATCCTAGGGTCCCGGTATCCTCACACAGTTGTGCAGTCATCACCACAGTCGATTTAGAATATTTCCTTACTCCAAATACCAAGATAAAATAAAAGTATTAAAGAAAACCCAAAACATCCCATACTCCTTATCTCCCACTATTGCTGATCCCTAGTATTGGTGTGGTATGTTTGTTAGTGTTGATGAAAGAATATTTAGCAATATTTAGAAAAAAATTTAGAAAATAAAGGAATTTATATTTTCTACACCAACAAAAATTGTCATTTGAGCGTTATACCTCTCAAGCATAAAACAGACACAAGCAAGATTATTTTCGTTTGGGATCAGTCTCAATCCTGGCACTCCCCTACCCCCTGCAACATCACAAAGCAATCTTAAGGAATTCGAGGGTACCAAGAAAATCAGTTTGAAAAACACTTGCGGTGCACCCCGAGCCCCCAACTCATTTACCATACAAGGACACTGAAGCTCAGAAGAGGAAAAGACTTGCTCTTGGCAGGCACATGGCAGGTTAAGAGCAGAGCCAGTATCTCAGTACCCACACTTTCCTTGTGGCTTCCTCAAAGATTTCCCAGGAAGGCTCACGCCGTTTCTTTGATCCTTTCTGGAGAGACGCCTCACTTACTGCACAGCAGAGAAGCCGACTCCCCGAGCCTATGTGGCGTGGGCCTGGAATCCCTTGGAACTTTGGAAGAACCAGGACCAGCTGAAGGCAAAGCCAGAGTGAGTCTCTACTGCATCATGAGGGTGGGTTCCTGAAGGACAAGCAAAGCCTGTAACAAATGCGCCCTAAGACACTAGGAAGAGGCAACAAGGAGCCTGCTCTGTAGGTGCTCCCAGGTCCCTTAAACAGACGAATATGCAAACAAACCTGAGAGTTGAGGGTGGTGAATGGTACTGGGCCTGTGCTCAAGGAACACACATCCCCATGGGGGGTGAGTAGCTCTCTCTGAGAGGACCATAGAGTTGAGCTTTTATTTAATTTTTAAAATATTTTGCCACACTTGCTTTTATTTCTCTGTCACTAACCCATTATAATTAGGATCTTTTGATGAGGTTGCTTCAGGAAAGTGTGGCCCACCTCAACCAGGATGGAACTTAATCCTATTGCTGGCGTCCTTTATAAGAGGATGAATTCAGACTAAGGGAGAGAGATAGTCACGAGAAGCAAGAAGTGAGAGAGTCAGAGGCAGCCACCAAAAGCTGGATGGCCATCAGGAGACACCAGGAGATGCTGCCATGTGCCATGTGATGAGCTCAGGACTGAGGATGGCCGGCAGCCAGCCCGAGGATCCCACCGACTTGGGGAAGAAAGCATCAATTGATGATACCTTAAGTTGGATTTTTTTCCTAACCTCAAAACCATGAGAAAGTAAATTCCCATTGTTGATGCCAAATCATTTCATGGTATTTGCTTGAGCAGCCCAGGAAGCTAAAATAATATTGCAGACACTTTTTTGGTTGAACCATTTGAAAGCAAATCGCAGAGATTCTGACCCTTCAACTCTAAACATAGTTCTCCTGAAAACAACCTTCTCCTCTATAATTACAATGTCATGGTCAATATAAGAAATGCAACATTATTATGACAATATTATCTGATATACAGTCCAGTACAGATTTCTGCAGTTGTCCTCAAAAATGTCTTTATATTCCCCCCGCCCTGCCCCCACCCCATCCCGGGGATCCAACCAAGAATCATGATGTACACGTGATGGTCACATCTCTTCAGTACCCTTTAATCTAGAATGGCGCACTATCTTTTTAGGGCTTTCATGACAAGAAAAAGAAAAAAAAGCAATGATTTTCAAAGTACGCTTCAATAAATAGACACAGAACAGATTTCAGAGTTTGTTATGGGTTACCAACCCAATAGTTCAGATTTTTCCTTCTAGCTGCTCTGAAACACTAGAGGCTAGAAGAAATAAATTTTTTTCTTTTTTTATGAAAAATTACATATTACACAAAAGCAATAAATTTCAAAGCACATTGCAACAATTAGCTGTAGAACAGATTTCAGGGTTTGGTGTGGGTTACAGTTCCTCCATTTCAGGTGTTTTACTTCTAGCTGCTCTAAGATATTGGAGACTAAAAGAAATATCAATACAATGATTCAGCAGTCGTATTTGCTTGTTTAACCCTACCTTCTCTGTATAACTCCACCATCACCTTTGATCTTTCTCTCACTCTTTAGGGGTATTTGGGCTATGTCCATTCTAACTTTTTCATGTTGGAAGGGGCTGTTGATAATATGGGATGGGGGATGGAACTAGCTGATGTTCTGGAGAGGCTGGGCCTTCTGCATTATAGGACTTATCTGGTGCAGGGACCCATCTGGAGGTGGTAGTTTCTGGAAAGTTACCCTAGTGCATGGAACCTTTACAAAATCTTATATAATGCCCTAGGTGTTCTTTAGGGTTGGCTGGAATGATTGTGGTTGAGGGTTGGCAAATTATGGTAGGTAGCAACGTCTAACTGAAGCTTGCATAAGAATGACTTCCAGAGTAGCCTCTCAACTTTATTTGAACTCTCCCAGCCACTGATACCTTATTTGGTACACTTCTTTTCCCCCTTTTTGTCTGGATGGCATTGTTGATCCCCTGGTGCCAGGGCCAGGCTCATCCCTGGGAGTCATCTCCTCACCACCATGGAGATTTTCACCCCTAGATTTCATGTCCCAGTGGGGAATTCATTTTTAATTGATTAGATTAAGGTTAAACTTTTTGGCAAGGATTACTATACAGGTGATTTCGTGTATTTCCCATTGCAACACAGCAAGAAGCACACATCTTGATTGATACTATTATTGTTGAGACTAAATCTGATCACCTGTTAAGATGGTGCTCTAGTTTGCTAGCTGCCGGAATGCAACACACCAGAGACAGATTGGCTTTTAATAAAAGGGGATTTATTTTGTTAGTTTTTCAGAGGAAAGGCAGCTAACTTTCCACTGAGGTTCTTTCTTACATGGGAAGGCACAGGATGGTCTCTGCTGGCCTTCTCTCCAGGCCTCTGGGTTCCAACAACTTTCCCCGGAGTGATTTCTTTCTGCATCTCCAAGGGCTTGGGTTGAGCTGCGAATGCTGAGATGAGGCGTGCTGAGTTGCTTTTGGCTGTGCTACGTTGTGCTCTCTCATTTAAGCACCAGCCAATTAAGTCAAATATCATTCATTGCAGCAGGCACGCCTCCTAGCTGACTGCAGATGTAATTAGCAACAGATGAGGTTCACGTACCATTGGCTCATGTCCATAGCAACAAAACTGGGTGCCTTCACCTGGCCAAGTTGAAAATTGAATCTAACTACCACAGATGGAATACACTATCTTCATTGTAATAGTTCTTTCCTTCTTCAAGTAACAAAGAATACATACAATGCTTCTTTGAGACAAGTATGAATATCCTTTTTTCCAATAATCTTTCACTCAGTGTTTCTATTATGAGTTTATGATCCTTGCTTGAATCAATTATTCCATTGGTGGTTACACAAAGCTATGGTTTTCTAATTCTGTCATCCCCTCTATATTTATTATCTTTCTGCTTTCTGGTCTCCAGCTTGTGTTGACTGACATTATGGACTCATCAATTCTTTTTTTTATTCAAAATTTTATCATCCTTCCACTAATTTTCTTTTTGATGCTCGAGTTGTTCCAAATTTGGCTAGTGGGAGCCCCTGTAAGCTGGTTTAGGTGTTCTTTTTGTTTTGTTTTCATTAAGCTCTAATTTACATATGGTCAAACTCATTCTGCATTTTGTTTATATTTTGAATTTGATTTACTTAATTATAATTATCAAATGTATAATAGATACATTTTTAAAAGTCAAGTTTACTGAAGTATAATTTTCAGACAGTGAAATTTACCCTTTTTCGGCCTGCAATTATATAAGTTTTAAAAAGGGATGCATTCATATAACCTCCACCACAATCAAGATATAGGGATAGTTCTATCATACCAAAAAGTTCCTTTGGGCCCCTTTGTAATCAATATTCTCCCTCCATCCCAGCCTGTCAGTCCCTTATCTGATTTCTATGCCTATACTTTTGTATTTTCCAGAATGTGTTATAAATGAAATCAAATAGTTTGTGGTCTTTTCCACTTGATTTCTTTCACCTAGCATAATGCATTTGAGTTTCATTCAGGTCCTTGCATGTATCAGCACTTTGTTCCTTTTTCTTGTTGAGTAGTCTTCCATCGTGTCGGTGAACCACAATTGGTTTATTCATTCTCCAGTTGATGGACATTTGGATTGTGTCCAGTCTTTGGCAATTATGGACAAAGCTGCTATAAACATTCGTGAACAGATCTTTGCATGGATGTATGCTTTCATTTCTCTTGAGGAAATACTTAGGAGTGTGTTTTAGTTTGTTAAAGCTGCCAAAATATAACATACCATAAATGGGCTGGCTTTTAACAATATGAATTTATTTACAAGCTTACAGTTCTGAGGCCATGGAAATGTCCAAATCAAGGCATCCTCAAGATGATTCTTTCTTCCTAAAGACAGGCTGCTGGTGATCCTGGACTTGTCTGTCAGTTAGCAAGGCACATGGCAGTGTCTCCTGGTCTCTCCCTTCTCTTCCGGGTTTCACTGCTTCCAGCTTCTGACTTCCATGGCTTCTTCTCTGTTTCTGTGGCTTTTTCAGCTTTTGTGCCTTTTTCTCCATGTTTCATTCTCTTATAAATGACTCCAGGAAGAGGAATAAGACCTGCCTTGAATGAGGTGGGTCACATCTTAACTTAAGATCCTTAACAAAAGATCCTATTTACCTTGGGTACACACCCACAGAAATGGGTTAAATGTAAGAACATACTTTTCTGGGGTCTATAAAGCCTCCAAACCATCACAGGGTGGGATTGCTAAATTGTATGGTAAGTGTATGTTTAGCTATGTAAGGAAATGCCAAAATTTTTTCCAAAGAAGTGCTGGTTTGAATCTGTGGTGTACCCCAGAAAAGCACATCCTTTAACCTTCATTCAATATTGCTGGGTAGGAACTTGATTAGATTATCTCCACAGAGATGTGATGTGCCCAATTGTGGGTATTAAAACTCTGAGTAGAGGGAGATGTGACTCCACCCATTCCAGGTGAGTCTTGATTAGTTTACTGGAATTCTTTAAAAGAGGGAGCATTTTGGAGACAGCCACCAGAAGTAGCAGAGCCCAAGCAGCTAGAGGCCTTTGGAGAGGAAGAAGGAAAATGCCCCAGGGGAAGCTTCTTGAAAGAAGAAGCCAGAAGAGAAAGCTAACAGACATCGCTGTGTCCACCATGTGCCTTTCCAGTTGAGAGAGAAACCCTGAACTTCATCAGCCTTCTTGAACCAAGGTATCTTTCCCCGGATGCCTTAGAGTGGACATTTCTATAGACTTGCTTTAATTTGGTCATTTCACAGCTTTAGAACTGTACACTTGCAACTTATTAAATTCCCCTTTTTAAAAGCCATTCTGTTTCCAGTATAGCACATTCCAGCAGCTAGTAAACTAGAGCCGAGGTTCACTATTTTACATCCCCACCAGCAATGTTTAAGTCCTAGTTACTCCTCATCCTCACTAGCATTTGGCATTGTCAGGGCTTTTTGTCTGTCTGTCTGTTTTCTTTTAGCTGCTCTAATAGATGTGCAGTGCCTTAACATACTTTTGGTAGGTCTCCACTAATCCCTGAGGGCATCCTTGCTTTCTAGTCCAAATGAGGTGTTACAGGCTCTCCTTGTCCTTGCCATATCCCAGACCTGGAATAAACCATTTTTCAAAGGAGCTCTGGTTCTAAGCTGAGCTTTGTTACCAGTTTGGCAAGAAAAGGACTTGGAAAATTATTATGTATTAAATAAGAAAACACTGTTTAAAGGTACTTCTGTAAACTGAATTTGTTTATTCTACAGTCAGATCATTTTCTACGTACTGAAGTAATCCCCTGTAGCCGAAATGACCTCCTTGACCTTGTCTCCAGCATGTTTTAATAAATTCTTTTATGCCTCAGATAGCTAGAATTGATTATGTTCTCCATTTTGCACCCTCATGAATAGAGTTATTGATATCAGGAATGGTGGAAAGCAACAGACACTCAAGGAAACAAGAATCTGAGATGGGATATCTAATCTAGTTGGATTGGAAGGTGTAATCCTACTAACGTTACAAGATAGCAATCTAGGAACCTATACTGCGCAGTGGCAGTGTAGTTATCACCTGTGGTTACCTACAATGAAGGCAAGGCTTTGATGGACACAGCAGCTGCTGAGATAGATCACTGGGGTGAGATAAAGAATATAAAGAATAGGGAGTAGGTTGGCTGCTTTAAACTACTTAAGAGTGTGTAAAGAAAGACCTGATGAGCTGAGAGATTTGTTTTTTCCTGTTTGAAAAATAGCATTATTTAATTATTGAGGTATAAATGACATATAATAAGTTGCATATATTTAATAAATCACATATGATATATTACAATATGTTAAGTTTTGACACATATACACAGCTGTGAAATCAACACCACAATCAAGATAATGAATATCCATCACCCCTAAAGTGTTCTTGTGTCCCTTGTAATCATTCTCTCCTGACCCTCCTTGCCCCTGCCATTCCCAGGCAACCAGTGATCTGCTTATAAGATTGGTTTGCATTTTCTAGAATAAATGAGTTGCATGGTATGTACCTTTTTTGTCTGACTTCTTTCACACAGGATAATTATAATCATTTTAAAATTCATTCATACTGTTGCATGTATCAATAGTTTATTTCTTTTTAGCTGAGTAATATTCCATTGTATGGCTATACCACAATTTTTATCTATTCACTTGTTGATGGACATTTGGATTTTTTCCAGTTTTTGGCTATTACATATTGTGTTAGCTTGTTAAATGCTGCCAGAATGCAATATATCAGAAATAGAATGGCTTTCAAAAAGGGAATTAATTAAATTGCAGGTTTATAGTTTTCAGGCCAGAAAATGTCCAAACTAAGGAATCCAGGAAAAGATACCTTGACTCAAGAAAGGCCAATGTTTGTCACATGGGAAGAGACACTGCTGGCATCTGCTGAACTCTGTTCCTGGTTCCACTGCTTCCAGCTTCGGATGCCAGTGGTTTCCTCTCTAAGTGACTGTGGGGCTTGTCTTAGCTCCTCCAAGACACAACTCTGGGTTCTGGTTTGCTTAACTTCTCATGGGAAGGCACATGGTGACATCTGCTGGGTTCTACATCTCCAAGCGTCCACGTCTAGGCATCTGTTCTCTCTGTCAGCACTCAAAGCATCTCCAAACATCGTGTCTCTGTCAGCTGTGAAGCAACTGTTTTCCAAGAAACTGCATCTGATGTTTCTCCAAAATATTTTCCCTTTTAAAGGATTCCAATAAACTAATCAAGACCCACCTTGAATGGATGGAGCCACATCTCCATCTAACCAAAAGACCATGCTCCACAATTGGGTGTGTCACATCTCCATAGAAGTTATCCAATCAAAGTTTCCCACCCTAAACAATAGGTCTGGCCCTATAAGATTGGATCAGGACTAAAACTTGGTTTTTCTGGGGTACATAATGGCTTCAAACCAGCACAACATTCAAGTATGCTATACTATAACAACATATGCTATGAGCAATGTCTTTGTATGACATATGCATTCATTTTTCATGTAGTTTGGGGTGATATAGATGGATTATATGATATGTGTTTCTTTAAATATTAAGAACTGAAAAACTGTTTTCCAAAGTGGCATTATAATTTTACATTCCCACCAGCAGTGTATAAGAGTCCCAGTTACTACACATCCTTACCAACACATGCTGTGGTTCTCTTTTTAATTTTAGCCACTATATGTATGTAGTGGTATCTCATTGCGATTTTAATTTGTTTTTCCCTAATGACTAATGATGTTGAGCATTTTTTCATGTCTTTATCTGCCTTGTGTGTATCTTCACCCATTTTTGGTGAAGTATCTATTCAAATCTTTTACCCATTTTTGTTGGTTTGCCTTCCCATTATTGAGTTTAGAGAGTTCTTTATGATGCTAAATACAAATCTTTTATTAAATAGGTGATCTGCAAATACTTTCTCCCAGTCTGTGCCTTGTCTTTTTATACTTTTAACAACTTCATTTGAAGAGAAGTTCTTAATTTTGATGAAGTCCAATTTACTAATATTTTACTTTTGTATGAATTGTGTTTTTGATGTTGCATCTAAGGAATCTTTGCCTAATCCAAGGTCACAAAGATTTTCTTCGAGAAGTTTTATAGTTTTAGGTTTTACAGTTATGTCTATTTTTGTGTGCATGTGTTTATGGTATGAGATAAGAGCTGCAAACTTTTGCTTAGAGGCCAGAGAGTGACTATTTTAGGCTTCACCGGCCATATATGGTCTCTTTTGCAACCACTCAGTGCTGCCATCGATGTTCAAAAGCAGCCAAAGACGATAAATAAATGATTGAGTATGGCAGTGTTCCACTAAAACTTTATTTACAAAAATAAGCAGCAGGCTTGGGGTGAGACAGAGTGTCGGTGGCTGGGGGATTCCAGGCAGAGTCAAGAGGTTGTCCTGGAGGTTGTTCTTGCACATTGAGTGGATGTCACCTTGTTGTTCAGGATGTGGTGGAGAGGCTGGAGGGAGTTGCCTGAGGATGTGGTGCGGTGTTCCAGTGGCCATGTTTCTTGATGATGATTGAACGGTGGTGTGGCTTTCACGGTGAGACTCTGTGGATGTGAGGGCCTTGTGTCTGATGCCCCTTTTGGCTGCTGTATCGGCAGAGGAGTGGAACATATGGAATAAGGGTGGATAGTGAGGGGAACGGGTGTTGGAGTGAATTCAGTTTGAGGTGGTGGTGGGTGAGGTCGAGGGGTGGGGGGTTTGGTGCGTGTAGTTTTTTTGTTTTTTTTTTTCTCTATTGTCATTTTATTTCTTTTTCTGTTGTCTTTTTGTTTCTTTTTCTGGATTGATGCAAATGTGCTGAGGGGTGGTGGATGTGCAACTGTGTGATGATGTTGAGGGTTGCTGATTGTGTGTGTAGAGTGGAGTGATTTCTGAATGTTTTGTTTGTTAATATTTTTAATTAATAATAAAAAAAAAATAAGCAGCAGGCTGCATTCATCTCACTGGCCATGGTGTGCTGACCCCTACTTTAAAACCCCAAACCCTGCAGAGACTCCCTACACAGCAGAAGCAGCCCCACTCATCCCTATCTATTCAGTCTGGTCTTGCCTTGATTACAGCTCCTTAGTAACCTTACTTCAGGTAGGTACCTTGTAAAAAGGATGCCAGTTTTTTTCATGACCTTCCCCTACTCCTCCTTACTGTTTTCAGACCTAAAAGTAGAGTCATATGCCTGTGTGCCCCAGGGACCAAGTACAGTCTGGCTCAGATGCCAGAATCTCAGGTAGACAAAGTAAGCTGTGTTCAACTTCTTCATCCTTCTCTGCCTGCTTCAGTGTGGCAAAAAAAAAAAAAAGTAAATATTTGATTCCCAGCTCATGTACCGCTCCCTCCCCTCCCCAAAAAAGTCAAGAAAGTTGGGTCACATTTTGTCCCTGATGCTGTGTGACTTTAACCAAGTCACTCCACTTCCCTCTTCCTCTGTATCTCCATATGTGAAAAGAATTTCTCTGCTCTTATTGTCATAACTGAGTGGATAAGAATAATACAACAGGTTTCCTACCCACCTGGTTCGCTCTGTACCAAACAATCCCAATGCTGCCTCCTGCTTGAATAGTTTATAAAGACTGCTTTCTTTTCTCTTTTTTCAAGCACTATACAAATGCAAAGTGTTGTTACTATTTTCTCTTTTTAAGTAATTCTAGAAAGCAGCCTGAGGATTTCACAATCTGTCACTGTCCTTTGGTGCCCCAGCCCGTTGCCAGGGAGAGAGATTATCCCTGCTTGGGGAAGGTCAACCAGCCCCAGCACCGTCTCTAACGCAGTTGGCTCGCCACCCCCAATCATGGATTCAGAGTCAGTGACACAGAGACGGGGCAGGACCACTCCAAGGCCGAACAGCGTGGCCACTGAGAGGAGAAACGAAGCTCCTCACCACTCAAGTTCCCCGCCAGCCACGCTACCCACCGCCCACGCCAGCAGGAGGGGGCAGCTCCCAGTCTGCACGGCAGACACGCTGCCGTCTGCCAGGATCCTGAAAGAGGCACTGTCTCTGAGAACAGAGAGCCCATCTGCATGGCCCTGGAGGCTCTGCTTTGAACAGGCAGAGATGAAAGAGCAGCTCTCCCAGAGTACTAGAGGAGCTAGTACACAGCAGCACTGACATAAAAATATTTATCACAGTCCTCTATAAATAAATGTAAAAGCTTAAGACCCGGAGATGTACTCCATCCTATGCCAAACTCGTAAATGGACATCTGGATTTATTGAGTGAATTTATTAATTCTCTATTTTTAAGAATGCCTCCTATTTTACATGAGGGTGAATCATTTGTAAAGGGCTGTCACATCATCCTGCTGATCATCAGAACAAGTAATGAACGGGAGGTAGGAAAAGCTCTATAATCCTGGCTGGAGGCTGCAGTTCAGGGAGGTGAAGTGACTTATCTAAGGTCACCCCACTAGAAAGCGGTAAAGCCAGTATAGATCCTCTAGGTGTTCTGATTGCAAGCTGAGTGTTCTTCCCCACTCAGCCCTGGTCTATGTTGAATGGAAAGGCTGTTTTCTCACCAGATGGTACACCTTAGTAAGGAGGCATAAGGACAAAGGGAGTGAGATTAAGCCAACTGATGGGCCATGGCAGTTGCATCAGTCGTTCCCCCCACAGAGTGACAGCGGTCAGGGCAGAGTCTACCCAGTACTTCTCTTCTTGCCTCCTAACATTGCAGCAGGCTTATGAATCAAACATGTTAGGGAATAAGCATTGTATGTTTTTTCCAAGAGGATTCACCATAGAGAGGCTTTGAATAATAACCTCCTCAAGGGCATTTAAAAGGGGGTTCACACTACTAAAATTGTATTCTGACAGAGTCTTGGAGATTTATCTCTGTATTGTAAGGTGAGACTCATATACATAGTCAATTTACACATACGGACAGGCACTGGGATAATTTGAGATGGAGTACGGGAGGAAATGACCTCTGAAGAACACAGGGGAAGTAATCTAGGGCTTTTTCTCTCCCACACTCAACAAAGAGGTTGTGGACTCTGTGTGAGTGTGCGTGTGCACGTGTGCACGTGTGCATGCATATTTATGGAAGGGGGCATGTACATGGTGGGGGAAAGCCAGGCTTACCAAAGCTGAAGTTCAATGATGCTGCCTTCCAAGAAGGTTGCCTTTGACTTTCCTAATGAAAAATTAATAAGCACTTGCTTGCTACTGCCTTTAATTACACCTGCTAGAGAGGAGTGTGGGCCAACCAGCATGGCTCTCCGTATGCCTTCTGTGCTGGGACTAATCTCAGCACGGCCCACTTGGTTTGGGAGAAAAAGGGCACCATTTTGGCCAGGAAGCTGAAGAAGCAGGAACATAAAGGGGCGAGGGCCTATCAGATTTTCTGCAAATGATTCCCACCCATTAGCATTTGCACGAACCAAACAGCTGAAAAAACCCCACTTTAGGAGAGCATGGACCAAGATTCTAATCTGTTTGCCAAGGACCTAGGGGACCAAGGAGACCAGGAAAGAGGACCACCAATCTATATACGCACAGAAAAACCTGTGCCCCCTACAAAGGAAGAACCATTGTGCTAACATGCAAATGCTATTAGGCTTAATCAATTATTAATGCATTTAAATTAATTACTAAATTTATATTAGCTTTTTACCATTAATTAAAATTCTATACAGGGTGGGCAGTGGTGGAGCAGTGGCAGAGTTCTCGCCTGCCATGCCAGAGACCCAGGTTTAATTTCCGGTAACTGCCCATGCAAAAAAAAGAGTATATACAGACCATGCTGGGATTCGTGAAAATTGTTTGCCTTAAAAACAGGTCTTCCATTGTCTGTATTTTAGAACCTCATCTACTCTTTGAGACCAAAGGAAGAAAGGTGCGTTCTGCAGAGAACCTTAATTTTCTGTAGCACATAATCTCACTCAACCTGTCTAGATAGCTCATTTAAACAATCCAAACACAGGGACCCCAGAATAGGAATGAGGGCCTATAATCCTGTATAGCTTAATGCAATGCCAGGATAAATCCCAGAGTATATTAAGCAGATAATCATAAAGTTTTGGCAAAGTCCCTTGAGGGATGGGAGAAAAAATGTGAAACTATTAAACTTTACCATCAGGGAAACCCCCTGATACTGTGTCAAACATTAGGGACACCCAAATCAATAGGACAAGCCCTTGCTCTTGAGACTTGCTCTTGTGACGCTTATGTATATAACGGAGAAGTTAAGCCTAACTATAGGTATGCCTAAGAGTTTCTTCCAGACCCCTTTTGTTGCTGAGAGGTAGCCTCTCTTTCTTTAAGTCCAACTCTGCAAATGAAACAATTGCCCACCTCGCTACATGGGACATGACACCCAGGAGTAAAAGTCACCCTGGCAGCATGGGAGATGACTCCCAGGGATGAGTCTGGCCCTTGCACTGTGGGATCAACAATGCCAACCTGACCAAAAGGGGGGAAAGAAGTGTTACAAATAAGGTATCAGTAGTTGAGAGAGTTCAAATAGAGTCAAGAAGCTACTCTGGAGGTCACGCTTACACAAGCTTCAGTTCAACATTGCTACCTACCATAACTTGCCAAAACCCAACCAAAACCATTCTAGCCAATCCTAAAGAACTCCTAGGTGATATATAAGATTCTACAAAAGTTTCATGCACTAGGGTAATTTTCCGGAAATTTACAACCTCCAGATGGGTCCCTGAACCAGATAAATCCTGAAATGCAGAGGGGCCAGCCTCTCCAGAACATCAGCTAGTTCCATCCCCCATCCCATATTATTGTATATATGTTATTTTTCACAAAAAAAGAAAAAAAAGTCGATTGTGATGATAAATGCATCACTATATAATGAACAAAATAATATAATGATGCACCGTATTAAAGAATAAAGAATTTAAAATCTTAAAAAAAGAAGCAAAAATAGAAAGGGTCTTCATACAGGAAAATACAAGGAACTTAAAACTAGAACGTTGCTTCTATAACTGTGAAGCAGGGTGCTCTAGTTTGCTAGCTGCCGGATTGCAATATACCAGAAATGGAATGGATTTTAAAAAGGGGAATTTAATAAGTTGCTAGTTTACAGTTCTAAGGCCGAGAAAATGTCCCAATCACGAGTCTATAGAAATATCCAATCAAAGGCATCCATCCAGGGAAAGATACCTTGGATCAAGAAGGCTCATGAAGTTCAGGGTTTCTCCCTCCAGTGAGAAGGCACATGGCGAACACAGTCAGGGTTTCTCTCTCAGCTGGAAGAGCACATAGTGAACATGGCGTCATCTGCTAGCTTTCTCTCCTGGCTTCTGGCTTCATGAAGCTCCCCAGGAGGCGTTTTCCTTCTTCATCTCCAAAGGTTGCTGGCTCATGGACTCTCTGCTTTGTGGTGCTGCAGCATTCTCTGCTCTCTCCTAATCTCTCATTCTCCAAAATGTTTCTTGTTTTATAGGACTCCAGAAACTTCTCAAGACCCATCCAAACAGGTGGAGACACACCTCCAGCTAATTCATCTTAACAACCACTCTTGATTAAATCACATCTCCAGGGAGATGATCTAATTACAGTTTCAAACATACAGTATTGAATTGGGATTATTCTACCTTTATGAAATGGGATCTTGATTAAAACATGGTTTAGGGTGCATGCATCCTTTCAAACCAGCACATAGGGTTATCAGAGTTTTTTCTGAACTTGTAAATTTTTTAAACAACTTTATTGTGATATCGTTTATATATCATACAGTTTATCTATGTAAAGTATATAATTCAATGTTCTCTTTTTTGGTAGATTTACAGAGTTGTGAAACCATCACCATAATCTTAGAACATTTTTTCACCGCCCCGAATAGAAACCTTGTCCTATTAGCAGTCACTGTCTACTCCCATCACATCTTCTTCCCCACCCCTACCCCTAAGCAGCCACTAATCTACTTTCTGTGTTTATAAAGCTACCTTCACAGGACATGTCATATAAATAGGATCATACAATATGAGGTCTTTTGTTATTGAAGGAATGTTTTGAGTCCTCAAAACTCCATCCAGTTGCTGAATATCCGACTCCTATGACTTCTTTAAGGCCCCTTCTAAGCCCTCCCAAAAGCTTTCTTGCTCACTATAATCTATAGGGACATTGTTTTTCCTATTAATTCACAACCTTTAGTTGGTGCATTTAAGATGCATTGGCATAAGAAGTATGGCCTCTCTTTGCTGATGCTGTGCTGTTCTCAAGTGCTTTCTGTGAATCCCTTACTTCTGACTCCTTAGGGTAGCATCTTGCTGCATATTTCTTGGGTTCTCCCTGCCCACTGGGCCCAGCATGGTTTTCTGCTTCAAGTGGGTAATCAGTGAATATGTGTTGAAGAAATGAACGATTGATTGGCATGTTCCCAAGCTTTCACTGAAAACATAAAAGATTCAGAAGAAAGCACAAGAAAGAAAGCAAAATCAAGAATAAAAACAAAGATAAAGCTTGAAATATGAGCATTAGAGACCAAAGGGGTGATCTGTCAGATGCTGTCCTTGTGATGTGACTAGAGAGACAATAAAAGGATCTATTTGGAGAGAAGAAGGAGTTATGACAGAGAAGATAGGATTTAACAAATGAGTATGACTGCTGAATCATTATTTCAGTATTTCTTTTAGTCTCCAGCATCTTGGAGTAGCTAGAAGAAAAAACCTAAAATTATGGAACTGTAACCCATACCAAACTCTGAAATCTGTTCTATAACTACTTGTTAAAATGTACATTGAAATTTATTGCTTTTTTATGTATGTCATATTTCACAATTTTTTAAAAAAGGGCCTATTTGGAATAATAGAAATGTTTTGGTAAAGAATGATGATGATGGTACCACAACATTGTGAATGCAATTAACAGCACTGAAATATATATGTGAATGTGATTCATAGGGATAATGTTTAATTGTGTATATGGTAACAGAATAAATTTTTAAAAAATCGATGGACCTACACTACACAAACAGTGAACTTTAAGCTAAACCATGAACTTTAATTAATAATACAATTATAAAAATGTGCTATCATCAATTGTAACAAATATGCACACCAAAGCAAGGTATTGATGCTGGGATGGTATGTGGGAATCCTGTCTTTAATGCACGATTGTTCTGCAAACCCAAAACTCCAATAAATGAAAAAAATTCTTTAAATGTGCAGATAATAACAAACACACATGCAAATACACACACATAAACACACACACATAAACACACACACATAAACACGAAAGGACCTGTGAAAGGCTCCATCCCCCTACAGAAGTTTTGAACAACCAGTAGGAAGTGGCAGAAACATCTTTCTTAAAGCTCCTGAAAATAGTTAAGGGTTGCAGTAACAGAGTGAGTGCTTAATCAATGAGGTCACTCAAAATTGGCAAGATTGCATGCTTCCTGGCTGGCCTCTCCCCCATCTCCTCATTGAGCAGGGTAGAGGTAGTCTCTGCTTCCATTTTGGATCCCTGATCTTGGTTCTGGATCTTGGTGTCCAATAACCCTTATGCATATACTAGGAGCATGTATGTTGGTTCAATCTGTCTGGTGGTGGCCAGAGGGGCTTGCTGTCCCAGAACTTGCCAGATGTGTAGAAGGCAGAATGCTATGGGACAGCAGTCAAGTTGTGCTACCTGGGGCAAGGGAATGCTGGCTGTAGGACATACAGTTAGTGTCTGGGGGACATTTGGAATTGAGTAACGGCACATGGTATGCCTAGGACCATATGCTCATCATGCCCAAGACAGGAGGCATGCCCAAGACAAAAGGCATTCATAGAAAGGATCAGGGAGGCCCCTGCACTTTGGCCTGGAGCTATTCTTCAAACTCATTGTATGGATAAGCCCTGAAACACTAACACAGGTCTATCTGCAAAGACTGGGAAAGATCTTCCTCTTTTCCTTCTCCTTCTTTTGGTTAGCATTAGAGAAGCTGTCATAACATTAGCTATAAACTTGGGAAACAGACAGCTCAGAATGTGAATTCCATGGATAACAAACTAAAATATCAAAATGTCCAAATTCCCCCAAAAGATTATAAAACACACAAAGAATTGGGAAGCAATGGCCTAGGCAAATGATAAGATTAAAGCATTAGAAACCATCAATAAAGAGGATCAGATCTGGGACATTCAAGACAAAGACTTTAAAAAAATGGTCCTGAATATGCTCATAGAGCTAAAGGAAAACACAGACAAAGAACTAAAGGAAATCAGGAAAACAACAGATAAACACAAAGAGGACATTAACAGAAAGATGAAAATTATGAAAGGAACCAAACAAAGTTGAAGACTACAGTAACAGAAAATTCTGTTACCATCTGCTAGCTCTATGTAGCACTTGTAGGTAATTAGCTCTAGGTTGGGAATTTTGTTCTCTTCTTGCTTCTGTCATTCTAGATGGTTTGGTCACCATTTTGGTGAGATGGCTGAGTACAATTATTTAAAACTTTTGAGAGGATTTCAGGGATATTATTATGATTACCATGAGTAGTAAATGCCCAATGTTTGTAGCATGCTTCTGAGACAAGGATCCCAGGACCTAAACCAACTGAAATTAAAGAGATCAAAAAACAATCTGGAGGAAGTATTTGTTTGAACCATGTGGCTTGTTTGACTATTTCATATAACTGTGTTTTGACTTCCCCAGAAGTGTTTATCCAGGTGTAGCAGGTGGTATTGATGGCAGCATAATCTCCTCCTTGCTCAGTGAGCAAGTACCCAAGCACAATTAAATTATCTAAAATAACGTTAGCTAAAGAATCTAAAAATTTCTTTTTTTTGCACAGAAATAGACTTTGCAGGAGAATTAGCAATTTTTCCTACTGATACAAAGAACTTTCTAATCATATTTATACTGGTTTTAATTAGTAACTAAGGCAATAAGAGTCTCACGAAAGAGGCCTATTTGACATCAGTGACAGTCCAAGGGATTTCGTGTTTGGTTTAGGAATGTAGATTAAGTGGAACAGTTCAGTGTGAAGTTTCAGCTTTGTTATGAATTTCTAAGGCAGCAAGAAGGCAACTGAGGGCATATTGTCCTGTCATGTCTAATGACCTATGCAAGGAGTGGCCCAATTGGAAGTGAATTTGTTTCTTTCATAAAGAAAAATAAACCTGGAGGGGTGCAGTCCATCCCAAGACATGTCAAGGTCATCTCAGGGACACCTCTGGATATATTAGTGAACCATTTGCCATTTTCATTATATTGGGAGTTGTTGCATTTTGCCAGGTTGCCCATGTGTGGGGAAGAAGGCTGCACAACTAAGGGCTGTGCCGTTATCTGTTATAGGGTAAAATGAAGGCTTGCCAGATATTAGTACAAGTGAGGGGCAGGGGGAATCAGCTCCTGTGGTGTGATTCTGACTTGATGGAGAGGAGAGAGATATTGAGGACAAGTGGTAGTTTTAAAGGTGGCATCTGGGACCTGAGAGTGATTAGTCATGGGTAAAAACAATTGGGTCACTGGCATCATGTATAGATCATGGTTTGGGTTGACAGATTGAATAATCCGTTATAATCCTCCTTTTGCAATGGGGCTGGGGAAAAGGAATGATAGTATTTTCTTTCCAGGCCATGGTTAGAAGGAAGAAAGAGACAAAAAGGAGAGTTTAAACATTTTCTGGTAGTAGAATTTTCTAACCAAGATGGAAGAAGGGTGCAAAAGTGGGGTGGAGACAATGGAAATGTAACAATAATTGCAAAGAATAATAGAATAAGGAATATGACAGGAATGTGGGAGATCATGGGGTCTTATTCTGTGATCTTGGGTAGAAGCAGTCTACTTCATAAAGCCATCTACTTCTTGTCCTAGTAAATTGCAGTTGTAGTCCACTGGTTTGGTAACTGTTCCAATTGTTGGAAGGTGGAGCCCTTTTAAGTTGTGAGATGTGGACCCAAGGTTCAGACTCTTCCTGTTTGACTGCAGCGTCAGCAGTTTAGAGTACCTGGTAACGTCCCTGCCAGCGTAGTTCAAGGGCTCTTTTGTGTTGATGTGCTTCCAGTACACCCAATTGCCAGAAATTAGGGTGTGGGGAGTCTGAGAGATATTTGGATCTGGCAACATCTTCCTCACCTGTTGGAGATAACCTTTTGCATAAGTCATGACCGCTTTACAATACTGAGTTATTTCCCGCTGGGGAAGTAGGGGAGAAATGTTAAGATGGAGGTCAATCGTAGCATTAAGATTATTAAGATATCTTCCAGAGATAATTTAAATGGAGGAAATTTGTGTTTCCCAAAAGATGTCCTTTGAATGGTCATAAGGTCCACAGAAGAACTTTAAGCCAAGTTAACCTGTTTCATAACCTTAGATATAGTAATAACTGCTCGCTCCAGGTCATGTGTTCCTAGGGAAGGCGTGATGGTGCATATGAAAGAGTGGGACCCTGCATTAGGGAGGTCGAAGAATTGGGGGTATAAACCCTCTGTTGTCAATTTGAAGCCCGGAATAGAAAAGATAGTTAGTTTTCTGACTGGCAGTTAGAGTAGATAATATGTGTAAGATCACAGGGTCCAGCCTAACACACAGGTAGGAATAAAGCCATATAGTTATGTGCAGTTTATAAAGGGGATGCAACATAGTTCAGGCAATGGGAGCAGAATCTGATAACCCACAGGAGTGTGCTATGTTTCTCCATTGAAATAAAAAAAAATTTCTTTACCGTCACCCTTGTTTTGATCAAAGATAACCTCAAAAAGATTATTCTTAATTATAAAATAAGGCTGATTTCATTAGATTTGGCCTGATTATTTACATGTACAGCAAGAATAGTAATTTACCATATAGGCTCTCTTAAGTTTGCTTTGCTGATAGTTTTTATTAGGAACTTCCGATTGTACCTTTAAAAGCCCCTTGAGGCTAGGAAGTCAACCCAAGAAGTAGATACCTGAAGTTCAAAAAGTAACTTTCTTTACTGACCTGTAAGGCTGGGAACCCCGGAGCCAGGCATCAGGACTAATTTTTCCAAGAGGGTTTTGTAAGCAATGGCTTCAGAAAATTGACCTTAGTTTCTTAAGTGTTTGGTTACATTTGGTTAAATGAGCATTATTCTTAAACATGATATTCTGGTCAAAACATAACCAGTATGTCCAACTATGCCCTTTCAACTAGGATGAGAGATTCTGATTGAGCCTATGTAAATAATTATTTTTCCATAATTGAATATTCAATAAGAGTTTCCAAATTCTGGAGGGGCCAGGCAAGAAGAAAATAAAACAAATGTTTTATGAGTTGGCTTAAAGGAAACGAGAAAGGGACTTCTTGCATCTAGAAAACAGGACATTAATCCAACCAAAACTATAATCATTCTTTATCAGTTCCTTTAGTGCTATTATTAGCGCTCACTCTGTTCAATCTTACAGTAGCAATCTCATGACCCATCAGCTTTTTTTGCTGAAATTCTGGAATCTTGATTTTAGGTTGGTCTCAGTTATTTAAGCAATATTATTTGAAGCCTGGACCCTGGAGTGCCTGGGATAGTTCTTTCTATGGGACTGTGAGACAGTTCTCTTTGTTGAAGGTGAAGTACTCTGGCCTATAGCTGACTGCACGTGTTTTCAGGGAAATATTAGAATAAAAATCATCTGTAGATGACAAAGGACTTAAAATGGCTATGGTTAACTTATTATACTTTTATAAAAGTGGAATGTAATTGTGAAGGAATTTGATTGTTTCTGTGATGGGTAACATTTAAACAAAATAACTGAAATTATGACCAATAAAACTGTACACCCTTGGAAGTCACGACCCATGTAGTGGGGAAGGTAATGAGTTTATTTGTGGAGTTTGGCTTAAAAAGTCCACATCTGAGCAACAAAAAGGGTTTTCAGGGGGTGACTCTTAGGCATTAATTATGATTAGGTTTAGCTTCTCCATTGCAGAAATAAGCTTCATAAGTGCAAGCCTTAAGATTGAGGGTTTGGCTTATTAAATTGGGAGTCTCTAATTCTTGAGAGACTAGCAGGAATTCTCTAGCTGGGGAAATTTAATAATTCCAAGCTTTCTTTTTTTTCTAGTCCCTTCAAGGGACCTTGTAAATAATTTGTTCATTTTCTGCCCATAATACCCTGAAATGCATCAGGGCATTATATCAACTCATAGAGAATATCAAGATTTTATTCCTTATTCTAGGTTCCATGTCAAATAAAGCTGAATTATATTGCTTAAATAAACTGACCAGACAAGTTAAATCTGATAGTGTGCTAAAGAAAATGTAAATATTGGACAAAATAAATCTCTCTTCTTTTGGCTTCACATAGACAGTAAAGTTTTAAAATGCAGGCAATATTATCCTTTACCTTGTATTCTGATTTACCGTAGTCCTAATCAGAAAAGCCTCATTCATATCCTTAATTGAAGTCATCGAAGTTCCACTTTTTAAACAGTGGTTGGGTGGAGTTATGGTGCTCCTTTAGTACTTCTTAGAGCTGTAGAGTCTGGTCTCAGGTGTCACACAGATCCCAAAGTTCCCAGGAGCTACCAGGTTATACACAAAGAACAAAGCATCTCAGAGTTTAGAAATAACACTTAAAGGTCAGGAATAAATGTAATCACTGTTAAGAGCTTACAGTGTAGGCTTTAATTTTCTTGTAAGCATTTTCTAAATGAAGCTATTTTCAGAAACAAAAAAAACATTTGACAATTGACTCATACTGGGGTCATCAACCACAAACCATAGCAAAAGTTGTGTCCTGTTTCACCTTTACACATTTACCAGGGTTATGTTAATTAACAGATAGAAGGTAATTTATATACTTGCCTTGCTTCTCTTTTAAAGTCCCTTTTTGGTTGAAGATTAAGTTCTGACTTGTAGCTGATTGTAGTAATTTTAGAGAAGCACTAGAGCAAAGTAGTGTAATTGACAAGGAAATCTGATTGTTTCCATGATCTATAACATTCTCCTAAAAATAACTAAACTATGACTAACAATATCATACTGTTGTTACATATCACATCTGTTTAACATCATGCAGCTCCGTATCTGGATATAACATAGACAGAGAGAACATAGTCAAGTCTTTGGAATTTTATACAATCTCCAAATACATGAGTAACATTTCATCTATACAAATTTAACCAACAGCAGGGTGGAACATCCTTTTTAGTTCTGATAAAACTTCACACTCAATTCTCATTCAATATACTAAACAATTTCTAGCACTTCACTTTTACAAGGTGAAAGAACAAATCTTTTGCAACAATTTGAAATGAAAAGGTATCTTTTAGGGTTCAGTTTTGCAAGGGTCAAAATGTGAAAAGTTGTTAGGGTTAAACACTATGCTAAACAGGAAAATGAATTATTATAGAACCATATTTGGTTTGTTTTCTAACCAAGTATATAAAATAAAGAATGATGTTCTAGTTTGCTAGGTGCCAGAATGCAATATACCAAAAACAGAATGGCTTTTAAAATGGTGAATTTAATAAGTTGCTAATATACAGTTCCAAGGTCGAGAAAATGTCCGAATTAAAACAAGTCCATAGAAATGTCCAGTCAAAGGCATCCATCCAGGGAAAGATACCTTGGTTCAAGAAGGCTGATGAAGTTCAGGGTTTCTCTTTCAAGTGAGAAAGCGCATGGCAAACACAGTCAGGGCTTCTCTCTCAGCTGGAAGAGCACATGGTGAACATGGCGTCATCTGCTAGCTTTCTCTCCTGGCTTCTGGTTTCATGAAGCTCCCCAGGAGGCATTTTCCTTCTTCATCTCCAAAGGTCGCTGACTCGTGGACTCTCTGCTTCATGGTGCTGTGGCATTCTCTGCTCCCTCTGAATCGCTCTCATTCTCCAAAATATTTCCTCTTTTATAGGACTTCAGAAGCTAATCAAGACCCACCCAAATGGGTGGAGACAGGTCATCACTTAATCCAGCCTAACAACCACTCTTGATTAAATCACATCTCCGGGGAGATGATCTAATTATAGTTTCGAGCATACAGTATTGAATAGGGAATAGAAGAAATGGCTGCCTTCATGAAATGGAATTAGGATTAAAACGTGGCTTTTCTAGAATACATACATCATTTCAAACCAGCATAGATGATAAGGTCACCATAAACACAAACACAGATATTATTCTGATATGACATAGAATCTTTGTCTTTTAGACAGAATACTCAGATCATTAAGGAAAACTTTTTATAACCATTAAGAACAGACCAACAACCTGCATTATTTTAACAGATGGAAAACTAAATTTCAGTTCTGTATGAATACACAGTTTGACATAAAAGCTGTGTTCTAGTTTGTTAGCTGCTGGAATGCAATATACCAGAAACAGAATGACTTTTTAAAAGGGGAATTTAATAAGTTGCAAGTGTACAGTTCTAAGGCTGAGAAAATGTTCCAATTAAAGCAAGTCTATAGAAGTGTCCAATCAAAGGCATCCAGGGAAAGATACCTTGGTTCAAGAAGGCCAATAAAGTTCAGGGTTTCTTTCTTAAGTGAAACGCACATGGCGAACACAATCAGTTTCTCTCTCATCTGGAAAGGCACATGGCGAACACAGTCAGGGTTCCTCTCTCATCTGGAAGGACACATGGTGAACACAGCATCATCTGCTAGCTTTCTCTCCTGGCTTCCTGTTTCATGAAGCTCCCTGGGAGGTATTTTCCTTCTTCATCTCCAAAGGTTACTGGCTGGTGGACTCTGCTTCTTGTGGTTTGGATGAACTCCATAAAAGAGGCTCACGGGTTGAAAAAATAGTGAAAAAGTCTCTCTTTTCCCCTAAAAGTTTTCAACTGATTGGAATATCTCATTGTGGGGGAGATGCCTTGCTTGATCGCAGATTAATCAGGCACAGATGCAGTCAACTAATTGATGATTTAATACACCACCCTTTCGGTTTATCAACTAGCCATGAAATATCCTTGCAGCAATGATCAGGCCAGTGCTTGCCTGACCAGACAACTGGACGTCATCACTTGGCCAAGTTGACACTAGAACCTAGCCATCACAGTTCACCCTTTGTCAACTTGGCAGCTATACACATCACCTTGAAACAGGTTTAATTTCCAAATAGAACACAATAGTAGATACATGTTTTGCCCAACAATATTGGGCAAAATCCTGCATACAACTGGAAATGCACTACATCTCTCCAGAATAGGGTGCAAATCCTTAGGTAACATTCACTCTTAAACTTCCTATCCTATGACTCAAATATTATAACATGAACAATGCAACTTACATCACATGATAAGAGGAAAATAGGGGATTTGCTTGTGTACAAATGCAAACACACTCATGACAAAATAGGGAGGAAATAGTCAAACACTCACAGTCCTTGTTTCTGTAATTGGTTACATGGCCATAGCTCACATTCGTCACCACCTCCTTCTACTGTCCATTCCATGCTCCCTTTACCTCAGCAAGCATTTCAGCTGGCCATGGTTCCTTGCCAGATGGGGTGACCCAAACCTAAATTCCTGAAGTTTCTGGGCCATTGGGAGTCCTGCCTGGATTGGGTTGTTGCATTTTTCCATTTTCAGTGGCATGAGAAGCCCAAAGGAGCCAGGTGGCAGTCTTAACTTCCAGTTCAATGGAATCATTGTTGTGTCTCCTGGAAGGAGCACTCTTCCTTTTGGAACTAAGCCCTGTAGACCAGCAGAGCTCAAGGTTGCAGGGACAGGAAGCAAAAATTTTCCTAGTGGATCACTAGGGGTAATAGAGAGTGGTGACATGCCCATTTACACCCCTTGGTTCCTGGACCCATGAATTCTGGCTATGGGAGAAACAGCATCATGCAGTGGATGCTGATTCAGAGCATACACAGCCTCCTGGAGAACATTGCCTCAGTTCTGCAAGGTGTTGCCACCTAGTTAGCACCATAATTGGGTCTTCAAAAGGCCATTCCACAATTCTATCAATTTAGCTGCCTCTGGAAGATGGGGAACATAGTAAGAGCAGAGAATTCCATGAATATGTGCTCATTCCTGCACTTTATTTGCTTGAAGTGGGTTCCTTGATAAGAAGTAATGCTGTGTAGAATACCATGATCATGGATAAGGCATTCAGTAAGTTCATGGATGGTAGTTTTTGTGGAAACATTGTATGCAGGAAAGGCAAACCCATATCTGGAGTATGTGTCTATTCCAGTCAGAACAAATCACTGTCCCTTCCATGATGGAAGTGGTCTAATGTAACCAACCTGACACCATGTAGCAGGCTGATCACCTCAGAGTGCCATATTGGGGGCTGAGTGTGGGTCTTTGCTGCTGGCAGAATGGGCACTCAGCAGAGGCTGTAGTCAGGTCAGCCTCAGTGAGAAGTCCATGTTGCTGAGCCCATGCATAACCTCCATCCCTGCCACCATGGCCACTTTGTTCATGAGCCCATTGGGCAGTGGCAGGAGTGACTGAGGAAAAAAGGATGACTTGTATCAACAGGATGGGTCATCCTACCCACTTGATTATTAAACCTTCCTGTGCTAAAGTAACCCTCTGGTGAGCGTTCACATGGGACACAAATATTTTCATGTTCTTTACCCACTCAGAAAGGTCTATCCACATACCTCTTCCCCCAACCTCTTTATCACCAATTTTTCCAAACATGCTCCTTCCAAGTCCCTGACCATCCAGCCAAACCACTGACAACAGCCCACAAATCAGTATACAAACACACTTCTGGCCAATTCCGCTTCTAAGCAAAATGAATAACCAGGTGCACTGCTCAAAGTTCCACTCACTGGGAGGATTTCTACTCACTACTATCCTTTAAGGATATCCCAGAAAGGGGATGTAGTGCTGTAGCTGTCCACTTCCAGGTGGTCCCTGCATATCATGCAGAACTATCTGTAAATCAGGCCCTAGTTTTCTCTTCCTCAGTCAACTGACTGTAGGGAATTCCCCAAGTGGCCATAGCTCTGGGTTGGGAAAGAGAAGGTAATGTGGCAGGAGTAGAGGCTGTGGGCATTTGGGCCACTTCCTCATGTAACTTACTTGTGCCTTCAGGACTTACTCAAGACCTTTCTCTAATATACTATTTCCATTTTATGATGGAGTACTGCAGTGCATGCCCAACTTTATGGCTTGGTGGATCAGACAACACCAGTTCCTGATAAGCAACTCAAGTCTCATGGTAACTTGGTGGTTCATGGTTAAGCATTGTCTCTATTAAGACCCAGTAGCAGACTAAAAGCTGTTTTTCAAAAGGAAAGTAGTTAACTGCAGCAGATGGTAAAGCTTTGCTCCAAAATCCTAAGGGTCTGCATTGTGATGCTCCTATAGGGGCCTGCCAGAGGCTCCAGACAGCATCTCTATTTGCCACTGACACTTCCAGCACCATTGGATCTGCTGGATCATGTGGCCCAAGTGGCAGAGCAGCTTACACAGCAGTCGGGATATGTCACAGAGCCTCCTCTTGTTCTGGTCCCCACTCAAAACTAGCTGCTTTTCTGGTCACTGGGTAAATGGGCCAGAGTAGCACACCAGATGAGGAATATGTTGTCTCCAAAACCCAAAGAGGCCAACTAGGCATTGTGCCTCCTTTTTGGTCATAAAAGGGGCCAGATGCAACAGCTTATCCTTTACCTTAGAAGGATATCTCAACATGCCCCACACCACTGGACACCTAGAAATTTCACTGAGGTGGAAAGCCGTTGTTATTTTTGTTGGATTTATCTCCCATTCCCTGACATGTAAATTCCTTACCAATAAGTCTAGGGTAGTTGCTGCTTCTTGCTCACTAGGCTCACAACATTATATCATCAATATAATGGACCAGTGTGATGTCTTGTGAAAGGGAGAAATGATGAAGATCCCTACGGACAAAATTGTAACATAGGGCTGGAGAGTTGATATACCCCCGTGCTGGTTTGAAATGATGTATGTACCTAGAAAAACCATGCTTTAATCTTAATCCCATTTTGTAAAGGCAACCGTTTCTTCTAATCCCTATTCAGTTTGAAACTGTAAATAGATAGTCTCCCTGGACATGTGATTTAATCAAGAGTAGTTATTAAAGTGGATTAGGTAGAGATGTGTCTCCACCCATTTGGGTGGGTCTTGATTAGTTTCTGAAGTCCTATAAAAGAGGAAACATTTTGGAGAATGAGAGATTTCTGAGAGAGCAGAGAATGACATAGCCTTGAGAAGCAGAATCCACTAGCCAGAGACATTTGGAGATGAAGAAAGAAAAAGCCTCCCGGGGAGCTTCATGAAACAGGAAGCCAGGAGAAGAAGCTAGCAGATGATGTTGTGTTCGCCATATGCCCTTCCAGATGAGAGAGAAATCTTGAACTTCATCAGCCTTCTTGAACCAAGGTGTCTTTCCCTGGATGCCTTAGATTGGACATTTCTATAGACTTGTTTTAACTGGGACATTTTCTCAGCCTTAGAACTGTAAATTAGCAACTTATTAAATTCCTCTTTTTAAAAGCCATTCTGTTTCTGGTATATTGCATTCCGGCAGCTAGCAAACTAGAACAACCACTGAGGCAGGGCAGTGAAGGTATACTGCTGGCCTTGCTGGCTGAATGCAAATTGTTTCTGGTGGTCCTTATTGACAGCTATTGAGAAAAAAAAAATTTGCCAGATCAATAGCTGCATACCAGGTACCAGAAGATATGTTGATTTGCTCAAGCAATGATACCCCATCTGGAATAGCAGCTGCAAATGGAGTCATCACCTGGTTAGGTTTACGATAATCCACTGCCATTCTCCAAGACCCATATAGTTTCTGCACAGGCTAAATAGGAAGAGTTGAATAGGGATGTGGTGGGAATCACTGCCCCTGCAACCTTCAGGTCCTTAAGAGTGCCTACACTGATTGATGGACCAGAGTGACATTTTGGATATCCTGGAATTAGTGTCACTTCTCTTTTTTTATTTTTTTAAACTTTTTTCTTGTATACTATAACATATATACAAAGCAAAGAAATAAAAAAGCAATAGTTTTCAAAGCATTCTTCAATAAGTAGTTACAGGACAGGTCCCAGAGTTTGTCATGGGCTACGATACAATCCTCTCATATTTTTCCATCTAGCTGCTCCAGAATATAGGAGGCTAGAGGGCTTAAATACTTTATCATCACAATCGACTTTTTATCCTTCTTTTTTTGTGAAAAATAACATATATACAAAAAAGCTATAAATTTCAAAGCACAGCACCACAATTAGCTGTAGAACATATTTCAGAGTTTGATATGGGTTACAATTTTACAATTTTAGATTTTTACTTCTAGCTGCTCTAAACGACTGGAGACTAAAAGAGATGTTAATGTAATGATTCAGCATTCATATTCATTTATTGAATCCTATCTAACTCCACCATCACCTTTGATCTTTCCCTCCCTCTCTTTAGGGTGTTTGGGCTACGGTCATTCTAAATTTTTCATATTGGAAGGGTCTGTCACTAATATGGGGTAGGGAGATGGAACTATCTGATGTTCTGGAGAGGCTGGGCTAGGTTTTAGGACTTATCTGGGCCAGGGAGCCATCTGGAGGTTGTAGGTTTCTGGAAAGTCACTCTAGTCCATGGAACCATTGTGAAATTTTATATAGCGCCCTAAGTGTTATGGTCCTGGTTGAGGATTGGCAGATTATGATAGGTAGCATGGTTTAACTGAAGCTTGCATAAGAGAAACCTCCAGAGTAGCCTCTTGACTCTATATGAACTCTCTCTGCCACTGGTGCTTTATTAATTAAGCCTCTTTCCCCCCGTTTGGTCAGGATGAAATTGTTGATCCCACAGTGCCAGGTCAGGATTCATCCCTGGGAATTATCTCCCCGTTGCCAGGGAAAATTTCACTTCTGGATGTCATGTCCCATGTAGGGGGAGGGCAATATTTCACTTGCAGAGTTGGGCTTAGAGAGATTGAGGCCATATCTGAGCAACAACAGAGGTCCTCCAGAAGTAACTCTTAGGCATGCCTGTAGGCAGTAAGCTTCTCTGCTACTTACCTAAGCTTTGCAAGAGTAAGCCTTATGATTGAGGGCATGGCCTATTGATTTGGGTGTCCCTAAAGTTTGACACAGTATTCGGGGATTCCCTGATGGAAAGATTTAATAGTTCCATATTTTTCTCCCATCCTTCAGGGGACTTTGTCAATACTTTTTTATTATCTGCATAATATATTCTAGGATGTATCCAGGCATTACAATAATCTATACAGGATTAAAGGACCTCTTTCTTATTCTGTGCTCCCTGTGTTTCTGTGTACAAATCCCTAGTTAAGTTCACTCCTAAGTATTTGATTCTCTTAGTTATTTTTTCTTTTATTAAAAAAAAAGATGGAATGCTTCTCAAATTTGCATGTCATCCTTGCACAGGGGCCATGCTAATCTTCTCTTGCATCATTCAAATTTTAGTATATGGACTGCCAAAGTGAGCACTAGTTGCTATTTTGAATTGAATTTTTTCCTTAACTGACTTCTCAGCTAGGTCATTGCTTGTGTATAGAAATGTTACTGATTTTTGCACATTAATCTTATATCCCATCACCTTGCTGAATTTATTAGCTCAAGTAACTTTGCTGTAAATTTCTCAGGAATTTTATAGGATATTTACAGGATAGATGACTATCATGTCATCTGCAAATAATGACAGTTTTACTTCTCCCTTTCCAATTTGGATGGCTTTTATCTCTTTGTCCTGACTGACTGCTCTAGCTAGAACATCTAGCACAATGTTGAATAATAGTGGTGACAGTGGGCATCCTTCTCTTGTACCTGATCTTACAGGGGAAGCTTTCAGTCTCTCTCCATTGAGTATGATGCTGGCTATCGGTTTTTCATATTTTCCCTTTATTATATTGAGGTAGTTACCTTTGATTCCTATATTTTGGAGTGTTTTTATCAAAAAAAGGATGTTGAATTTTTAAAGTGTTTTTTCAGCATTAATTGAGTGATCATGTGATTTTTCCCTTTTGATTTGTTAATGTGCTGTATTACATTAACTGATTTTCTTGTGTTGAACTATCCTTGCATTCCTGGTATAAACCCCACTTGGTCATGGTGTATAATTCTTTTAATGTGCTGTTGGATTCAATTTGCTAATATTTTATTGAGAATATTTGCATTTATGTTAATTAGGGAGATTGACCTGTAGTTTTCCTTTCTTATAGCATTTTTACCTGATTTCGGTATTAAAATGATATTAGCTTCATAAAATGAGTTAGGTAGAGTTCCTTTTTCCTCAGTTTTTTGGAGAAGTTTGAGCAGGATTGGCATTAGTTTTTTATGGAATGTTTGATAAAATTCCCCTGTGAAGTCATATGGTCCTGGGCTTTTTTTTGGTAGAAAGATTTTTGAAGACTGATTGAATCTCTTTACTTGTGATTGGTTTGTTGAGATCTTCTATTTCTTCCTAAGTCAGTGCACCTTGTTTGTGTGTCTCCAGGAATTTGTTCATTTCATCTAAGTTGTCTAGTTTGTTGGCATATAGTTGTTCACAGGATCTCTTATGATTCCTTTTATTTTTTCAGGGTCTGTGGTAACACACCCCTTCTTATTTCTGATTTTGTTTATTTGCATCCTCTCTTTTTTTTCTTTGTCAGTCTTGCTAGTGGCCCATCAATTTTACTGATTTTCTCAAAGAACCAACTTTTGGTTTTATTGATTCTATTGTTTTTTTGTTCTCCCATTCATTTATTTCTGCTTTAATCTTTGTTATTTCTTGTCTTCCATTTGCTTTGGGGTAAGTTTGCTCTTCTTTCTCAAGTTCCTTCAGATTTGCTGTTAAGTCATAGATTTTTGCTCTCTCTTGTTTTTTAATATAGGCATTTAGGGCAATAAGTTTCCCTTTCAGCACGGCTGTTGTCACATCCTATGAGTTCTGATAAGCTGTAGTCTCATTTTCATTCATCTGCAGATAGCTAGTGATTTTTTCTAGCAATTTCTACTTTGACCCACTGGTTGTTTAGGAGTGTGTTATTTAATCTCTGTATATTTGTGAATGTTCTCATTCTTTGGTGGTTGCTGAGATCCCACTTCATTGCATTGTGATCAGACAAAGTGTTGTGAATAATTTCAATATTTTTACATTTATTAAGACCTATTTTATGCCCCAGCATATGATCTACCTTGGAGAATGTTGTATGAGCACTAGAGAAGAATGTATAACCTTGTGCTTTGGGGTGCAGTGACCTATATATGCTATTAGGTTTAATTCATTTATCAGGTTATTTAACTTCTCTATTTCCTTGTTGACCTTCTGTCTTGCTGTTCTATCTATAGAGGAGAGTGGTGTATTGAAGTCTCTTACTAGTATTGTTGAAACATCTATCACTCCCTTCAGTTTTGCCAATGTCTGTTTCATGTACTTTGGAGCTCTTTGATTGGGAGCATAAGCATTTATGATTGTTATATTTTCTTGGTGAATTGACCCTTTAATTAGTATATAGTGTTCTTCTTTGTCTCTTATGATGTCTTTACATTTAAAGTCTATTTTTTCTAAAATTGGTATAGCTACCTCTGCTTTTTTTTTTTGGTTTCAACTTGCATGGAAAATCTTTTTCCATCCTTTCACTTTCAATCTATTTGTATCCTTGTGTTTAAGATGAGTCTCTTGTAAGCAGCATATAGCTGGATAATGTTTCTTAATCCATTCTTTCAATCTGTATCTTTTAATCGGTAAGTTTAGCCTGTTAACATTTAAAGTTATTACTGAAAAGGCATTTCTTGATTCCACCACCTTATCTTTTTAATTTTATTTGTCAGATCTATATATTCTTTTCCCTCTTTCTCTTTGTATTCTTTAAATTACCTTTAATGGTACTCTTCAATTCTGTGTCCTCCTTCAGACCTCCATCTCCTGTCTTTTTTTTCAGCCAGCAGAACTCCTTTTAGTATTTCTTGTAGGGCCAGTCTCTTGTTGACAAATTCTTTCAGGACTTCTTTGTCTGTGAAAACTTTAATCTCTCCCTCAATTTTGAAGGATAATTCATCTGGGTACAGAGTTCTTGGCTGGAAGTCTTTCTCTTTCAGAATCTTGACTATATCATACCACTGCTTTCTCACTTCCAGGGTGCTAGTTGAGTAGTCTGAACTCAGTCTTATTTGATTTCCCTTGTATGTAGTTCATTGTTTTTCTCTTGCCACTTTCAGGATTTTTTGCTTCTCTTCAACATTTGACAGACGATTAGTACGTGCCTTGGGGAAGGCCTATTTGGATTCATTCTGTTTGGAGTTCTTTGGGTTTCTTTGACTTGTATATTTATGTCCTTTATGAGGGTTGGGAAGTTTTCCCCCATTATATCCTCAACTACTCTTCCTAGCCCTATACTCCTCTCTTCTTCTTCTGGCACACCACTGACTTTTATATTTGCACGCTTTGTTTTGCCTATCATTTCCCTGAGTTCCCATTCAATTTTTTCCATCTTTTTTTTTGCCATTTGCTGTTTTGAGTCTTTGAAGTCAATTATGCTGTCCTCTATATCACTTATTTCTTCTTCTGTCTCTTCAAATCTGGTGTTATGTGCCTCTAGTATGTTTTTTATTTGGTCAACAGAGACCTTAATCTCTGTGGTATCTGCTATTTTTCTATTTATTATTTCAAACTCCTCTTTATGCTCTTTTACTGTCTTCTTGATCTCCTTTATGTCATTTTCCTTCCCACTTATTTTATTAAATAGAGTTGTGTGGACATCTTTGATTAGTTGTTCCAATGTCTGTGTCTCCTCTGGTGTTTTAATTTGGTCATTAGGCAGGGCTATATCTGTCTGCATTGTGATATGCTTAGTGATCTTCTGCTGTCTTTGGGGCATGTAAATATCTTGATTGATTTACTTTGGGAGTTGATTTCTTTTGGTAGTCTAAGACCTTGTGTTTGCGGGATGGTTATACAGCAGGGAGCAAGGTACAGGGTGGGTCACTCAGTGCGGTGATTTGTTTTAGGGCAGGTATAGGTGCAGGTTGGGGATGTTACACTGGTGCTTGTGAGCATGGGCACCCAGCGGCCAGCGAAGATGTAGCTATGTGGGTGTACCAGTATGGAGGTGTAACCCTGGTGTGTGCTGGTCTAAGGCACGGGGCCCTTTGTGCACATGCATAGAGATGTCGCAGCAGGTTGGCATTAGGCCTTCATGGATTGGGAGCACATGTGACCTGGCGATGTAGGTCAGCACTTTCTCAGAGCTAGGAAGTGTGGCTGAGGGCCATGCACATGCATGGTTCTAGGACTGCTGTAAAGTGTGATTCCCAGAGCTGAATGACATGATTGGGACCCTGCACATGTGTGGAGCTGAGAGTGCCGTAAACAGATGTGCAGAGCTCAGGTGGGGCAGAGTTGAGGCTGTGTGACACTATGGGCAGATGGCAAGGATAGCCTAAGTATGGAGGTCAGGGCCCACAGCCTTTATATTCTGGCAACAGCCTGCAGGGAACAGGGAAGGGGAGGAAGCGGAGGAAGTGCTCAGGAGGGGTGCAGGAGAGATGAGTTGAGCTGCAGTTGGTGGGGGGTGTGGGACAGGTATGTGCACTGGGAGCTATAGCATGGGAAATGGGAGCAGGTGACAGGGTGTGTGGGGGTATAGGGTGGTCACTGGTGCATGGGGTATAGGGTGGTCACAACAGGGCTGTGTTGGTGAGGGTAGTGAGCCCAAGGAATGTGGCTTGGCTTACTTCCTAGTCCCAGGCTCCCGTGTGTGCACTTCTGCAGGATCTGTGCCTACACACCAGGCTCCAGCTTTCTGCCTCTCAGTCCCTTGGCCTCTGCAACCGGGGCTGCCCTATGTGGTGCAGAAGGCTCTCCCAGGTCAGTCGCACTCCCGAATCGCAGCCTCAGTCACCCTCTTGCTCCTTCTCTAACTTTTCTGTGGAGCAAGGCTAATCTCGAGATACTCTATTTGGCCATCTTCCCAGAAGTGTCCCTAGTGTCACTTCTGAGCCAGTGTCTAATAATCCCCCAAATATCTGCTCATTTCCTTTTCCCCAGTGCACAGTCACCCTAGTAAAAGACCATAGGTCTCCTTGGGGTAGGCGGGGAGGAAGGATAACAATGTAAATTTTGTGCAGTATTAAAGGGTCCTTCCCCAAGGGTAACTGGCCCTCCCCTCCTTTAAGGGGCTCTGGGTCTGTAAAGTGTTTCAAGTCTGGGAATTAATTAAGAGGACATGACTGTCTGTGTTTGTAATTCAAGTTAGACTTCTGTTCACTTGATCTAGAACTCCTCTGCTTATACAGCTCAAACAAGAATTTAGTAGACTGCCTGTCTATTTACCTCTAGGTACCCCGTGATCTACTAGCCAATGCCACAAGTCTCTGCAAGTCAGATTTTATTAACTGGTGCTTTGCATCTGCTGTCATTATGATGGCCACACCCACCTTGTCTATGTTGATAAACTGTCACCACATGTCTTCTGCCAACTCCGATCCAATCATCCCCATTGTGTTTAGTATTCCAGCTCAGTGACAACAGTTCCCACAGTAATATCTGACCTACAGAGAAGGGCAACTACAGAGCTCTTCATGGATGATGGAGCTAGTCTCACAAATTCATTTCTCAAGGTTCTGGTAAAGATGTGTCCTCTGGGCATCCCTGGGGTGTGTGAGCAAGTCTTCTATGACAAATCCACAATAACCTTCCAATCTCTCTGTTTCTGGATCCTTTCATCTACATTATTCTGGCATTTCGACCTCAGGTAATGTCAGCCACCTTTTGATCCATGTTTCAGCCAACCATCCAAACACTCTGTTAATGCCCTTTCTAACCCCTCAAGCTACAACACTGAATGCCGAATTTCTGTTTAGTGGGCCCATATCAATAAATTTAGCTTGATCCAACTTTATATTCCCTCCACATTATCTCATATCCTTACTATCCATTTCCATACATATTCCCCTGAGTTCTTCTTATATAGATTGGAATATTCATGCAGTTCTTTTGGAGTATACTGTACCTCTTCAAGGGTTACACTTTATACCTCACTTTTCAGACCTGTTGGGACTTTCGTCTAGTTATAGATCTTGAAGAAAAGAAGGGTGGTGGGGATGGGCCATGAAAAGAAATAGAAGTGTCTTTCAAGCCAGTTACTTCAAGGCATTCCATTGCAGTTTCATATGGTGAAACAGGATTAGTTGCTCCAGACAGAGACGTGAGGGCTGATTCCACGGGGAGGTAGTAACAGAGTTAGTAGGCACTGAAGGGTTAATGTCATCAAGTGGAGGGTGGATGGCAGACTCCTCTGTGTGACTGAAGGCCAGGAAGCTGTTTCTTCAAAGTAGGCTGGAAGTTGGGAAGCTCTTTCACCAGAGGAGTCCATTACAGGTCTATTTAGCAAAGGCTCAGCAGATTCCAGAGATTTGGTCTCCCCACTGCCATCATCATCAAGACGTATATCAACATTTCACATTTCAGGATCCCACTCTTTCCCAATAAAGTCCTTACTTTAACAGAAGACATGCTGCAAGCTTGAGATTTTAGTTTACGTTGTGAATCTGCTACTCATACAATGAGGCTCTGTATCTGGTTTTCAGAGATCCAAAGTCTGCAACCATAGGAAATAAGATTTTCTTTCAGGGCAAACATGGAAACTTTTACATCATTCATACTTGCTTAAGTTGCAAATTTGAAGCCTTCACTCATCTCTTTCCTTCATCACTGTATCTAGAATATCTAACAAAAACCAGCCAATAGCATTATACCTCTTAATTACACAAAACTCCATGAAGGTGTAAAAAACAGTCCCCTTAAAAATCTTGCCTTGCCTTATATAAGTATACAATTAGCAGAATCTAATTGTGATATTTTGCATGTCTCTCTTGCCATCTCACCCCATGCACTGTCAGTGCCATCTTGATTATTGGAAATAGAGTCATTAGTGCCTTTGAGTTTAAGCAGAGTAGAAAAACAATGGTGAAAACCCATTTTTAAGATTCTGTTTTTCAAGAACTACCCCACTCGGGCGGGCCACGGTGGCTCAGCAGGCAAGAATGCTCACCTGCCATGCCAGAGGACCCGGGTTCGATTCCCAGTGCCTGCCCATGTGAAAAATAAAAAAATAAAGAAACGTTTAAAAAAAAGAAAAAAAAGAACTACCCTACTCTCAGTTCTAAGTTGCAATAGTGAGGATTCTCTAGAGAAACTGATCTAACAGGAGATATCTATAAATATAACATGTATAAAAGTGTCTTACACATCTGGATGAACTCCACAGGAAAGGCTTTCTGGCTGAAGAAATAGTGAAAAAGTCTCTCTTTTCCCTTAAAAGTCTTCAATTAACTGGTTTATCTCATCGTGGGGTATATG
Organism: Tamandua tetradactyla; assembly: GCF_023851605.1. NCBI lineage: Eukaryota > Metazoa > Chordata > Mammalia > Pilosa > Myrmecophagidae > Tamandua > Tamandua tetradactyla. The sequence goes on from NC_135336.1 coordinate 21,911,844, forward strand.
CCTTAGATGATCACAGACGTAATCAGGCACAGATGCAATCAACAGCTGATGATTTAATACACTAACCTTTTGGTTTATCAACCAGCCACGAAATATCCTTGCAGCAATGTCAGGCCAGTGCTTGCCTGATCAGATAACTGGATGTCATCAGTTGGCCAAGCTGACAGCAGAACCTAGTCATCACAGAAAACATAGTTGTTTTTATTTAACTCACAATGTTAAACTAATTTCATTTACCAAAGTTGCATGGAGCTATGTGAACCTGAATTTTTTGTTTTAAGCATTTGGTTTTAGTTCTACAAATACTTTTTTTTCCATTGGGAATATTAGGAGTTTGTTTTCTTTAATTTTCGGGATTTTAGGAGTATTAATTTACATATAAGCACTTATTTATCTTTAAGTCAATTTGAGTAGAGCTCTTTTAAGGAGAATTAGGAGTTATTTGGTGAAATTATGCAGAGGTAGGAAAATATCACACAACAAATATGCAGACAGACACAAATAGAGAACTTATAGTCTTAACTAAAAAATTTTCAGCCGTGTGTCAGATTTAAAAACACAGAAACATAGAAAACACGGAAATACAAAACTCAGCAATTTATAAGTTATTTTCAAGTCCTTGCAATTTCCTAGTAGATTTTGAGTGCCAATTAAAATAGGCATCGTACTTGGCCTAATCCAGGGCCCCCCCTTTAAAGGGCACCTGTAAGATGAGTAAAATTTCCCTTAGGGTCATTTAATTCTAATTTATTCTTAGTGATGTTCTGCCATTTAGTTAAGTAGGCATAACCCTGTGCCCCGTAAATCTTACATATAAAAGATGATGGGATGCCAGCTGGAGGAGTGTCTCAATTTGGGGATCTCATAGCAAACAGCAGCAAAACCACTATGAGCCCCACAGTTGAAATGCTGTGAACAAAACCAAAGGGTAAAGACTCAGGTCCTTTAAGTAACTTTCCTGCCAAGACTAATTTGGCCTGTTAACTCCTGGACAGGAACTCAGTGAGATTGGAGAGCCTGGACCCAAAAAGAGGAGAGCTTGGACTTGAGAGGAACTCACTGACGATTGAAGAGACAGTGAGAAGGACAGTGAACACAATGGGTTCCAGCGGGTACCACACCTATTGCTCAGGTTATTTACAGAGTCAGCAGCGGTTTCCTTTGGGTACCTTTGTGGTTGGCAAAAATAACTGTCAAAATAAAAACATGAACAAAATTTGGCTAAATCTCAGAGTGTTAGTGAATCAATTCATGATTGGGGAGATTCCAATTGCTACAAGGTAGGAAAGAATTCTGCTGAATAAAGAGAGCAACGGGCTTTTACAGATAGAATAAGGAGTACATTGGGCAGAAATTTTCATTGGTTTATGCAGGCTGTATTTCCTAATATGGTTAGTGCAGGTGGCTGCTTAGCAACAAGGAAGTTCTCTGGCATTACGAATAGGGAAGTGGCGATAACTGATTGGCTGATTTAAATTTTGTTATCTAGGTACACTGTGCATTTACTTGGAATAGAAACTTAGATTTTGGTTTTGCTGGCATGAGGCTTAGTACAGTTGCCTCTATATTGGGCTTCTACATTGTATTCATCCACTGAAGTAGACTCACACCATACCATGCTATAATCATGACAAAGATAAAGAGAGAATTCTGAAAGCCACAAGAGAAAAGCAATGTATCATGTACAAGAGGCTCAATAAGATTAAGTGCCTATTTCCCATCGGAAACCTTAAAGGCAAGAAGGCAATGGAAAGACTCACTTAAAATGCTGGAAGCAAAACATTGCCAACTAAAAGTTCTGTATCTGGCAAAACCATCTTTCAAAAATGATAGGGAAATTATGACATCCCAGATAAATCAAAGTTGAAAGAGTTCATCATCACTAGAATGGTCCTATAAGAAATGCTAATGGGGTTTCAGAAGGTTGAAAGGAAAGGACACTAGACAATTGACTGAAACCAAATGAAGATCATGGTAAAGATAATGACATGGGTAAATATGAATACCAATACTATTACATTTTTTATTTGTAACTCTACTTTTAATTTTTTTATTATTTTATCTTATAAAAGGCAAATGCATAAACTGTAATGACAACTCAAAGGTTTTGGACTCATAATGTATAAATATGTAATCTGTGGCAAGAAAGGAACGGGGAAAGAAAGGTGAGGAACGGAAGGGTATAGGTATATAGTTTAAGTACGCGTTTTTTTTTTTTAACACAGTTTTATTTATGCACCATACAATCTATCCAAAGTATACAATCAATGGCTCTCAATATAATCACAGAGCTGTGCTTACCTTGCCAGAATCAATTTTAGAACATTTTTATAGCTCTAAAAACCAAAACCTCATGCCCTTTATACCATCCTATTATTGACACTTAGCTTTGGTATGGTACCTTTGCTATAACTGATGGACGAACATTAAGATATTACTGTGAACTATAGTCCATAGTTTGCATTAGGCGCATTTTTTTCCCATATGCCACCCTATTATTAACACCTTGTAGATGTGACATACATTTGTCTAATTCATGAAAGAACATTTCTGTATTTGTACTAAAAACCACCTTCGTCACCCACAACAGTTGCCTATGTTATACAGTACCTTGTGTCATGCTCTAGCTTTCCTTTTGAGATACGCATGACCCTAAACTTCCCATCCCAACCACCATCACATGCATAATTCAGCACTATTATTTACACAATAACGTGCCACTATCACCTCTATCCACTTCCAAATATTTATAATCAGCCTTATTTAAAAATTCTGCACAAATTAAGCATTAGCTCCCCATTCCCTATCCTAATTCTTTTAGTAACCTATATCCTAGATAATAACACCATGATGGTATTGAGCCATTCTTGCATATCTGGAGAAAAACCCATTTGATATAGTACATGTTGTGGTTTGCTAAAGCTGCCAGGATGTGATATCACAGAAATAGATTGGCTAAGTATGATTTTGAAGTTGTTTAGTTGGTCTCAAAGCAAAGGAGATTGTTATAGATTTAGGATTAAAGTTAAGTCCCACAGTAACCACAAAGAAAATGTCAGAGAATATGCAAACTCACAGAGACAGAAAGTAGAGTACAAGCTACTAGGGGCGCAAGGCAGAAGCAGTGGGGAGTTAATTCAAAATAAGCGTAGGGTTTCTGTTTTAGGGAAAGGGAAAGTGATAGTAATCGATAGTGGTGAGGGTACTACAACATTAGGACTGTGATCGATCCCACTGAATGGTTTGCTCGGGAGAGACTGGGGTGGGAAGATTTATGTTGCATGTATGTCTCCACAATTAAAAAAGAAAGAAATTCAAGAGATAATGGCAATTCAAGGCAATGCATGGTACTGGATGGGATCTAAGATTGATCCCATCAATCTTAGAACAAAGGATGTTCAAAAGGATGCTATTAGGATGTAAGAAAAAATTGGAATATAGAAATTAAGCTTTATATCAACGTTAAGTTTCTTGAACCTGATCATCACACTTAAGTGAGTATCCTTGTTCGTAGAAAATACACATGGAAGTACCATGTGTTCAAGGAGTATGATTTGTGCAACCTGTTCTGAAAAGTTCAAAAAATAGATCAATAGATGATACAATGATAGGCAAAGGTGGCAGAATGTTAAAATGGTAGATCTGGGTTTCTGGGGGATGAGGGCCTATTGGATTTCTTTGTATGAATTTGGGTTATTTTTGCAATTGTCCTATGTTTCAAATATTTCAAAATGAAAGTTTAAAAACTGCTTGCTTGGTGCCACATATACTAAAATTGGAAAGATACAGAGAAGTTTAGCATAGCCCCTGCTCAAGGATGACACACAAATTCATGAAACATTCCATATTTTTTAATACAGAAAAAAAGTTGAAAGAAAAAAAAGGCCCTAGGCTGCAAAGGGTCTCCCACCTACCTCCAGTAGCAATTGAAAGAACATATTAGTCACTCCTTTAGCTGAAGGCATTAACCACCTCCATTAAAATGCAAATGTCAACACCTGGGAGAGTGGCAGATCCAGTTATTATCAGCCATTTCTACCTCTGCTCCAATCCGTGCTCTTTGAGTATTTCCTGTTCCCTGAGGCCCAGAGCTCAGAGCTTTGGGGTTGAGGATCAGGTCAGAAAAATCTAGGACTGGGTTCCCCAGATGGCCAATTGCAAGTATATCATCTTTGCTTTTCAAACCAAAGAAGCCAGAGGCAAAAATTTAAAAAAATTAAACAAATAAAAAAAAAAAGAGGAAAAAGCAAACTGGAGGCTGAGGCCTTTGGTTCCTCCTTCATGGTGGAAGGTGGAGTGGAAGGACAGGACTTCGGCCGCCTGTGCCCCAGAGGCTAAGACACCAGGCACCAAGCCCCATGGATGACCTGTCCTCGAGATGTCCATTGCTCCATCTGGAGCTACTCTCTGACTTTGGGACAGTCACGAGTTCTTCGTGTGAAAGGTAGGTCATCTAGTGTGACAGCAAGTCCCATACTTGCATTGTCAAATTGCAAATCTCCAGGGGAGGTTGATACACTTTGTAGAGTCACTTCTACCTAATGGTAGGAATGGGGTGATCTTTAAGGTTCTAACCACCCTGGAGAGAGCCTATGGTTCTAAGAGTTCCTTAACTCTCGAAGAATTCCTCGCAGGGAAGGACTCTCCTGGGCAAGATTTTTCAAATGGATCTAGTTCATTTGGTCCCTAATTCCCAACCAGCCTTCATTTTGCTCTCCTGCTTCCCTCATGCTCCAGGCGCCATGCCCTTTTCTACCCAGAGTCTCCCATCCTATAGTTTCATTCACGTTAGGAGATTCTCAGTGGTTCCAAGGGTTCTCTACTTACTCCTAACTCATCCCCACTCTTGACAGGAAAGCATCCATTCTCTTAATGCCCCAGCCTTGGGGGGGAGGGGGTATTAGTGGGGTATCATTCACGTTGACTTGCTAATGACTGACAGTTCAGGCATAAGACATTCATATCTGTGCCTAATTTTGTAAACTGCTTTATTGAGATTAATTTACATACCACAAGGTTCACCCATTTACAGTGTGCAATTCAATGCTTTTTTTCGTATATTTAGAGTTATGCAATCATCACCATAATTTAATTTTAGAACATTCTCATCACCCCCAAAAGAACTCTTGAACGCATTAGCAGTTACTCCCCATTTCTTTTCCTCTTCAGGCCTAGGTAACTACTAATCTTTTTGTCTCTAAAGATTTTCTGCATTTATTATTTTTAAAGAAAATGATTGTCAGCCCAAAGTACTACTATTTAATGGTGGAATTTTAAGCAGTGTGGGAGAAGGTATTTCTGGGTAGGGAAGTAGTACCAGTATCCACTTCTACAAACATTTAATCTAAAAGAAGGCTGGAGGAGTGATGAATAAAGTCTTGGAAGGTAACTGAGGCACGAGGGGGAAGGAGGCTGGTGCTAGAGAAGGGGTGTAACTAAAGGAAGTCTCCTAAAGGGCAACCTGTGCTCTGGGGTTTGCAGTCACCACCTCAAACCAAGTACTCATTTCAGAGAGAGGCAGATTTCAGGTTTGAGGCCTGAGATGGTTTTCAGGTCAGCACCCTACCTGATGAGGACATCCTTTCTATTCTAGGTATACTTCAGGAGTTTGTCCTGGAATGTGAACCTTTGGCTTTTGGGACTACACCTTTTCTTGGTTTTCCTCTCATTTGAGGAGCCCTCCTCTGGCATATGAATGGGGTGACCCCTGGGTTTCCTCCTCAGTCTTCCTCTTTTCTCTCTCTAAAAGCCATCTTCAGCAAATGGCGTCATTCGCATTATCGTGTCACTTTGGTGGCAAATCTACACTTGCTCTGCAATAGCTTTCCAACTGGTCTCCTCAAGCTCCTGGATCTTCCTTGTACAATCTAGTTATATCATTGCCAGAGTATGCCTCCCCAGTCATAAGGGACCAGGACACTCCCTTCCCCCAATTCAGGGGCTCCTTATTGTCTTCAAACTCAAGCCCAGCCCACCTTTCCAGTTTCACCCATCATTGCACGCTCCCTCCCCACACACCTTAGACTTCATTCTGCTCACTATTCCCCAGATATACCATGTTTATCCAACCAACAACTCTTAGGCATGCACCAGGCTCCAGGCTAAGCACTGGGACACAGGAATGAATTAGACACCAACTCTGCCCTGAAGGAGTTCAGCAGACTAGGGAGACAGTTCTGTGAATAAATCACAATAATACAATGTGACAGGTGTAATTACGGAGAGATAGTCAAGGTGTGCTGGGAGCCTGAGATGAATTTGGATGGTGGGGGGAAAGAGGAATCTAGGCAAAGGCATCAACAGCGTTCATGGTGGCCAGAGGGCAGGATGGCCGTGGGGAAGTGGTGGACTGTGAAATCTGGCACATGGGAAGAGGCTGTTTCCTGGACAGTGTCCACTGGGGATTTGACATGATCAGATGGCAGCAGAGTGGAGGACACATCTGAAGCCAAGGAGAGAGAAGGAGGGAGAGCTGGCAATTTTCCAAGAAGGAGGAGGAGGATCTACACAAAGCAGTAAGATAATATGGAGAAGAAGAGATATTGTGAAAAGACAAGGGCAGAGGTGGCAGGACTTCGGGAACTGAGGTTGAAGGGGAGGAGAGACCACCACTCTTAGATCAGGGAGCTCAAGTGATGGCAGTTCCACCGGTGGAGGGAAAACAGAGGGAAGAGCAAGCTTCTCGGGAGATGAGCTTAACTTCAGACAAATCAAATACGTGGTGCTTGATGGGTACCAAAGAACATGCATGGGGAGCTCTCCAGTGGGCAGGGTAAATGTGGATTTGGAGCTGGGAATGGAGGCCAAAAAAAAAAAAGTGGTTTTCCTTTGTCCCAGAAATTCTACTTGCAGGAATTTCTCCTAAGGATATAATTAAGTACGTGTGTTAAGATTTAACTACAAAAATGTTCATTGTTTATAACAGTAAAAGAGTGGAAACTTTTTATAAACTGCAATGACAGTGAAAAACGTCTAACAGTAGGGGATTGGTTAAATAAATTATGCTATATACATGCAATGGAATTTTATTCAGACAATAAAAAGAATATTGTAGAAGAATGCTTATTGACATGGAAAAACAGCCACAGTATGTTGCTAAGTAGAAAAAAGCAGGCTATAAAACTTTTTCTAGAGTAACTGCAATTTTTTGTTTAAGGAAAAAAAATGTTAATACTGGTTCTTTCTAGGGGTATGATTATGAATGTGCTTTCCTTTTCTTTTTTTGTTTCTGTGTAATAGACATACATGATCTTTGCTATAAGACGATGCTTATTTTTTTAAAAAAGAAAAAGATTAAAAGGAATAAGCTAGGACAGCCTTAGGGAATGAGAAGAGAATCAAGGATGGGTCCCAATGATCTCAATACCTCTGGCCGCCTGGAGTCTATCTCGGCAGTCTCCTATGTCTGATTTTCCCTCCTCATATTTGCTATACCGCTAAATGGTAGAATGCAAGAAGCAGACTGCAGTTGGGTTCCATCCTGTCGCACACTATGGGCTTTAGGCAGATTTCCTAATTCTTTGTCAGTTTTCTTATCTTTGCATGGAGAATAAAACCTCCCTCAAAATGGTTATATAACAATAAAACAACATCTAGACATAACAATAATTAGAAAGATTACTCCATCCTCTCTCTTCTTACTCATCCTTCCCCATTAGACCCAGATTTGACCTCCATAAGTCATTTTGGCCCTCATAGTAGAAATTAATGGCTCCTTTCACCCAAAGTGCTTCACGGGACCTCTTGAAAACTGACTGTGTTTTGCTTTGAGCCAGAGTTAGTGGCTCGCTCCTTTTCTTCCCCTGGCTGTACGCTCCTGGGGGCAAGGACCAGAATTTGGTGCAATTTGGTCAGCTATCTTCATAGGTGCTTAGCCACAATGCTTTGCACATACGGGGCGTTCAGTGAATGTCTGTTGAAGAAATCCATGTTTCTTTTTATGATTTTGCTAATCACGGATTTCTCAAAGGCTAGAATTCTTAAGGGTTAGCTTGCTCAGATCTCTTGGAATTTTTCTCCTCCCAAATTGCCACTAGGACAAGAGATGACCAAAGTGGGGTGGGGTGGGGAGTGTGGGTCCGTGCTGGCAAGGGAAGCTCACTCAGATTTCTAGACTCCTCGTCAGCAGCTCTGGAGAGAGGGCTGGATGATGAAAGAAGGGTAAAGTGATGGCTGTTTCTCCCTCCCTCTTTGGTCTCACCACTCCTCCCAGTATTTAGACGGCAGAAGCTCCAGCAGAGCAGCTTAGAGACAAGGGGAGATGAGCAGAATCATTCCACAGGCCTACGTCCTGTTTGCACCGCAGTAAAGTCCTTTCTATTCCCGCCTCTTTGTCGTTGGTTCTGTGCAGGAATATCTGTTTGGTCGTTCACCTTCCTCCTGTCCCCCCTCATTATCCCCAGTCGGGATTTCACCTGGTGTCCATCCTTCCCGCTCATACCTTGCTAGGTAGAGAACGTAAGCCTGGTGCTGGCTAAAGAACTTTGGGTTGCAATTCAGTGAGACCTATGGCAAGTTGACTAAGCTCTCAGTGCCTCAGTTTCCGCATCTCTAAGCTGGGAATCACTACACTGGCCTTGCCCCCGTCACAGCACAGCGCCACTGAAGAGGTCATACGAGATAAAAAGTATGAACCGGCGAAGAGTTCTCGGTAAACGTCTCTGCTGTCTGAGGGGCTAGCTCTCGCCGTTCTGCGAATAAATCCCCCTCGCGATGTAAATACCCACCAAACGTTCCCGTCCGCCCCGCCCTGGCTGCATCGGCCTCACCCGCCGCATCTCCATCTTTTCCGTCACTGTCGTTCTGCACCTCAGAGTCCTCAGTCTCTCCATCTCCCCCGTTCATTTCCGGGTCTGGCACCAGGACCGTTCTGTCCCCTCCAGGGACTCCGGGCTCCGGTTGCCTGCAGCAGTAGCCGCCCGGGCGCCCCCCGCCTGGCGCGCCCTCCGCTGGCACGGCCGCGCGGCCAGAGAATGGCCCAATAAGAGCGCCGGACCCAAGTCTGACAGCTCAGGAAGCGGCCAATAGAGCCGGGCTGGAGGAGGGGGCCGCAGCGCCGGGGCTGAAGTTGGGTGAATAGGGGGAGGGGGGTCAAAGGGGGCTACAAAGGAGGGGAGCTAGGACTGGGGGCACAGGAATCCAAGCGGACGGGGATTGGCACGCGCGACGCCCAGGTCTAGCGAAGGGGCCGCGGGGTTGGACGCCACTCCAGGCGCCAGGGAGGGAGGGGGTGCGGCGAGAAATTTAGGTGAGGAAGGGGAGTGGCCCCCCCGCGGTCCCCGGGCGCCTCCTCGGGCCGGGCCTGAGGATGCCGGCGGGGCACCGCGGCCGGGACCGCGGCCCGGCGGGGGGCGGAGGCGGCGGATCTCCGCTGTGAGCCGAGGCCGGAGCGGGGCGGGGGGCGGGGAGGCGGCGGGAGGAGGGGATGCGGAGGGCGCTCCGGCAGCCGCGGCGGCGAGCCGGCGAGAAGGGAGGAGCGGCGCGAGCGGCCAGAGCGGCGCAGAGCCCCGGGCGTGCATGGCGCGCCCTAAGCCCGGCTCTCCCGGGCCCACCCGGAGCGTTCCCGGGGCGCAGCGGGTCTGTGGCGGGTCCCTGTCGGCCCGCTGCTTCTAAGCCCCGGCGCCGTGCTGTCCAGGAGAAGCCCGCCGGCGTTCGGGCAGAACGGCTGCGGCTGTGCGCCGGTTTTTACTCTCTGCCTAGTCCTTCCGCGCCCTGCCCGGGTGGGCCCGTAGCCGGCGCGACCGCCCTCCGAGCCCGCGGGTCCGCGCCAACCCCGCTGGGTTTTGGGGTAGTCGGGAGCGAGAGGAGAAGGGCAGGGCCGCAGGAGTTGGTCCTCGCTCCCGCCCCCTGCGCGGACGCGCTAGAGCCTCGGCTCGGCTTTCGCGGGGGCCACGCTCCCACTTTTGCCGCGGAGGGTGGGGGATGCGGGCGACGGCTCCCCCGGGCTCGAGGACCCTCCCCCCAGGGCCCCGGAGCTGTTGCTCCGCCCGCCGCCCCCTCCCCCGTTCTCTCCACTCCCCATCCCACCTCCCCACCCCTCGCCAGAAAATAATGCTGGCTGGCGCCCGCACCTCCCAATCGCTTCCAGTCCGCCGCGAGGAAAGGGGACCCGCTCTGTCTCCGCGCCGCGACCCCCGCCGAGCCGCCGCTTTGCCCGGTGAGCTGCTGGGCTTCGCTTCGGCAGAATCGGTGAGCGCCGCGCCCGGCCACTGCCAGACCCGGTGAGGCGCCGCCCGCAAGGACACCTCTCGGTCCCGCCTCGTCCGCAACTCTGGCCCTTGTCTAGCTCGACGCGAGCCAGGAGTCCGGACGTCCCTCTGCGTGCTGTGCAGCAGCGAGAGCAGTCACCGCTGTCCCAGCTTGGAGCCAACTCCATCTCTGACCCGGGGCTCCTGACGCCGACACACAGCCACTTCTCACCTCCAGGCAGTGCCTGCCTCCCGGCTCGCCCTCCCGCTGTCCTCCTCCTCGGCTCAGGACGGGGGTGCCACGATGCCCCGCTGCTGCACAGGGTCCCGGGCCGCCCCCGACGTGTGACCCCAGCCTGGTCCCCCTACTCGGTCGTCCGCCCTCCCCTTGGAGACCCCCGGCCCGGCCCCTGGGGGAGGAGGAAGAAGACGACGAGGCCGAGGGGGGGATGTCCCGCTCCAAAGGCGTGAGCCCGCCGGGCTACGCGGCGCAGACAGCGGCGGCGCCGGCTCCCCGGGGAGGCCCTGAACACCGCTCGGCGTGGGGAGAAGCCGATTCCCGGGCCAATGGCTATCCCCATCCTCCCGGGGGCTCGGCCCACGGCTCTACCAAGAAACCCGGAGGGGCCGTGACCCCGCAGCAGCAGCGCCTGGCCAGCCGCTGGGGCGACGACGACGATCCTCCGCTGAGTGGCGATGACCCCCTGGCCGGGGGCTTGGGCTTGGGCTTGAGCTTCAGCTTCCGCTCCAAGTCGGCTTGGCAGGAGCGCGGCGGCGACGATTGCGGTCGCGGCAGCCGCCGGCAGCGGCGGGGCGCGGCAGGCGGGGGCAGCTCCCGGGCGCCCCCTGCGGGCGGCGGCGGCGGCGGTGGTTCCGCAGCGGCAGCGGCCTCAGCCGGTGGGACCGAGGTGCGCCCCCGCTCGGTGGAGCTGGGCCTGGAGGAACGGCGGGGCAAGGGTCGTGCGGCGGACGAGCTGGAGGCCAGCGCCGTCGAGGGTGGCGAGGGGTCCGGGGATGGCGGCAGCTCGGCGGGCTCGGGCGCTGGGCCTGGCACGGCGCTGTCGCTGGGCGCCTGCTGTCTGGCGCTGCTGCAGATATTCCGCTCCAAGAAGTTCCCGTCGGACAAGCTGGAGCGGCTGTACCAGCGCTACTTCTTCCGCCTGAACCAGAGCAGCCTCACCATGCTCATGGCCGTGCTGGTGCTAGTGTGTCTGGTCATGCTGGCCTTCCACGCGGCGCGGCCCCCTCTCCAGCTGCCCTACCTGGCAGTGCTGGCGGCCGCCGTGGGCGTGATCCTCGTCATGGCTGTCCTGTGCAACCGCGCCGCCTTCCACCAGGACCACATGGGCCTGGCCTGCTACGCGCTCATCGCGGTGGTGCTGGCCGTCCAGGTGGTGGGACTGCTGCTGCCCCAGCCGCGCAGCGCCTCAGAGGGCATCTGGTGGACCGTGTTCTTCATCTACACCATCTACACGCTGCTGCCGGTGCGCATGCGGGCCGCTGTGCTCAGCGGGGTTCTCCTGTCTGCCCTCCACCTGGCCATCTCCCTGCACACCAACTCTCGGGACCAGTTCCTGCTCAAGCAGGTAGGGACCTACGTGGCCACAGGGATTTAGATAGCGGGGCGGGCAGGCCTCAGGCTGACTCCGAGGGAGGGGTCCCATCAAGTGGCGCAAAGAGCCAGAGAGACATGGCTCAGCCATGAAGCCTCTCTCCGCCCCCCTCCCCCCAGCCCTGTCTTCATTTACAAAAATGGTGTCTTTGTATCATATGTAGTGTTCCTGGCCCCCTAAAAGATACATAATAAACCATGGCCTGTTACTGTGAGGTTAGAGGCAGGAGTGAAGGTTAGGGGAAAAAATTATATGGAGCGGTCCTCATCCTTCCCCACTTTTGTCTTTGTATGTAGAGGAAAGTGGTTGAACCTTCCAGCAGCCACCCCTCCTGAGAGCTAACAGCTTGTTTGTTTCAGAGTCCTGGGTAGAGGGTTGGAGATGGGAGATCCTGGGCACCCCTTGCCCAGTCTTAAGGAGGAGAAACGAGAAGGCTGCCACCTGTGGAAGGTTGCCCGGCTTTGGGAGCTGGAGATAGCCCAGAGCTTCAAGGAAAACTGTTAAGTTTGTTTACAAAAATGCTCCAAGCCAAAAAGCTGCAAAGGTGGGATGGAACCTCTGTATGTGGCTCAGATTTCCTGGCCTAAGCAGGACCCTAGTGTTGAACTTCAGGACCCCTTCATGTGGGGACTTCTGGTCATTGCTTATGGTGAGAGGTTTTTAACCCTTGCGGAGACATACAGTCCAGCCTGAAACCATGGGCTCCTCCTGTCTGTGTAACTAGTGGCTCCTCTGAAGGCTGCTGGGAGAAGAGGTGCTGCCATCCTCACCTCTGGGGGACACAAGCCCCTCTGACATTCAGCCTTCTCCCTTTAATGGTCCTATTGCCTGGGGTTCCATCATCCTAACCCATTGACCCCTGCTGAGCCTGCTTGTTTTCATGCTGCTTGACTGCTAGAGAGTCAAGTGGGCCCTTGGTGCCGCTGTGAGTCTCTTGACCTTGGACCCCGCTAGACACCTCCCATCCCTCCAACAGAACTTCTTCATAGTATTGCATGGTCATTGCCTTCCCTCCGTTCCCCGACTTCCATTGCCGTTCCTTGGACTTTGATCTGGTTGAGCAAAACATCTTTTTCAAGGTGCTCTCCTGTGTCCCTGCCTTCCTGGGTGCCACACTCTCCCAGGGGAAAGAGCATGGGCTTTAGGACACTGGGCTCCAGCTGAGCCCCCTCTAAGGTGCTCTGACTGCAGGGGTTGGGGGGGCATGCAACTACTCTGGATCCCAGTTCCTTTTCTAGAGTATGAGAGGATTGTCTAGACCCCTTCTTGTTCCTGCAGTTTGGGTCCCAAGCCTTAGTTCCTTGCCTCTCCACCTATTCCAACCTCACTGGCCTCTCCCTGTTTGGTATGTTAACAATAGAGTCAGAGCCTCAGAGTGGAGGACTTATTTATTTATTGTCTATTGGTTTTGCTCCCTATCCAGTGTGAGCTCCTTGGATGCAGGAATCTTGTGGTGTATGTTTTTTTCCTCCTTCTCCTCCATGCTTTCTCCCTTGCCTAGTAGAGGGCACGGTACTTGGAAGGGACTTAAATGCCTGACAGCTTGGTTGGGATCCAGTGAGGGGAGTAGATGGGGCTCTGGATGCCGAGTTTTAAGTTTTATCTGGTCTGGGTTCTGAGGGAAAAAAAACTACTTAGAGATCTGCTTTCAACTTGAGAGAGAAACCTGTTGGGAGATGTTGATTTTCAAAAGTTATTAGTTTTGTAAGTGCTTATATTGGCTCCAGCTCTTTGGTCCTGTGGACTTGTGCTTTCAGATGTGTGTTGTATCTTTGGCTTGGGCGGGAGGCAGGCTGCCTGGGTGGGTACAGCTTTTCAAAAGAAGGAAGAGATTGTCATCCACATAGAGCAGCAGAGATTTCCAGGATCTTCTGGGGTATTTTCAGAACCAGACTTGGGAAACAGCATCTGATTACAGCCCTAGGCCATCCTGAAAGTCTGATTTCAGGAGACTGGAGTCAGATGCCAGGAAAGGAGAGCTGAAGCTGAGGTGCTCCAACCCCATTTTAGCATGAAAATGTTGCTGCAGCCAGAGTGTCTGTCTACTGATTCTCCCTTCTAGTTCCTTGGACAAGTCCCTTCCCTTTCGGTCTCTACCTCCACCAGTCCCTACTCCCATGTTTCTTTTGCCTCTAGTCGTCCTTACACCTTTGCTTGGCTGTAGGATTTTGGATGGATTTACATTTTTGTTGATCTGCTCTATTGGATACAGCAGAGTTTGTTATGAATGGCCCAAGACAAGGGAATGCCCCATATCCTTTTTATTTAGTTTCAGAGAAAACTGTATTTTTGCTTGTTTGTATTAGGTTTACCTTTCTGATTATATCCAGTATATAAAATTTGTATTTCCTGAGCAAATGTTGCTGGTTAGGGGGTTAATGGGGGTGGAGGATATTAGTGGGCCAATCCAGCCTTAGCCTCTGCCTCAGGTAACCCCAGAGTGGTGGGTGTTTAAGGATGACTTGGGTTAGATGCCTTGTCGTTGTCTTTGATGAAGACACATGACCAGGGAAATGGGGTGGCAGGAAATGGTTGCAAATATCGGGGCTCTGGGAGTTTCCTTTCACCGTGCCTTGGGCATGCAGTAGGTCCTCAACAAATATGCATTGGACATTTTTCACATCTACAAGATTGGTCCCCCATCTCCCATTGTGCAGGCATTCAACATTATTATCTGTACCTGTGCATTTCATTCTTCCCCAGCCTCTCTCAGGTTTGAAGGGCTTTGCGCCAATTGGGGGAGAAACATTTAGTTTCTTATCCAGTGCCTCCTTACGGTTTTTACTCAAGAGAGCTCCAAAAGGCAAGGTGGGGCAATGCTTCTTTGTGAACTGATATTTCCTCCCTTTCTCTATCTCTTGCTCTTTTTCCCCCCTCTCTGCCATCTCCTGCTCGCTTTCTCTCTCTGCCTGCTCCTGTCCTTTCTTCCTTCCTTCCTGCTCCCAGTCCTCTGGTCCCCTCTTGCTCTCTGCCCACCTCTCCTCTCTGCCTCCATGCTTGTTCGGCTTTACCATCTCTCACTCCCCACTCGCGGCCTCTGAGCCTTTTCCTTCTGTGTTCATATCTCACAGCCGCTCCTTGCTGGGTACAGTAGGAGCGTCACAGGGTTGTGGTTTTTTTTTTTCCTCTTTCTTTGCCTGTTAGAAGTCCCTCTGCTACACCCATACCATAAATAACGCTCGAGCATCTGCCAAACACATTCCTCACTGGTGTTAATAGGCTGCGATGATGCCGGAGCCTGTTGCCATGGCAACTTCATTTTTGTTTGACTGTATCCCACTCTGCTACATAAAGCCTCTGCACGCATTCAAACACAAACACGCACACACACGCAACTATTATATGCGCTGGGCTATTCAGGATTCTTTTGGAGGCGACATTTTTGGGCCCCGTGGGGGTGGAAGGGTCATTTGGCCAAGGAGAAGAGCATCTCCCCTGGCAGTGGTGTCACTCCACACGGTGATAATACACAGACGAGCTCCTTGAAAAAGTAGAGAGTCCTGCTCACATTGGTGTGGGATTGTTACACGGCCACATTAAACCTGCGTGGCGTGGTTTCTGAGAAGATTCTGACCCTCCGGTCCCGTGAGCTGAGGAGGGCTGGTAGAGGATGCCCCCACGGTGCCAAGCGATCCGTCCCTCACCTCCACCCTCTCTTCGGCTCCTTCCTCCCTTCCGGTTGGCCCTTTTGAAGGAACTCAGTGATTTCCTCCATTTCTCCCTTTGTGCCTGTTTGAACCACAACTGTCACCAGTTGTTCCAGAAATCTGAAAGGCACGGGCTCTGTGTGGGTGATGTTCTGGGGCTGTGAGCACGTGCGAGCGTCTGTAGCGAGGCGGCTGGGGTGGGGGTAGGGGTGGGGGTGGGGGTGCGGACCGAGAATTGACTGCTGTGGCTGCCGGGGGTGCCTGTAACTGTGTCCGTGTCTGTGTGTCTGCCCCGCAGGCTGGCAGGGGTGATGGAGGTGCGCCCCCTGGAAGCCTTTGTATTGACTTTGAAAGGAGAGCAGTGCAGCTCTGTCCTGTTTATTCTTGGCTGGTGGTTGGCCTCCTGTGGCCGTTTGCCTTTCTGATTCTGGACCCTGATGGCTCTTCTGACCTTGACCTCTGGTTCTCGCAGGGGTGTGCCCTGGATGCACACGCCCCCTTTTCTGCAGGGACTCTGGGGTGAGACTTGAGTGGTCGACAACCCTGACCCTGTGGAGTCCCACCCTCCCTTTCAGGAAGGCTTCCTGCCCCCCAGCACTCAGCATTCCTGGAGGCCCGGTGGGCCCGGCGCAGAGCGGCCTCCTCTCTCTGGCACTGGGCCACGAGGCTTCTCTGGGGGGTCACCGTGGCTGCTCATGTGCGCTGCTGGTAGCTGCTACCTTGCTGCTCGCTGGGGGGTGTGGAGGAGTGCACATTTCCACTGCATCGGCCGGGCATCATTTACCACCAATTACTTCCTCCGCCTCGTACGTTTCAGGATGGGAGAAATCTGGCCGCAGTGAACTCTGGCCGCAGCAGCGAACTGGGGTAGCGGGTGGCTCTGAGTTTGGAGCTGAGGAAGGTCTGCCTGCCTTGCCTGGAGGTTAATTGTATTTGCCACTTATATCTGCTAATTGTTTTCGATTATGGAGATGTTGTCTCCTTCTCTGGGCAGCTGGGAGGGGAGTGTTTGGAGGAGAGAGGTGGCTGGG
The DNA here is from genome assembly GCF_023851605.1 of Tamandua tetradactyla. NCBI lineage: Eukaryota > Metazoa > Chordata > Mammalia > Pilosa > Myrmecophagidae > Tamandua > Tamandua tetradactyla. The sequence continues at coordinate 21,928,322 of NC_135336.1, forward strand.
GTGGGGTCAGTGGAGCAGGGCTTCTGGATAGGGTGTCCACTTCTAGACCAGGGTTGGGGGAAGGAAGAGGTTGCCTTCATCCCCAAGGAAGAATTTCAGGAATGGCGGCGAGTTGGCGGAGGAGCAGGGCGCGCTGCTGCTGTGTTTGCGGGAATGTTCACTGTTAATAATTCAATCTAAGTTTTGATCTGGAGCAAGAGCGTGAGATCTGTGTGCTGTGGAACACAGAACAGTGTGTTCATGTTTGTCTATAAAGAGGGAGCAGACGATGTGTTAAATCTCATCCACAGAAACCTGCCCAACCTCACAGAGGAGTTTTAAAAATTAGCGTAAAAAGCCTGGAGAGAAGCCTTACACTGCAGGCACGCCCTGGCCCCGAGTCACTCCCTGGAGTGAGAGGGTGCCGCAGCTGCCCGGGGATGCTGGCGGCAGAAGCAGGACTGTGGTCCACGCGCAGGCTGGGCCACTTCGTCTCCTGAGAGGTGTGAGCGGAGCTACCAGCTCGATCTCAGCAGAGATGGTGGTGGGTCATCCTGGATCTCTGCGATTGTGCCGGTCTGGGTGACTTCTGGTTTGCGGCCGCCTGCTTGGCACCTCAGTTAGCTTCATCTTGTGATGGGTCCGGCTCCGGGTCATTTACTTCCTAGCAGCGTAGCCTATGATGGGAATGGAAACTCTTTGCTCTGTGGGCGCTGACATGGCTATGCCCAAAGCCTTTGGGTACCTGTCGCATCAGTTCTGTTTTGGCATCTTCCTCTCTCATCCATGCGCATCAGTTGGGGGTAGAAAGCTAATGGAGGGCAGAATCAGGATTCACTTTCTCTCCCAAACACAAAACTTAAAGGAGATCATCGGAAAGTCTTACTTTAAAAATTGTTTTATTTTTGGAGCAATGTCCAAATGCAGGACAGGGGAGAACTCTTTTACAGCTTGGATAACAAAATCTGGGGATTTCTAGTTAATGGGCTGTGAGTTTAATGTAAGCGTGCATTTTGGGGTGGCTATTAGAAACAGACTAACTGAATCTTGTTCGATTTATAGGCATTTCTAGTTCATAGGAAGGTTGGGTCCCATCTGAAATCCTATGTTTGATTCTAGAATTCAGGGGACAGCGACCTGGTTGGTAATGGGATTGGAAACCTTGACATTTGAAAGAATGGGGGCTCTTTAAATGGGAGAAGAGTAAACTGGAGCAAGATTAAAAAAAAAACCTAACCAGATGAGCATGGTATTACTACTGGGATCCCAGTGTTGCAGTATTAAAACAGAGGCTAAACTTGTTTTTGTTCACTAAATTTTAACTCTAGGTAGGAGATACCTTTCTAACAATTGGGATTGCAGCAATCCAACTGGATGCCTCTTGGAGTAGTGAGCTCTCTGTCAGTGGAGGTATTTGAGCAAGACTGGATGGCCATTTGCCAAGCTTATTACTGAGTAAATTGTCTGCTTGGTGGAAATTTGAATCGTTCACTAGAACAATAATTCTCAACTTAGGCTTCTCATAATCACCAGGGGGTTTTTCGAAAAATGTTAGACTCCCAGGTCCCGCTGGAAAGGTTTTGCTTCCAAAGTTCTGTGGTGGCGCCCACAAGTGGATCCTATTTTTTAAACAGCTTGGATCTAGTTTTAAAAGCTCCAGTTTTTATGACACAAAATTTCTCATTTTAATCACTTTTATATGTACCGTTCAGTGATATTAATTGCATTCACATCATCGTGCCACCATAACCACTGTCCGTTACCAAAACTTTTCATCACCCCGAACAGAAACTCTGTACCCGTTAATTTTGACGACTACCTTTTAAGTTTGGGACCATTGCCAATTGCTCAGGTCACTCTCAACACTGGTAATCTGTGGTTTTCTTGCATCGTGTGGCTGTCTGCTGAAGTTCACTTGGGTATCCTCTCATCATGTCCATCTCAGCTTCTATTCAAAAGAAGCAGAATTGCTTTATTCATGCAGAGGGGTCCAGGTGGAGCTGGTGGGTGCACATCCTGCAAGGGTACAGATCTGGAGAACAATCGAGTGATGATGGTGGTGGTGGTGGTTGTGAGACAGGATGGACGGTATGCTCCAGCCCTGGGCTTGCATTCTCTTCTCGCCCCTCCCCTCCCTTCTCTTCTTGCCCCTCCGCCCCAAAGCATTTTCATCCCCACCCCTACCAGTTTGAGGCAAAGCACCATTGGGGGCAGTTGGGTCGAAAGATGGACCCACGTTTGAGTCCTGGTTTATTAATTTAGTTGTTCGGTATATGGGTGTGAAGAACATTAAGGATACCCCAGGTCCAGGGTGGGTGGTATAGAATGTAGAGAATGCGGTGGTCAGGGTTTGAAGGAATGAAGCAGGAGGTGGAGAGGGTGGGTAGGGAACTAGGGGATGGTTTAAAGAAGAGGGAATGGGGCTCAAGGGAAAGGAAGAGGAGATTGGAGATGTGAGTATGGGGAATAAAGAACTTGGAGGTGGGGGCAGGGATGCTGTCTAGGAACAATGGCATGTAGTCATAAGAAAAGGATTGTGGACAAACAAACACAAGGAGACAGCAGTGGCTTTATTTTTGAGACCAGCCTCATGTGTCAGTGTGAAATTGTAATAGCTCCGTCCCCTATCCCCCCTCACTGCCGCTTACTTTGGGAGGGCTTTGAACTGCTGCTTCTTGACCTCAGACTTTGCAAGGTCCTCCTGCCCGCGTGGGGGCTTCCTGGGCTTAATATACAACGCAGCTCACGGGAGCCCTGCTTGACCTTTGGAAGCCATCCTGAGGGACCTGGCACATAGTAGGTGCTCAGCAAGGGCTTGAACGTATGAGTGGGTGGGTGGGTGGCTGTTTGCAGACTCTGGGCTGTGCCGAAGTGCTAGACCAACACCTCCACAAAAGGAAGCTACGCAGCGCAGCTTGGAAACCTATTTTGGTGGGTTGTAATCCTAAACTCTGAGCAGGGCTTCCAAAATCCTCCCTGCTGCAGTTTGAGCGTGTGCCTTCTTAGAAACAGAGTTGTTGCCTGGCACTGCCAATACTATATCACTTTATAGATTTGAAAACCATTATTAAGACGTTTTTTCAGCCTTCTCCCCATTCATCCAGACAGCAGTCGCTTATTAGGTGCCTATTATGTACCAGATTCTGTGCTAGAATATGGGGGTGCAAAGATGACTCAGATTGGGTCCTGGCTCCCTCAGCTGCCGTTCGCCCAGACTCTCTTACAAAGTGTGCCCCTTGGAGGGATGTTAACAGATGTTTCACATACACACAGACGGTTGTGTCAATAGTGAATTCTTTACTGTAGGGGCTTTAGAGCTTTTAATATGTTAATGTGCATTAACATTTGCCAAGAAGATGATATTGTATGAAGCATTTATCAAATGTATTTGGCCCCAGGACCATTTTCTCAAGGAATGTAATGATGTTTACTTTATCTAGCATTCGTTTCTTTTAGGGGTTTTCTGCTGTCATTAGACATTGGAGCAGGCTGGGCTTCTGCATAACGACCCTTAGTGGACTTGGGGCCCATTGAAAGTCTTTGCAGAACACTTGCTTCATTCCAGATCATCCTTCTTCCTGAAATGTTTGCTTCGTTCCTTCCCATCATCACTCTACAAAAGAAGGAATCTCATAAAGAATATTGTCAGTGTGCATATATTGAGTCCTTACTGTATGCCAGGCATCAGGCTAATCCCTTATGTTCATGACCTCATTTAATCTTAGTAGTAACCCTATGAGGAAGACATTTTTATCTCTATTACATTGCTGCAGAAAATGGGATAAGAAAAGTTAAGTTCCCCAAGGTCTCTCTGGCCATTGGCTCCTCCCTGCCTACTCAAGAGGCAAGTCAGAAGTGCTAAGAAATTACTACCCCTCAGAGCACCTCTCAACTGAAGATTATCAGGAGCTGATGGATAAATACTCCACTTTTCTTGCCCCTTGAGGGGTATGATGTCTCCATTGTCTCCCAGATTTCCCTGGCAGGATTAAGTCTACTTGCCCAGGCTGGATGATACACCTCCTTTTTATTTTTCCTTTGGCTTTTTTCCTTCCTAATCTCACTTTTCCACTACCCTGTTAGTATTTCCTGGGATCATCTCCCAAATAAACTTGTGCTCAAATCTCAGTGTGTGTTTCTAGGGGAAATCCAAGCTGAGAGTTGAAAGCTGGGTTTCTAACCCAAGTTTGACTTGAACCCCCGGGAAGGAGGAGTTGCCACTTGCTGGGGGCGACACTACATCAAGTACAAAGCTCCATAACAGACGTAGAGCCCTAACCCTACTCTGGACTCCTTAGTCCTATTTGATAGTATATGTTCATCACTAGTACTTGCCGAACTAGAGGAAGAATGTGAATTTTCACTTCCTAAAAATGTGGGGTTTTCTGTCCCCTGTCTTGTTTGTACTCTGTCCTGACATCTGACCTCTAAGCTACTGGTACAGAGTGATAACAGAACTCGTAACCTTAGAAAATGGAAGTTCTCTTAGGATAAGAAACAAGAACCCTTGATCTGGCGAATTTTTGCTGTAATGCATGTCTAAAAGAAATTTGTCCTGACTAAAGGACCTGTCAGCTTCTTGGTGAGGCAGTGATATTGCTAGGGCAGTGGAGGACTCAGTAATTAGTCAAATCTGCTTCTACTGGTATCCCTAGGGACCTCGTCTAAGGCGGTGCCTTCTCAGCGTTTCTCTAGTTTTGACACTCAACTTACTTTCTCTGATGGAACTTTCCCAGACTACTCTGCTCGAGCAAAAACAGAAGAGTTTAGTTCAACTCAATACTCGCTCACTGAGCTCCCGTGGGTAGGTTCTGTGCAGTGTGGCTGGGGACAAGTACCCAAATGAATGAGACCTGGTCCTTGCCAGAGAGGTGTGTCCCACACATTAATAGGAGATCTAGGCCCAGCTTCTTTTGAGCATCCTCACGTCGTTGTCTTTCATCTCTGAGTGATCACACGGCTGGTGGAGCTAGATTAGAGGTTTTCCTCTCTGGATGCCCATTTGAATCCCCCCTAGGAGCTTTGGAAAACGACGTGCTGGGATCCAACCCAGACCATTTATAGTAAATTCTCTAGGTGTGGGGCTTGGGCAGCTCCAGGATTCCGGTGTGTGGCCAGGAGTGAGACCTGGACTAGAAAGTGACTCAGCTACCAGCCAGGAATACAGCTTTTACATTCGATTAGCATTTTACAGATGACAACAGACTTCTCCGTGTGTGATCTTGTTTGCTTCTTACAAAACAGGACTGAAGAGTTTATGGGGCGGTCACTGGCTCTGGAGCCCAGAGGCCCAGGAGAGAACCGTGGCTATACGACCCAGTGGCCTTAGCCTCTGTCGGTCAGTTTCCTCACCTATCAACTAAGGGTCATAGATTTTCGTCTGAAGTTCTCTGCTGGGCATCCCAAGCAGTTAATGTATGAAAAGGTTACAGACTTATGTGGCTGGTGTTGTTCTGAAGAGGAGGAAATAGGGCTTCAGAGAAGTGAAGGGCCTCGTTCAGTCACAGAGCCACTTACTTGGCTTAGGTGCTGCTCTCTGAATCCAGATCTTCAGTTCCAAATCCAGTCATGCCCCGCACTGGGTCTGCCCCGTGGTGCCTTCAGAAGCTGTAGAAGGCACAGCTGCTCTCAAGCAGTTGTTTCGGTTTGTTTTGGGAATGCATGTTTTTTATTTGTGACAGCCTTGCTTCTCTCATGGTGTCTGGCTCACAAGGGCATTACGATGAGTTCTCATTTCCTGAGCCTGCAGTGATGCTGCAAGGGGAGGTGGCGCTGATATGATCTGGGGTGCCTGGGAGCAGATGTTACCTAGGAGAGCCCTTTAGTGGTTTTAGGGACGTGTGAGTGGGGGGTTGAGAGCAGACCCCAAGAGGAGTCGGAAGTGATGCTGAGATTGCTTCGCTTGGGGGTGAGGCTGCCTGATTATCCAGTCTTCTGGTGGCAGAAGTGGAACGGAGAGAAGGGGGCAGTTGCTGGGGACACATCAGGATCACCTCGTGGTACAGTTCTGGAGGTCAGACTTGGGTCTCTCTGCAAAGTAGCATTCAGTAGTTCTGCAGTTTCATGCCCATTCGGGTCCAGGAATGCCTTTAAAGCCCAGCTCCTCAGGATCACCAGCACACTAAAAAGCACCCCAAACATTCTTTAGCAGCTCAAATCCACTTCTGTCACTATTGCTTTCCTTAAGAAAACTAAAGGAAAATGAAACTCAGGCCCAAGGGCCATTCTTTCGTTGGGTGGATTTTTGAGATTTTATTTTCACACTTTCTTTTGGGTATGGGAAGGCTATTTATTTGTTCACTTAATGTGCCCTAGTCCCCAGTCATCCTCTGGCCAAGTCCCTGTACTGGAAGCATTTCCCTGCACCGTTCCCCTGACTGGCCCCCAGGTGAAATTGTCCTGGCCTTGGCGGGTTAGCCCAGGAGGCTGTGGAAGGAGTGTGGCCAGAGCAGAGGCCGTGGGTGAGCAGTAGCTGGTGTCCCTCTCAGGGCCCTGCCTGTGCAGCACCTGAGCCTGTGAGTCTAAATTAAAAGCATCCTCTTTATTTTCTTGGTAACATTTCTACTGGTTTGTCATTTCATCATTGTGGTTTATTTAATGACCTGTCCTTCCACTTAACTGTCAGCTCTCTGAGGGCAGGGGCCTTTTATAAATTCTGATCCTTTGCAGTGGCACAGCAAAGCTCCCCACGTACTTGCTGAGTGATACTGACTTCCAGGCCACGTCTTGCCCAGCCCTCTGGGAAGAAGGCAGGAGTCTCATTCCATTCTCAGGTTCTGCGAGGGGTTCTGTCATCTACAGGGAAGGCTCCCTCAGGGACCTGCCTTTCCCCACCTGGGCCAGGAGTGCCTGGAGAGCCAGACCCCGGCCCTGTCCCTGGGGTCCTGGCGTTAGCAAACACCTGATTTCGTCTTTATTCTCTTTCCTCCCTTACATCTCCCACTGGTCCGTTGGGTGATGCCAGGAACAGGCCCTGTCTCACCCATTGGCTTCTCCCTGCCCTCTCCTACCCCTTTGCCTCTTCCCATCTTTCTTCTGGTGTCTTCTTGCCCCCTGTTATCCCCCACAATTCCCTCTTCCCGGCCATCAGATGATGGAAGGAACTCAAAGACTTTGCCAGAGGTGCCTTCAGATGGCTCCCACTTTAATAAATGGAATGATGGAATGAAAGGGCAATAAATATGAATATGGCTAACTGTACAAATTCCGAGATTCCAAAACGGATTCTTCATTCTTTTCAAGGTGATTCTGTGAAATGGCAGTTCCTGCAGTTCATTAGAACTTACGGTTAATTGCCATGTATTACAGTGTGCCAGCCTCAGTTGTCACCTCAGATGCCTAGGGCTGAGACTTGGGTCTTCCGGCCGGGTTAACCCCAAGCAAACCCATCAGCCTAAGGCATGGGAGGTGAAGGCACGTCCCAGGAGTTTTTGGAGAGTGGATGTCTGGGCCCACACCGGGCTGGGCCCGGGCATCAGCATTTTGCAAAGCTCCTGGTGATTCCATTGTGACCCAGGGTTGAAAACTACTGCTTTCCTCCTCCCCTCTCCAGCAGAAGGGATCATGTGGATGACGCTGCTGAGTCTGATTTAGGGCTGTATTGAAGGGCAAGTTGTTTTTATCTACAGGGTTTATTGTGGTGGTGATTCAATATAGAGTGATGGCCACTAAAAAATTATCGCAGGCGTATAATAGGGGAAGAAAACGTGGTTGGTGGTTAGTGTGTAAAATCTTGTCAGACAAAACTGTAACTTGGTGTATTTATGTTGCTCTTATCACCGACAATTAGCCCCAAACGTGGCTCAGTAAATAGCTTAGTGTGGTGCAATAACTGTAAGAATATCTTAGAAAAGCCTGCTGTACCATGTGCTAGACTGAGCCAACTTAGCAGAGTGACCAGTCTTACCCGATATTCCCGATGGCCTGTTAGCTACATACAAATGCCTATCGATCGGTATTAACTCTTCCCTCCTCTCTTTTTCATGTGATATTGCAGTTTTGAATGGGGAGAAACTGTACAGACGTGTGTCCTTACCACCTTCAGCAACATTCTTTAGTCTTTGTGATTCTTAGTAGATGCTCAATAAATATTTGTTGGCAGATGAGTGAATTTGCTCAAAGTTATATTGCTGATAAATAGCAATGTTAGGCTCAGTGGCAGAGTTCTCGCCTGCCATGCTGGAGACCCAGGTTCGATTCCCAGTGCCTGCACATGCCAAAAAAAAAAAAGTAGCAATGTTAGTCTGGCAATATTACGTTTTCTTTAGCTCTACCGCTCCTAGAAAACAGGGAATTGTAATGTGTGGCTCCCCATTTGCATTTATTTTTATCAGCGTGTACAGCAGGGAGTAAGGAAGGTAAAGAAAGGTGATGTGCAGGGTGGTGAAGTCATTGGGCTTGCACTCTTCCTTCCTTGCCACTTTAGGTTTAGTCCTTTTCTAGCTTTTGTCACCTTTGGATTTGGGGATGAAAGACGAAGTTCCTGCTACAGACACCCTTATGCTCTGGGATGAACTGAGAGGAGCAGTCTTGAGGACTGAAAAGGGGGAAAAGCCCCAGATTTACAGGGCTGGGGACCAGCCAGGACACAGAGAGGCTGTTGGGTTAAATCCTCCACAAATGGACACATGTGGATTATGATGTGGTTTTTCTCTGGAAAGGGGTTATGTGGGGAGAGTTAATTTTGGGTTTTGCTTTACATTTATTTTTAAAGTGGAATATTTCTCCGGCATTGGTGACAATGGCCTAGAAAAGCCAGTTAGTCACCAGCTGACATCTTCCCCAGGGTAGGGTGTTGCTGCCCCTGCTTCTTTCCCAGCTGATGTCTTTGGGGCTGATTGAAATCCCCTCCTTCAAGGCCTTTGGCGTGGTTGGGTGTGGTTTCACTGGCAAACAGTCTTTAGGGGACCCTTACTGGGTTTGAAGTGGTGTCGTCCTCTGCTTGGAGCCGGGCAACTGTCTTTGCTTTCTGCTCTGAGGAGAGGAGGGCTTGGAAATCTTCTCTTTGGTAGGGCTGGGGAGGGTCTGGGTGTAGGTGCTCTCTGGGGAAGGTGACCCCTCCTTGTGGTCCCTAGGGTCCCTCTCTGCTTTTGGAGGTGCCATACAGCCTGCCAGGTGTGGGCAGGGCCATGGCATCCAGGGGTCTTTGGGAGAGCATCTCCATTTCTTTTCCATACAGCAGCTCTTGTCACTGCCCTGATGAAGCCCTGGGCTCTGGGTGTGGAGAGGAAAGGCGAGGCTTCATGCCTGCTCTCAGGGAACGTCTTCTACCTTTTGGAGATGCTCAGCCTGCAGATAGGATGCTATTGCTAGCTGGGCACAATGCTGAGCACTTAGTAGCTTCTTTGACCCGCATAATCTACTAGGTAGGTATTGTCTTTTTTTTTTTTTTTTTTTTCAGATGAGAGTATTTCTCAGATAAGAAAATGGAGACCCAGGGAATCTAAGTGACTTGCTTAAGATCACACAGAAAGTGTACTGTGGGGTTCCAGTGCTTCTACTCTTAATGAGTGAGTACTCACAGAGCTCTCAGACTTGTATGTGCAAGAATTCCCAGCAAGTCAATTGAGATGTCCAGGAAGTCTGGGGCAGGGCCCTGGAATCTGCACTTTTAACAAATACCCTGTGCAGTTTGAGGCAGGTGCCCCCAGGATGCAGCTTCACCCTACATTGCTCTTCCTGAACGGGGAGAGGATTGAGGACTCTGATAGAGCAGTTTGTGTTGTCAGGGCTCCCGAAGTGCTAGGTGAGTGCTAGGCCCCGCCACAGGGAGGGCAGTTTCTGTGTGAACTTTACCAGAAGGTAGGCCAGGGGAAGGCACAGCTTAGACTGAAGACGGAGGGAACGTCTGCTGAGCTGATGCTGGTGATTCTCGAGCAGAGCTGTACAGGGCCAGAGGAGGTTTTCGGAGGAAGCAAGGGAGAGAGGAGTTGGAGAGGCAGGCACTTGGAAATGGCCTGGTAGCAGAACATATGTCAACGAGCCAGAGAGAGGAGTTAGATGGCAGGATTTCAGGTGACTGAGTAGGGGCTGTAACAAAGGACCCACAGACACAGCTGCCTGGACCTTGGCCTCTTCCCAGAAGTCACCTGCCTCCCTGGGCCTCAGTTTCCTCATCTGTATGACGAAGAGCAGAAGATTTCTAAAGATCCTCCCACTAAACATTAAAGGGTGCACTGGGCCAGATGAGAAAGGACTTCACTTTGGAGGCTTAGGTGGAGAATGCTGTGGAGGTAAAAATAGTACAAACCTGGGGAACAGAGAGCTGTAAAGCCAGGAAGTGCCTACTTCTCAAGTATTTCTTTCTAGCCTTAGCCTTAGTTGTGGATCCTTATCCTCCTGGTCAGTATCTCCCCTTCTCTTTGAACTGTATGCATCCCAAAATAAAATTCCTCATCATCCCTAACCTGACCTTTATTTTTGTTAGTGTCAATTTTCTTGGCCTGGGTGTTAAATGTTTTAGTTTGCTAGGTTGCCGAAAGCAATATACCAGAAATGGGTTGACTTTTAACAATGGGAGTTTATTAGCTTACAGCTTGAGATCATGAAAATGTCCAAATCAAGGCGACATCAACACGATGCTCTCTTTCTAAAGACTGGCTGCTGGCAATCCTGGACTCTTCCATCATATGACAAGGGACATGGTGGCATCTGCTGGTCTCTTCCTTCTCTTCCTGGTTCCATTGCTTTCAGCTTCTTGCTTCCATGACTTTCTCTTCTATCTCTCTCTCTGTATTCATCCCGTTTATAAAGGACTCCTGCTAAGAGAATTAAGACCCATCCTGGGCCAGGCCTTCACCAAAGTAACCTAATCAAAAAGTCCTACTTACAATAGCTCTATATCCACAGGAATGGGTTAACTTTAAGAACATGGTTTTCTGGGGTACATACAGTTCTCGACCACCACCATGTTCATTAGACTGAATTATTTAACAAATATCTATCATCTGTCAGGCATGGGAAACCAAGATGAATTAGCCTTAAATAGTGACTCCTATGTGCCAGGCTCTGTTCTAAGTGTTTTGTTTATATTAACTCATTGATTCTTCCCAGCAGCCCTATGAAGTAAGTACAGTTATTGTAATCCCCATTTTCAGATGAGGACCCTGAGTCATGGCAGGTTAAGTAACCTGCCCACGCCTATCAACCTCTTCTCAAGTTCCCAGGATTCTGTCTTCACCCAGGTGTTACCTACCCAAAGATTCAACCTTCTAGATCATCCTCCCTCTGAACCCCTGGAGCCCCTGCTCCAGCTGGCCACTGGTCGTTACCCAGAAAACTTCAGTCTTGGGTCCTCATCCCTCTCTGGGGACCCTGGCATCCTGGCTACCCCAGCCCAGCAGAGCTCCCAGCACTCGTGGAGGACCCAGTGCCAACCCCCACACACTGTCCTTTCTCACGACACGTGTCATGTCCACTGCTATATTCCCCATGCCAACAGGGTTCAAATCCCAGCTCCAGCACAACCCAGCTGGGTCTCCTGGGCAAGCTCTTTGCCCTTTCTGAGCCTTAGCATTCCCTCTATAAAATGGGGGTTACTGCTAATTGCTACTTTGGAGGATTGTGTTGAACATTGAATGTGATGATGTATGCAAAACTCTTAGCACAGTGACTGCCAAATACAAAACCCTCAATAAATGACCTTGTGGTCTGTCCCAGCTGCATATAGTTTGCATTTATAGGAGAGTTTAGTGTTTTTCTTGATCCACCTCTGTGTTTGGATGGCAGTAAATAGGGTGAAAGAAAATGTCTTCACCTCCAGAAAAAGAGGGTAAGTGGGAGAAGGGCTGAGTTCTGGGTCATGCGTTTTACTCGCCCCTGTCCTTGCTAGGGTGTCCTGTCTGGTGACCCAGAGACCAGCACAGACCCTCTAGGAGTGAGGCTGCCTCCAGAGCCTGTCTGCACCCTGCTTGCAAGCTGGGCTGGGTGGGTGTAAGTTGGGGAGTGGGCTGAGCCAGGTCCCTCTGAATTCAAGGGTGGGTGCAGCTGAGGGAGGCTGTGCTTGGTCAGGCTGTGACCAGCATCTCCTCCAGAGGACCAGTTTAGAGAGGCTGGGAAATAAACTAAGGATGCTTTGGAAAGTGTTGAAGCCATTTGGGGAGGAGAAAGCACACATATCTGCTCTTCCCAGATGTGCTTCATTCTGAAACTTCATTAAAACATACACACACACAGAAAAGGACCAAAAACCCACCCACGGACCACGACAGCCTCAGTACAAAGAAAGCTCTGGGTCTATGAACAGGCTTTTTGGCAGGCCCGGAGAGAAGTCAGATGAGAAACACTAAGGCAAATTACAACCAGGACAAAGAGTCAAATCCTGTGCTCCCAGGTTGGTGTCTAGGTGGGACATAGGAGGCGTGAGAGTGATGGAGATGTCCAGAGCATCCCCCCACCGCTGGTTGGATCTTTTTTTGGGGGGTGCATGGTCCGGGAATCGAACCCGGATCTCCCGCACGGAAGGCAGTGATTGGATCTTTGGCACTGGATGTAGAGTTAGCCAGTTGGGTGGCTAGTTGGAGGTGGCCTGTTAGCTTTCTGTCCATTCATAATGTGGGGTGCCCCAGGCAAGGCCCCTTCTCTCGGGTGCTCAGTTGCCCTAACCCTGAGAGGAGGCTTCCTATGCCTGGGCTGCACTCAGGTTGCCTGGGGAGGGGTTGTGCCAGTGGCAGAAACCACAACAGACTCTGACCCTGGCTGGTGAAGGCAGTCTCGAATTGGACCATTTTTTTTCTTTTTGGCTAAATTAACATTTGGCATTTCAGGGTGCTGGCCCCATGCCCAGCCGCTCTGGCCTTCTGCCTTTCAGCTCCTTTGAGGCTATTTTTGCCATTCACTTATTTATTAACTATTATTGCTCCCCAGGACAGATGAGCTCACACACACACACACACATCCCCATATCCTCTAAAGCCAGAGTCCTTTGGAAAAGCCACCGTGTGCCTACCAGGCTGAACGTGAGGCAGAGAAGGGGAGGTGATCAAAAGCATGAGACCCCACTCTGAGTCAGGGAAGAGGTAGACTGCCCATGCTTGTCACTCCCCAGAAATGCCTCCTACCCCCAGAACACCTCTGTACCCGTCCTCACCTTCAGGGGCGTTCAGCCCTGGGAAGGCTTGCTTGGGAGAGGATTGTGGATCTGACCTGGAACATCTGCCCAGAGAAATCAGCAGGGTCCTGGAAGAAATAAAGACCCCCAGGGAAACCCGCTTCTCTGCCTACCTCTCCCAATCTTCCAGGGAAGGAGAACTTGGCTTTGGCCCTGAGAACTCCCACTTTAGTGGGACATTCTGCTGCTGAGATGAGTATTCGACCCAGCATCTGAGAGACAAGGGCACTGGAAGGAGCAGGCCTGCACGATGGGGGCAGCTGCAGCCAGACCCTACACACTACCAGATCCCTGTGGTGTCAGCCCCCTCCCTGGTCAGCACAGATCTGGGAGACCCCACCGTGCACACAGCACTGTATGTGGTGCACAGGAGATGGTGCAAGCACTTTGCGCACTAATCCCCATGTGTGTGCCCAGTCTCCTTGTCGAGGGCCCGCCCATCTGCTCTGAGGTGTGTCCTCGGCCCCCTTCCCTACTATAACCTTGACACTCGGGCTCTCAAAGCCAGCATGGAACTAAACTGAGAACAGAGAGCTCAGGCCACTCCCCGGGCCTTGCATGCCCACGTGAGAAGGGAGAATGGTGCTCCCTGCCCACCTTCAAGGCACTGAGAGAGGGAGGAGAGCAGGAGCGGGGGCAGAGGCTGCCCACCAGTGGTGGTGACCAGGCCCAAGTCCTGGGACCTCTTCTTATTCTCTCCCACTCACCTGGCCAGCCTCTCCTTTCCCCTTTTTTTAAGGGATGTGCCAGCTACTTTCTTGTTCTTCAAAGGCTTAGGGATTTGCTGCACTCTTGGGACTGGGTACCTACGGCAGGGGGACTGCAGCTGCCTGGGCCTATTCTGTGGGGTCTTTCAGCCTTGGGGACAGTGGAACCCCATACCTGCCCTTCTCAAATGAGCCATAGGGAGCTGCCTGAGGGTGGGGTGTCCTTTCCATCAGACCGGGAGCCCTCGGAGGGCAGGACTATGTCTCTCGCATCAGACTCAGATCTCCTAAGGGCAAGTGCATGTCCCCCCTCAGACTAGCAATTCCCCGAGAGCAGGGTCTAAGTGTGTCCTCACCGTAGTGGGAACTCTCTGAGGGCAGAAACTGTCAACTCCCCCATCAGGCTGGGGCTTTCTGAGGGTAGGATACGTGCTCCCTCTTCCCTTCCCTGAAACCCTGGTTTCTAGCTTTGTGGCACGGAAGATCCTCAGTCCTGGGCACCTGAAAAGTTGGAAAATAGGCTGTGGGGTGAGGAAGGCTTCAAGGCTGTACCTGGGGACAGGGGAGGGGGAGAAGCTTGCTGTCTTTATGCGGGGAAGACAGGACCAAATATTACATCCCCTTAGCAAGCAGCTTCCCTCCACTTCCCCTTTGCCCAGTGGAAGATGGTGGGGTGGGGATGGGATTTCATAGCTGGACTCAGGGTTTCACAAGCACAAGAGCCAGTTGAGCACACAGTGTCGGTGTTGAAGCTTAGGCGTGAGTTAGAGGGAGGCCGGGTCTGGGGGTGCAATGGGCGGGCAGCTGGAGGGTGAGGCTAGGCTGGGGCCTCTGGGTGGGCTCAGAACTACAGCCAGTCTATCTGTGCCCTCTTTAAGTGCCCCCTCATCTGCCTCCTGGTAACTGGTCTGTCCCCTCACTGCAAGATGCAGGGAGGTGTCATCTGCTTTTGGATGCCTCCTTGTCTGTGAAGTCATCCCTGCTGCTCCTCCCTGCGAGGGACGGAAGGGAAGTCCTCTAGTCCTCTTGGTTCTCCGTGGCAGGATTATGGCTGTACAAAATTTTCTGGGCTCTTATCAGACTGTAATATATATGTGTATTTATCCCCTACATGAGAAAGGTCTGTGTCTTTGCAATTTTAATGCTTGTCCCCTCCCCCCTGGAATGGCCACAGCCCTTGGACTGTTCTGAACCGCCGTGGCTTCTGAGGGCTCCAAGCAGCATGGGGAGGGACGTGATGGGAAGGGACCAAGCTTACTGCCTGCAGGCCAGGCCTGGGCGCCATTGGCATATGGTCTAGGAAGAGGCAAGTCCTTCCAGCTGAGTGTTCTGCTGGGGAGGGCACTTGCATCCCACAGTCATGAGCAGAGGTCGCTGGGCCTCACCTGGAGCTCCTGACTCAGTGGCGGTGTAGTTTAATGGCAGGCGCTTGGACTTTGCAGTCAAGGAGACCTGGATTGGGAACCAGCTCTTCTGCCTACAGGTGTGTGACCTTGATATGTGAACAAATTGACCCTCAGTTTCCCCTTCTGAGGACCCGGAGCTGTTGATACCCACTCCACAGGGCTTTCACGAGAATCCCATGTGCTAATCTGTGTTAAACACCCTAATATTCTCCATTGCTCATGGAAATCCCCTGGACAGGCTGAGAGGGCCCAGGAAGTAAGTGGTAACTCAGTCTGCTAAATATCTAGCTCCTCTGGCCCCTGATGTCCCCGCCTTTATTTTTCCATGGTGTGGGGTATTTCAGTTTGAGTCTGCTTTCATCACCCAACCGAATCTGGACTCGACTCTGCTGCCACTTTCTTCAGAAGAGAGAGAAAGCATTAGAAGCTGGGCAGAACCCTTTGGGAGGGCCCCTTTCTGCCTAGGAGGGAGCTGGCAGCCCCAGTGCCTGCACAGTTTTCTGCCTTCAAGTAAAGACTGCATTATTATGAGCTAATGTCTGTGCTGTCCCCGGAGTGGCTAGGGAAGAAACATCGAGTAATATGATTACTACAACAGTAATAATAAAAACAACAGTACCAATAAGCACACACAATTATGGAGAAGGCCATGACTTGAGGGCTGGCTCCGGGCCAGGAATGTGGTTAGCTCAGCAGAGATGGCAGTGGGGTTTAAACGCAGCAGGTTTCAAGCTTTTCATGCTCAATTCTCTGTCTTACAATCTCCTCCCATTAAATAAAAAGTCGTCAGGACAAATCGATAAATCCCTTTGACTACAGCATAGCAGCTGGGTTTGATACAGTGTGGTCTCGTACCCATCTGGGGACCAGGAAGGGAGGCGCTACACCTACCTTTTGCCCCACCTCCCCCCTGCTGTCCGCTCACCTGCCCAGGCAGCAACCACCCCAGGCCTGCCCGTTTTCTCCTTGTCCCTCCTCCAGTGGTGATTTGAGCCCAGGGTGCAGGGAACCTTTGCCCTGTGATAATTCTTTCTATGGCTCAGTCTGATAGCCAGGGTGGACCACCTGTGGGGCTTGGGTTTAGGACAAGGTATCATAGTGAGGTGACATCTGTGCTGCCCAGGACTGGCACAGATGCTAACATCATGAGATATGATTATTGTAGTGTAGTGGCTTTAAGAACCACCTGGTGGGAGATGACTCCCAGGCCCTGGCACTGTGGGATCAACAATGCCATCCTGACCAAAAGGGGGAAAAGAAGTGTAACAAATAAGGTATCAGGAGAGTTTAAATAAAGTCGAGAGGCTGCTCTGGAGGTCACTGTTACGCAAGCTTCAGTTAGACATTGCTACCTATCATAACTTGCCAAACCCCAACCAAAACCATTCCAGCCAATCCTAAAGAATATCTAGGGCATTATACATGATTCTACAAAGGTTCCATGCACCAGGGTAACTCTCCAAAACCTACAACCTCCAGATGGGTTCCTGGACCAGATAAGCCCTGAAATGCAGAGGGCCCAACCTCTCCAAAACATCAGCTAGTTCCATCCCCCTATCCTATATTATCGATAGCCCCTTTTAATGTGAAAAAGCTAGAATGGGCATAGCCCAAATACCCCTATAAAGTGGGAGAAAAATCAAAGGTGATGATGGAGTTATACAGAGAAGGTAGGGTTTAACAAACGAATATGATTGCTGAAACATTATATTGATATATCTTTTAGTCTCCAGTATCTTAGAACAGCTAGAAATAAAAACCTCAAGTTGTGGAATCGTAACCCATACCAAACTCTGAAATCTGTTCTACAAGTAATTGTTGTGCTGTGCTTTGAAATTTATTGCTTTTCTGTATGTAAGTTATTTTTCACACACATAAAAAGTTGATCGTGAGGATAAAATGCACAGCTATATGATGATACTGTGAACCACTGATTGTACAATTTGGATGATTATATGGTATGTGAATATATATTATATATATCAATATAAAATAAATAATTACAAAGAAAGAAAGAACCACCCTTGTTTGAATCCTGGCTTTGCCATCTGCAAACTGTGCAACCTTTGGTCGGTTGCCTAAACTCTCTCTGCCTCATATGGAAGTGGAGATAATAAAAGTAACCTATCTCAGGGTTGTACTTATAATAGTATGTGGCGCCTGGGAGGCCCTGTGAGGATTAGCTCTTTCATAATTATTATTGCACAGGAACAGTAACAGTACTTACAGTGACTCCCATCCTAGAGGTCTGATGGGCCCACACTCTCCCACTGCCACCCTGAGCTCCTTGCAGGCCATCCCCAGGGGAGAAGAGAAGTGGTAGGACTGAGCATGTCAGAGGTCTGGGGCCTGCCATAAGGCTTCAGCTGGCCTTGAGCCCCTGGCATCTGTCCACGATGGTCCAGGCTCTTTACCATGCAGGTCAGCATGTCTGGGGCCGTGAGTAGAGCCTGGCCACATATAACCTGCCCCCTCATCTGGGCCCCCTCACCTCCCACCTGCCCGCCCGCCCTTCCCTCTGCATCTTGGAGGACTCCCCACCTCACCCCTGTTCCAGGCAGGTAGAAGTGGAGAAAGGAGAGTGGGGCTTGGCCTGATCATCTCTGTCCTGTTGGAGCCTTAACTGTGATCTCTAAGTGGGAAGTGATATGCCTGGCTGGGGTGTGTCTGTGCATGTCTCTGTGTGTGTGTGATGGTGTGTAGTGATGTCCCTCATTAGACTGCTGGGGGCCTTGTGACTGTGACCCAAATTTACAATCATGCTGTGCCAGACAGGAGATCTGTCTCTGGGTGGGTGACGCTGGCCCAACAAAGCCCTCTGCAGCACCCTTTGGCAGCCCACCCCACCTTTTCCCTCCACAGAACAGGTTGTTATGGTTCATTTTGGGGAACAAATATTGTATCTTGAGTAACGTGTATACATGGCTTGGGGGTACAGCCCCATGGCCTGCTCCTTCCTTGATAAAAAGGAGAATAAAATAAGGATCATGGAGAAGAGCAAGTTGAGAGGGAATCTAAGGAGGAGATGCTCACTGGCACCGGGGATGTCTAGGGTCAGTAGAGAAATCAGGGAAGACTTCATGCAGAAGGTGGCATTTGATGGGCTGTCATGTATGGGCATTGTGGGCAGGGGGAGAGACAGAAGCAAAGGCTGGGAGGTTGGAGCATGCCGGATACGTCTGGGCACACTGAGTCGTCACTAGGCCTGGCATGAGATGAGGCTGAAAATGTTACACTTCGTGGCTGGCCTCAAATGCTGGAGTGAGGAGTGTCTCTATAATTGAGACTGCAGAGGGGATCCATTTGTGGGCACAAATGCATGATTCAGGCTGTACTTTAGAAGGGTCGGTCAGACAGGGAGAGTTTGTGGGATGGGGTGCATGCAGCAGGGAGCCCTGGGAGGAAGCTGATGCAGTTCTGGCTGAGTCGGGTGAGGCCTGAGACAGGGTGGAGGCACGCAGTGAGAGTGGGAAGGAGAGAATGAAGGGAGAGACATTTCTCATGTAAAACTGACAGGATTTAAAGAAAGAAAAAAAAAAAAAGAAAAAGAAAAAAAAAACTGACAGGATTTAGCAAGCAAGGAGGAGGAGGCATGGAAGATGGGCAGGATGATGCCATTCAATGAAGAGTCGCTGGAGGTGCCTCCCTGGCCTGTGGGGGCCTGCGGTGGGGATGGTGGTGGCAGAGACTTGTGTCCCGTCTGACTGTGTGCTTGGCATCCGGACAGGAGCCTCTGATAGGGTGTTCTCTACTGGGGTTTCTGGCCTGGGATCATGGGTAAGGCAAGGGGGATGCCGGGGTTCTCTGGAGTTACCAGGGATGGGGGAGCGTAGTGACCGGGTACAACTCTTGGGTGAACCTGTGCCACTGGCCTTTACAGGAATGAGTGACCAGTCTGGGTCCTGGCACCCAGGGCTTTGGACAGTCTCTAGCTCAGGCCCGGACAGCTCTCTGCCACCTCTGGGACTCCACACAGAGCAGCCAACAGGCGCAGCTCCCCAGGGCAGTGAGTCCATTCTGACTCCCTGAGCCGCTGTCTCCTTGCCTACAAAGAGCAGGTGGTCGTGGCTGGTCTGGGGTCCGTCATGTGTCGGAGGACCACCCAGTCTGTATTTCCCCCCTGCACATTTCAGGTATCTCAGGCTGTCTTATCCTGCAAGTCTTCATTCGTATTGTTCTCTGAATTTCACATCACAGGATTCTAGAATGTCAGAACTGGAAAGAACTTTAGCTTGTCATCTGCCATCCTCTCGTTTTCAGTGGGACCTATGGGGGCCCAGCCAGGTGAGGTGCCCCCCCTTGCCAAGGCCACACAACTAACCCATGTGAAATTTGGAGCCATCTCCTGACTTCCCATGCCATTGTCTTTATTTGTGTAGATGTCTGTCCCCTTAAAGTCAGGAGCTACGTGTGCAGCTCCAGTGCTTAGCTGATTGGACGTTTAATAAAGGTGTGTCCTCTCCCATCAAAGAAGGATGATACCTAGCACATCTGAATATTTCTTCTGAGAGTTGGAGATGGGGGGGCCGAGGCCTATGGACTGACCTCTCTGAGGGCCTGTGGGGCAGGAGGGGTGAGACGAGCTGAGCTGCTCAGGGGGCGCTCTTCCCTCGCTGCCCTGTTGGGGAGCCTGGGAAGGGAAACGAGGGGACGAGGGTAGGAGTCCCTCATGCCTCCAGGGTAGGAGTCCCTCATGCCTCCCTTATCCCTTGTCTTCCCTGGGGGAGCAGACCTCTGTGGCCTCTTCACTGCCTCCTGCCAGGATCCGGAGGGGTGGGGAGAGGCAGCCCCTTGAGGCCAGCCACGAGAGCGGGGGTGCATGAGCCAGAGCAGCCGGCTTCCTGGGCCAGCTGGAACTGCAGCTCGCCCCTGCGTTTCGGTGCTCTGGGAGGACCGGTGTGCAGATGAGAGCTGTGCGCTTCCGTCTTCCTCAGAGTCAGGGTGCCCTGTCTGTGGGTGGAGAAGGTTTGCAGCGGGAGTTGGCTCAGCATCTCAAGGTTTCCTTTAGTAAAAATCCCAAGCTCTGTGCCTCTGCACGTTTCTGTGAGCGGATGGTCACGTTCTAGCATTTACCTCAGTGAGGGGGTGGAGTCTGGCTGTGCCTGGTGCCTCAGAGCCCCCCTCCCTTCCCTTCCAGTCAGGGGCCCCTGGGAGGGTCTCTGGGAGGTCAGCCAAGCTGTTCCCTGCCCGGCGGCCTGGGGCCTTTCCCAGCCCAACGGGGACCTATTTTCTGATGGTGAAAGTTCCCTGAGGAGGAGATTCTTCACCACTTTGGGAGAAGAATCTGGAATCGGCCCTGAGGAACGAAGTCTCAGGAGGGCTGTTGGGGCAGAAGTGACCTGTCTAGGGAGGCAGCAGGTCCTGGGAGGAGGACGTGCCCCTCTGAGGACGGACCGTGCTGGAGGCCGGCCCCTGCCCCCCTGCCGTCCTCCTCCTGCCCCTCCCCTGGCCTCTGCCCTCTGAGCCCCTGCCCCTCTCCAATAGGACCCCGAGGCAGAGCTGGAGGCCCCTGGGCTGACTGTCCTCTCTGATGTTTTTTAATATAAATGAAGATATGAGGATTCAGGACTGTTAGGTCCGTGCCTTAGATTTTATAGTTTGTCAAATGGCAGAACTGGGACATTATTATTATTATTATTTTGTATGCTGTATGGCAGGGGTCCCATTTCATTGTTTCTCCATGGGACTGTCCCGTTACTGCAGCGCTGTTCATTGAATTTTTTGTTTGTTGGTTTTTGTTGGTTTCTTTGTTTGGTTTTCGGAAGTGCATGGGGTCAGGAATCAAACCCGGGTCTCTCGCATGGCAGGCGAGCGTTCTACCATTGAACTACCTTCGTGCCCCACCCCCACTCTGATTTTTTAACGTGAAAAATGTAAGTTGAGAGACTAGTAAACCCCCATATACTCTCCCTCAGATCCAACCGTTATCACGATTTATTTCATTCATTCTTTTTTTTTTTCCAGAGTATTTTAAAGCAAATTTCAATCTTCGTGTCAAATTACCCTTGAACTTCTCAGAGCTTCCCTTTCTCTCTGTATTTCTGGAAAAAAAAAATCTGCATCTGAGTTTAATCTCTGCCTCCCTGTGTGGTCCCAGGCCAGCCTGCAATGCCCTCCTTGCTTGGTTTCCTCTCTAGGACTGG
The DNA here is from genome assembly GCF_023851605.1 of Tamandua tetradactyla. Classification (NCBI taxonomy): domain Eukaryota; kingdom Metazoa; phylum Chordata; class Mammalia; order Pilosa; family Myrmecophagidae; genus Tamandua; species Tamandua tetradactyla. The sequence goes on from NC_135336.1 coordinate 21,949,665, forward strand.
ACACCCCTTTCCTCTCCGATGATGTGGTGTTTGGGAAAAATAAAGGAAAACTTAAAAAAGAAAAACTTTGTAGTAAGAAGGTGCACCAGACTGAGCGCAGGGCCTGGGTTTTGTGGTTGAGCCGCGCTCTCCCTGGTTGGAACTCCTCCCCAAGGCAACCCTAGGGATGCGCCACCCCCTCTCCCTGGTCTCAGGAAAAGTAATCATTTTCTAAACGGTCCCGCAGATGCTGCAGAGAGGCTCATTAGTTCCCCCAGGGGCCGCCGTCACCCCTGGGAAGACAAGTGGCCCAGCTCAGAAAGAATCTGGGTCATTTTATTTTGTGCCATGAAGACGTCCCCCGGGCTCTTCTGGTGAGTTGCACACAGGCCAGCTGAGGCCGCAGACCCACGGACACCTGGAGGGCGCAAGCCCACGGACACCTGGAGGGCGCAGGCCCACGGGCACCTGGAGGGCGCAAGCCCACGGGCACCTGGAGGGTGCAGGCCCACGGGCACCTGGAGGGCGCAGGCCCACGGGCACCTGGAGGGCGCAGGCCCACGGGCACCTGGAGGGCGCAGGCCCACGGGCACCTGGAGGGCGCAAGCCCACGGACACCTGGAGGGCGCAGGCCCACGGGCACCTGGAGGGCGCAGGCCCACGGGCACCTGGAGGGCGCAGGCCCACGGGCACCTGGAGGGCGCAGGCCCACGGACACCTGGAGGGCGCAGGCCCACGGACACCTGGAGGGCGCAGGCCCACGGGCACCTGGAGGGCACAGGCCCACGGGCACCTGGAGGGCGCAGGCCCACGGACACCTGGAGGGCGCAGGCCCACGGACACCTGGAGGGCACAGACCCACGGACACCTGGAGGGCACCAGCCCATGGGCACCTGGAGGGCGCAGGCCCCCGGCTGTGGTGTGGGGGGGTGCTCCTCCGCGCTGGGCTCGGGGAGAGGTTGGTGTAGAACTCTGTTCACTGCTGGTTCCACCCTGTCCCCTGGTCCCCAGTTGAGCAAAAGATAGTTTTATGATTCCATCTCATTCCTCTCTAACAAATGAGTTTCTCTTCCTCTCTTGGCAAGCTAAGTCCATGTTTACAGAAAATATCAAAGTCGAGAATAAACAGTTCCTGTCAGGCCCGAGGGCCAGCAGGCCTGTGGGAGAACCTGTGGGTCTCCTCCCTGGTGGCCAGGGGTGGCTGCAGGCCCTGGGCTGGCCCACCTCGCTGCTCTTCTTTCGGGAGCCCCCTGGGGCCCTCCGTAGGACCTGGACACGGTGGGATATGAGTTGAGGAAGAGGCCAGGGGGCTGGATGTGGGCAGGAGTGGTGGAAGCGTGGGAGTCTGGCAGCTCCAAGCTCAAGTCCTGCTTCCAGCCTTGACACCCCACCCGTAAGGGGAATTGTCACATCAAGCCTCCAGCTCCGAACTGGTACTCAGAAGTGCTGTTTGTTCTCTCCCCTGACCTGGAACTCCCCTGTCCCTCTGGTGTTCAGTCCTGGATATGGGGAGTCATTGGCAAGATGAGCTTTGGTACAGTTTCCAGGAACTTTGCCCATACATTATCTCGTTGGAGTGTTGGCAAAGTAGGAATTTTTATTATCCTATTTTACAGATTAAAGGAATGAGGCTCAGAGTAGATAAGAGGATCATGTCAAGTTGCAGAGTCAGTGTAGAGGTGGGGCTCAGGCTTGGGATGAGCTGGCGGGTGAAGTCAGTGTGACGTGGCCTGAGAGGGGCTGCGAGTGTCCACCTGGGAGCAGAGAAGACTAGGAAGTGGGTGGCAGGTCTCTGAAGATTGCGTGTCCTCCGAGATATTCTTCACTCACCTAGCAATTTATGTACCTTCAGCTCACGACATACCATCTGGACCACCTTCTAAATTCTTCTTTCTTTCCTTCCCTTCCCTGAGTTTTGTTTTCTTTGAGTCAGTCTTGGAAGGAGCCTTCGAGGTCCTCTCCTCTCTCTCTGCATTATCCCTGAGAGCGAGGTCAAGTGCGCAGAGGTTAAATGATGTGCCCAGGGCCACGACTCAGTGGTGGGGCAGGGACAGGACTCCCGGGCATCGCTGTTTACAACCTCTGCCCCTTTCCTTTGTCTCTGCCTGGTCTCCGCTGCTGTGGGCTCCTTCAGGGACAGAGACCGAGTGGAGTTTGTCTTTCACTCCCAGCACAGTCTGACTTGATAAATACTCACTGAACAAACAAGAGAAGAGGAGGTGGACTGCTTTCTCTGTCCTCACAAAGGAGAGAACAAGAAATGCCTCAAGTTGCAGTCAGGGGGATTTAGGTTAGGCTCACAGTGTCTGCCTGTGTGTTATGTGGAGGGCTCTGGGCCCCGTCTCCCCCTTATCCCTCATTTTCGACCTCTTGTGTCCGGCTTTACATCAGCTCCCCGTGGTAGGCCCGGCTGCCTTGAGTCTCTGGAGGTTGTAATCTCTTCTGGGAGATGATTTGCAGGGATCCTGGGCAGCTCTGGATGCAGGGTGGACCACTAACCTGGCCTCCCAACCTCAGGTCTCGGGTTTCTACGGGGAGGCCCTCCTCAAGCCCGTTTTCCTTTGGATCCATTCCGGAAATTCTGTCTGGGAAGGGGCCTCACCCTCCTTCCCCAGGCCTGCCAGAACTGGCTCCCAGCTCGCCCGCGGGCCTGAGCTCAGAGCTCGGGGATCTCATTAGGAACGGGAAATGCCTCTGCCTGACTGAGATTAGGGTTTGGGGAGATGTTCCATGTTTTAGGGCCACCCAGCGCCTGCCTTCTGAAAGGTCACGACTTAAAAAAAAACAGCCTGGTCCTGGGCTTGGCCTTTCTGCTGGGCGGCAGGAGCTGCAGGGCTTCCTTCCAGACTCTTCTCCAGAGTGGCTAAGGGCAAGGCTCGCCTTCTGGGGAACTTTCATGATCAGGAAAATATGTCCCAGTTGGGCTGAGAAAGGCCCCAGGCTGCCTGGCATAGGATGGCTTGGATGACCTCCCAGAGGCCCCCGCTCCCCGCTGCCGGGTCCCCAACTGGTGTGGGGGTGGGATGGGAGCCTCTGAGGCCCCAGGGACAGCCAGACTCCACCCCCCTCACCTGAGGCAAATGTTAGACTCGCAGAGTCGGATTTTATATTCCTGGGAAAACAAACACAGCTGGGGAGGGAGGTTAGCATCCTGGGGGAGCCTGTGTGGGGAAGCTCATGTCTGCTTTGGAAGTGAGGACATCTCCAGAGGCCTCAGGACCTCTGACAAATCCAGGTTTAACCTGGAAACGAGGTGACCGTCGTGGTGCCGGAGGCTGGGCCGAGACGCCCCGTGTGCAGCTCCTCCAGGAGTCTGTCCCAGGAGTCTGTCCCCAGCAAGCGGCGCAGGCGGACACCCCCCCCCCCCAACCCCTGCCTCTGGCAGCCGCGTCCACACGGACGGGGCTATTTGGGGCAGTCACTGAACACGCACATAAGCACGACTGCCGTTTTTTGTTTGTTTTGTTTTTAGCCTGAGGAGGGAGCCAGCTGTTTCTAGTGCTCCAGATGTGTTTTCATCATGAAGCGGAACACGAGAGGTCGGAAATGAGGGATAAGGGGGGGACGGGTGCCAGAGCTTTCCGCATAACACACAGCCTGTTGATAATTTGCTTCGGTGATGACTCACATTCCTTCTGCTTGGGACCCCCACATTAAGCCCCTCCAACTCTCAAGCACATCCCCCTCCCTTAGGGTTTTGTTTTTCACTTCTCTCAGAGCTTTCTGCCCACTGTAACAGCTGTCTTCTTACCCCTTGCTGTCACCCTAAGAACCATCCCTGGGGGGCTGCCCCCTTGGGGAACCGCAGATATAAGTGGTGGCTGGACTTTAGGGGGATACTGTAATTACAGTCTTTGGCATCCATTCAGTTGGTGGGAGAAACACAGGGGGACAGTCCTATCGGGTTCTTTCTCTGTCATTCTCTTCTCTCTTACCCACCCCTTTTCCTGGTGGGGATCGTGACCTCTCTAAGTGTAGCCTGCTAACAGGACTCTGAACTGAAAACCGGCACCCAGGCCATGCCCAGTAAAAGCCCACAGGGTAAGATGCTTTCTCTCCAGCCTGTGGTACCCGCTTTCAGCCAGGAAGTCCTCTCTGAGGTCTAGCCTCATTCCCTCATGCTGTCTTCTCTTATCCTCTCCTGTGTGGAGGAAGGTTTTGTGAGTAGGGGCCTCGCTGGTACCTTCTCAGGAGGAGAGAGCAGGCATCTTGAACCCCCAGATGCTGGGTCGGTGGCCTGGGGTTGTGAGGGTCTGCTGGCCTGTTTTGAGGAGAGAGCATGCTCTAACAGGTAGCTCCTCCTGGAAGGGAGCATTGGCGTGGGAAGCTGTCAGTGGGGGGTTTGGTAACCCGTCTTACAGGCTGTGGACACAGAAACTGGGCTGTGTGCAGGGAAGGGTAAGGAGGGCTGCAGTCCGTCCACCTGGGACTCTGTTGTGCAGTCAACACGGGCGGAAAGCCCGGCATGGGCCTGCTCACCTGTATTGACATGTCAGCCCAGCTGTCCCCATTCTGTTCTTGGGTGTGTGAGCCAGGCCCGGAGGCTTTGGTCCCAGGGCTGTCCTGGCCACCAGGGTGTGAAGTCAGGAGCAGCGGGTCTAACCTCTGTTCTGCTTTTCTTCTAGAATATGGGTCGAGTCCTGGGAAGGCAGAGCAGGTACTGGGGGCCTAGGACTGTGTGGGAGCCGCAGCTTGAAGCACGTCTGGGTGGTGGGTCTGTCGGGTGGCAGGCAGGGTGAGGAGAGGAGGCAGGCACTGAGACCCTGGGTCACGCATAGGGTCTTTGTCCCCTCGGGGCTGGGCTGGGTCTTTGTCTGTTGCCTCAGGAGGTCTTTGTCTTTGGATGCAGGCGTGTGGCCTGTCCTGAGTGCCCAGGACAGGGCCCTGAGGTGGTCACCCAGCTGTGTGGGCCGTGATGGGTGAGAGTGGCAGGTGTCCCTTTGTTCCCTGCTCATTTGAGATTCTCGTTTCACTTCTGAACCGTGAAGAATTCCATTCTATTTCCAAACCTGTTTTTCTCTTATACCTGCCCAGGTATATGGGGGACCCCATGATGGATGACAGGCTGTCCTCAAAGCAGGCACCTCGCAGTGTGACTCTGGACTCCCGTGGGGGGTGGGGAAGGGGGCGTCACCCGGCAGGGAAGAAGGGCTTTCTCCTAAACAAACGGGAGATGTTAGGGAGGGTTTGGTAGTGGAGGACGTATTTGGTGCAGCTGGTGGCTTGGATTGGAAGGGCCACCTGATTGACTAGTGCTAAGGAATTTGGGCTTCGTCCAGCAAGTGATGATTAACCATTAAGGGTGTTTGAATAAAAGATGGCCTTGATAGAGGTGATGATTATAGCAGCTTCTGTTATCGAGTGAACTTGACGTATTATATTGTGTTATTTAACCTTTGTCACAGCCCTCTAAGGATGGTGACATTAGCTGAAAACTGAGTCTCAAGGTCAGCCTGCTAGTAGGGGGTGGAGGTGTGATCTGACAGCCCCCCTGCGCTTCCAAAGCCGATTGCGTGCAGGGTGTGGCCACGGGCCTTGGCGTTGTGGGTCGAGCACCTCCCCGAGCCCGCCCCAGCAGGCTCTTCACCCTGGGAGACCGGCCCCCCGCTGTTTGCCTGGGAGGTGGGGGGAGGGAAGGGAAAGAGTCCAGGGGCGGAGCAGCCCTGGAGGGAGTCTTTGTGAGATGTTTCCTGTGGAGTTCAAGAAAGGAAACTCCCCATCACTCTGCCATCCTTAAGACGGATGAGCTCTGTTCCAGCCCCTGATCCCTCCCTCCTCCCTCCTCCTCCTCCTCCTCCTCCTCCTCCTCCCTGCTCTCCAGAGGAGGCCCTGGGGGCGGACTGGGGGCCTCCGGCCGGGCTGAGAGGATCCCAGCACTTGGCTGTGGGGAAGCAGAGGGAGGTCCTGTTGCCTGTCTCTCCCGGGCGGCAGGCTTTGGGGTTGCTGCCTCCAGGGAGCACGGTCTCAGGCTGGGGACCTGGGGAGGGGCGGGGCGGGTCTGTGGGAAAAGCCGGGCAGCAGCCCAGACCGCAGACAGATTTATGACGGCTTTTCCCGCTCCAGGTGTTTGCCTTTCCCAGGCCAGTAGGCTGGTGAAGAGAGAGGGGGTAGATTAGCCCCTCTGCCTACAGGGAACTTGCTCAGCTCATCCAGCTGGGGCCCGGGGGATGAGGGTGGGGTGGAGAGGGCCTGGGCCTGCCTAGCAGAGCCTTCCAGGGGCAGCTTTCATTCTCTTCTTCTCGGGCCTCTGTTAAGGAAGCAGGTGCTAGAGGAGCTGTAGGCAACTTGAGCAGGCACCGTAACCATCTGGAGGGCTTGCAACACCCACCCCACCCTCTCCAGTTACTGATGCAGAGAGTGGGGGGTGGGGCCCAAGAATGTCCACTTCTAGCCAGTTCTCAGGTGATGCTGACGCTGCTCTGGGTGTGTTACTTTGAGGACCACTGTGCCATGGGAGAAAATGGGCATTGATAGCGGCTGCTTCCTTGTCCTGCTTTGCCATTTAAACAGCCCTCTCCACCCATGAAAGCCACACCCTGCCTTCCCACCCTGGCTCAAAGGGCACCTTTGCCGGAGCCACACTGAGAACCTGCCTCTGCTGGCACATCTGCCAGCTTTTCCACATGCTGCCTGCGTCTCTAGTGCTCGGTTACACACTCCTTGAGGCCTGGGATCCGTGGTTCACCAATCCCCAGGGTTCCCATGGTGCCCAGGACAGCCCAGCCGCTCCCATCCTGGCACACACAGACCCCCAGGGCTGAGTGCATCCAGTGAAAGCCCGTTGTCCGGATGCGAGGGGGGTCCTTGCAGGTCCTCCCAGGCTGGGTAGAGACAGATCCAGATCTAAAACCCGGCTTCTCCGACTGCTAATACCTGTGCTGTCTGTGCACCGTTTTAAAGAAAAAATTCCATGAGCTTCAACACCAGCTAGTCTCTAGTCTTTCCTGTACTTTATCTACAGTGGTACACTTTATGTGTGCGTATCTGTCTGCATAGTTAGTGTTTTGTGTCTGATGGTTTTTTTTTAACTTAGTATTTTGTATACTAATTTTCTTGCTGAGTACACAAATGAGTGCCTTTTTTATGTTGGCTGTATATTATCTTGTTTACTACTTGCAGCAACACTGAAGGTAAGTATCCTGACCATTTCCATGCTGTAGAGCATCCGATGGAGGCGATGTTCCAGTTTGCTTAGCGTTTCCCAAGCATTGAAAACTGAATTGGTGTTTGGACTTTTCACTGTGGGTCTAAGACTCTTAGTACTATCCCTGGCCACCCCTGTATTTCTTTTGATGTGCCCACTGTATACTCTATGTAATTGATAGATTGCCCATTCCCCCCTCTTTTTCTTTTAATTGGGGGTGAAATTCTACTAATATAAGCTAGCAATTTTAAAGTGTACAGTTCAGTGGCATTTAGTGCATTCACAATGTTGTACAGCCATCATCCTCAATCTAGTTCCAAAATATTTTCATTACTCCCAAAGAAAACCTCACACCCCATTAAGTGGTCACTCCCCATTTCTCCCTCTACTCCAGTCCTAGGCAACCACTCATCTGCTTTCTGGATATTTCATATACATGGAATCCTACAGTATCTGGACCTTCATGTCTGGCTTATTCCACTTAGCCTAATGTTTTTGAGGTTTGTCCACATTTTAGCATGTATCAACACTTATGTCCTTTTTATGGGTGAATAATATTCCATTGTATGGATATGCCATGCTTAGTTTGTCCAATACCATTTTTTTTGTGTGTGACCAGAGAAATTCAAGTGCTAATGTTGGATGCTAAAATTGAGATTAATCTTTGAGAAGAGAAAGGGCTGGTGAGGTGGTTTATAGACCAGGTGGGGAGGCCTCTGTGGAAGGTGGGAGTGGAGTGGTGGGCCTAGAAGATTTGAGAAGATAGAGTTGATGGTCAGAGTTGGGGCGGGGGATCCAGGTGGGCAGAAAGGGGGCAGCTGAGGGGATGCTATGTTCCCCAAACAGTAGAGCAGTCAGCTCAGGGAACTTGTGGTGGCCGAATTCCAAGGATGTCCCTAAGTCTGGATGTGGATGGCTTCACACTGAGGAATTTGATCCAAAACCAAGAGGGGCCCTGATGCCCAGATGGAAAAGGCTGGATTTCCAGAGAAACAGGAGCAATGGAGCTTGGGCCCAGCGTGCAAGGTGGTGTGCTGGTGGCAGGCCAGCTGAGGAGGCCAGCGTGCCCCATAGAGGAGCTGGTGTGGGGCAGACAGGGAGAGGGCCTGGACCAGGTCTGGACACTTTGAGAGCTTTTCAAGGAGCCCAGCGGGGTAGAGTCGTGGGAGAGTGAACTTGTTCAACCCAAGTCACACGAGCAAGCGAGCGTCCCTGTGCTTCCCTCACTGCCACAGGGCCAGTGCTCTTTAAACCAATTGTCTGTGCCATTTTGTGTGACCATGGGAGAAATGGAAGAGAATAACCCTGAATCCCAAGAGCATAATTTCAGGATGGGAGGGTGGGGGGAAAAAAACCCTTTCCTCTCCTCTTTGCCTCCTCCAACCCAAATGAAAACATTACTTTGTGGGTCAGTGACAGCAGAAAATTATCTTTGTAACTGACCAGGATGCCCTGCCTGTGGGGAGCGCCAAGGGCCTTGGTTTTTTGTTTTGTTTTAATAATAAACTTTATTTTTAGAGCAGTTTTAAATTTACAGACAAATTGCATGGAAAGTACAGAGAGTTCCTGTATTATTCCCCTCTGCCTCCCTCCCCACACAGTTGCCCCTTATTAACATCTTGCACTAGTGTGGTACATTTATTACAAGTAATAGGCCAGTATATCTATGTATTTCCATGGTGTTTAATTAGGATTAGGGTTTCTTCTTTGTGGATGCAGTTCTATGGGTTTTGACAAATGCATAACGTCATGTATCCACATTACAGTACCATGCAGAATAGTTTCACTGCCCTAAAAATACCTGTGCACCACCTATTCCTCCCTTCCTGCCACCCCTTCCCCAACCTGGGCCCTTGTTTTTTGGCATGGCCCTACTGGGGCCTGCTCCCTGCTTCCTGCTCCCTTCCCTGCCCTTCACAGCTCTCTCAGATCCTGAAGGAGAAAGCAAAGTGAAAGTCTATTTTCTCTGCCTGGGTGGATGTACCGTGGGTTGGGAAATAGTGGCATTTCAAGAAGGGGAAGGACCCTGAAGATGGAGACACTGTCACCCCGTGGCTTGCCTCTTCACCTCCATCAGCTCCAGCCTGACGCTCTGAGCTTCTCCAAGCTGCTGAAGGAGGCATGTCCCGGGGCTGGCTGCCTGCAGGGGGCCAGCTGAGGGCCCGAGTCTCTTGGCTGGAAAATCAAAGCCCCAGCAGTAGGGAGGGCAGGCGTGGGGGGCTGTGCTTGTTGGCCCACGGGCCTTCTGGGGCTGCTCTGGCAGAAAAGCAGTGACAGGTAGTATTCCCTAACAGTATTTCTAGCGTGCTCATTTCCACTGGCATCTCTGTGTCATCCTAGCTCCCTAAAGACAGGGGTATAGGTTTAGATCTCTCTCGTATGTATGTAGGAAAACTTGAGGCCCAGAGGAGGCCAGAGTTAGGTGCTAAAACCCTAAAATAAATCCATTTACCAGAACACACTGCCAGGGTTTCTCTTTCAGAGGCAGATTGAAGATGTGGTCTAAGGAGAGGGAATAAAAACAGAAGTCTGTCTGTCAGCTGTCTTACCCTGCAGCTGAGCGGTCTGTGCTCGTCTGCCTGTCCACTCACACCTGGACATGTCCAGATCAGCACGACTTCTCCGGGGGGACCTGTTTTTCTCGCTGGCCTGAGTAGTGAGCCCTGGTTCGGTGACACCCGCATGGCCCCAGCTGCCAGGAGCCCTTGTCTGATGGGGGTGGAGGCTTCCATTTCTGTCCCAAGCTGTCCCTCTACCCAGGAGGCCTGTGTGAGTGTTTGTTCAGGCATAGGGCACATTCTTCTCTCTGGAACACAGCTGGAGAAATGGGGCAAAGCAGCAGCCAGCCCCTAGACACAGGCAGGGGACATGGGCCGACTGCCCATTTCTGGCCCCTCCTGCTGAGTGGGAGGTCTGGGGGAGAAGGTGGTGAGACAAGGACTGAAGGTACCAGGAAGGCCTACATTTGATGTTCTGAAGTGGCCAGTGGCTTGATGGGTAGCCATCTCCTTTGTCTAGCAGGGGGAGTGTCTGTCCAAGGTCAGAAAAATATGGAAAGAGGGAAGTGGGTTTTCTTTTGGGGCGCGTGTTCTCAGCTCTCGGGTGATGCTTGTTAACCAGCCATTCTGCATGTAAAACTCCCCTTCCAAAACCTCCAGGTAGCATCTCCCTGAGCTGGACCCAGGGAGGGTTGTGACTCAGACATGGAGCCGATTTTGTCGCTTCTGCTGATGCTTTGAAATCAGCCATTCTGCTTCATTAAATGGTTCCTGGGTGAGCATTTCTCTGTTCTTCCTCGCCAGCTTCCAGGTTCCTTAAGGGGAAGACTGGCTCTTGCTCCTCTCTTGTAGCCTAACCGTGCTCAAAATGCTTGTTACAGTCAGGAAGATGGACATCTGTGTAAAGCAGACAGTAATCAAAGCCGCCTGTAAGGAAGTCCGAGGTAGCCAGAAAGATTTGGGCTGTGCCCAGAGATGTCAGGGAAGGCCTCACAGAAAAGGTAATATTTAATTGAGACCTGAAGGATAGAGAGGGATTCCAGAGATGGACGGGATTGAAAGCAGCTGGGATAGAGGGCAGAGCCTGAGAAAGGACAGGCCAAAGAAGGGACCCAAGGCCCACGCAGGGGAGCTGTGTGAGGAGAGGCCCAGCTCAAGAGTTCACTCTTAGTTCCAGGGGCAATGGGGACCCTTTGGGAGCTTTTGAGCGATGTGATTGATTAACTCAAGTGGCAGTGGTGAAGGGTGTGGGTCAGGAAGGAGAAGGCAGCGTCCTTCAGAGAATATGACCAAGAACTGATTTTTCGCGCCCCCTGCTCACTCAGGAGCTCTGCCTGAGATTTTGCTGGGAGCAATCCTGTTAGGTGGGTGCTGGTCCCATCCCCATTTCATCAGCGAAGCTGGGCCCCAGGTCACATAGGCCGTAGGAGGTGGAGCCAGAAGCCAAACCTAGGTGTTTCTGGCTTTAAATCCTGTTTTTCCAGTGCTACTCAAGACTTTGCAAGATGGGGAGGCACAGACTAGATAAAGAGATCTTTTGATTTAGAGATCAAATTTCATCTATTTTAATTGTCCACTCCATCAGTATTGAGGGATGCTAGTGGTTTCCCTTTCTTCTTGTTTTATTCCCAATCTTAATAGCATAATATTATATAAATATATCTTTCTGCCCACTCCCCAGCAAATTGTAGATAAGACTAGAGACCCCTTTGGACCTTTCCTGACCTCAGTCCAGTAAGCTCTTTTCCCTTTGGACGGAGAGGTTAGGGAGAAACCCTTGCATGACAAGGCACCCCTTTCCCATCCAACATCCTGCCAGCGTTATCAGCCACACAGCCACTGGCTCTAGTGCTGTCAGGCAGCCAGATTTGAACCCGAAAATAGTAACTGTGAATTAGAGCCACGCTGGTGGGCCCCAGCATTCCACCTCTGGACCTGGCCCAAGGGGTGTGCTTGGACAGTGGAGGGTTGTCCTCCTTGCCATCTACCGTAAAAGGTTCTGCTTCTGGTCCAGGCATCCCTCACGTCCCTTGATAACCAATCGTGGTTCTCTGCTTTTTCTTAATTTATCTGAGCCAGTTCTATTCTCAGCTGATCTCAGCACTTAGGGAGAAGAGGGCCATGAGTTCCCATCCAGCTTGGCAGAGTACAGTTCCCTTTTTTGTCCAAATGTGCCTCCCTTAGGCTTGCAGGGCACCCTGGCCTGGTCTTTGAGGAGCCTGCAGAATCTAGCCTGCTTCCTTCGCAGCACTTGTCACACAGCTCTCCCCTCAGGACCTGCTCTCACCTGGCCAGGCCTGGAAGCAGCATGAGATAGCCCTGAGACTGGCCAGGTTTTCTAGACTGGTTGAGTACAGGTGCATATCACAGTAGGGGCCTCAGAGGACAAATGGAAAGAGATTGGAAAGTTTGGGGAAGAATATTTCCTGCCACGAAGAATGCCGAGCAGGATGGGAGGTCAAGACTCAGGATAATTCCAGCTTCTCTTCCCCACCCTGCAAGAAAAGTTGTTTTGATTTTTCTACCATTTGTTCTAGCAAAATTGTACAAAGCTGCCTCTGGGCAAAGCAAAGTTTAACAGTCACTTAGGTAGGTGCCTCCCTTTTCTGTGACCTGCCCCCACCTCGATGCCAGTCACTAAGTAGGTGCCAAGGTGCACAGGTTGAAAATCAACTGTTTTAAGATAGTTTGCCAGGGCTGCTATGACAAATATCACACAACAGGTTGGCTCAAAGAGTATAAATCTATTGTCTAGTGGTTTGGGAGGCTTGAAGGCCACGCTTTCACCTGGAGTCTGAGGCATTCTGGTGCTGCTGTGCTGCAGTCCTTAGGGATCCTTGGCTTCCATCTCTGTCTCTGGCACATGGTGATCTGTCTCCTTGGTCTCCCCTTGTGGCTTTCTCTGACTGCACCCAAATTTCCTCTCTGTCTTATAAGAACTCTGGTCATATAGGTTAAAACCCACCCTGCTTCATTTTTGTGTTCCCCTATATAGGGTCTTTGAAGATCCTCTTCACAAATGAGTCCATATCTTAACTAATAATATCTTCAAGGTTCCTATTTGCAAGGGGATTCACACCCACAGGAGTGCAGATTAAGACTTGAACATGTCTTTTGTGGGGACATGATTCAGTCCCCAGCAGGTGGTCAGACATATGCTTGTTTTTCATCCTGAGTGCCAATAGCCACAAAACTCGTCGTTTATCCCCCTTTTTTTTCTTCTTCTTGGTTGATGTCTTCTTTTTTTTAAGAGAAGGAATGGGGGCAGGAGGGAGGGTCATTCTCCACCTGGATGTGAGTTGTGCTTGTCGCAGGTCTCCCAAGGTTTCCTTTTATCTGAGACAGAGTCCCCATGTGCTGTGGTTTCCTGACAACTCAACTGTGAGCCCAAACTGAGCATTGAAGGCTCACTCCCCACCTGATGGGCTCCTCCAGACCTGTTAGAGCCATGAATTCTCTTGGAAAATGTTGAGACCAGTACCCTCATTTTGTATATTTTTAAATTTATGCACATTTTGCAACTAAGAAAAGAAGAAAAGCAAGCACCGGTAGCCCCATCACTCTAAATAGCCACTCTACCTAAAGAAAAATTGTCCTGTGAATGTACATTTGTGTGCACCCCCATAGGCTACCCAGAGGGGTGCAGAATTTCCTTTGAAAAAAATTTAATTACAATTATTCTCCTCCAGCCTCTTAACATCCTGTTTTTTGCATGTGGCCAAAAGCGCATTCTATGTGGATGCTGTGTTTTTAAAAATAACTGTAATAGTTCTCTAAGTAGATTTACTGTATCATAGTTTAACCGTTCTTCTATTATTAGACTTTTGCTCATTTCCAGTTTTTTAGTATTTTAAATAGTGCTGACATGAAGGTCTTTGAATATAAACCCTTATTTAGGATTATTTCTTTAGGATTCTCAGAAGTGGAATTACTGGGTCAAAGAGTTTGAACATTTCTAAGGCTCTTGACACATATTGCCAAATTGCTGTACAAAAGGATTGTGCTGGTTTGCAGTCCCATGAGCAGGGTAAGCGGAGGCCTGTGTAGCTGCATCTCCAAGCATTTGGCTGTCTATATTACAGACGAGAAACTGAAGTCCATAGATAGGAAGGGAGTGAACCCAGGGCAGACAGTTACTTGGGAGCAGAGGTGATTCTGGAATTCAGGTCCAAAGACTCCCACTTAGAGTTTTTAACTCTCCTCACTGTCCCTATTTTAAATCATGTTTTGAGGTCTCTACCAGCCCCTCCTCTTATAGAGCTCTCGGATCCTTCCTGCTTGTGTGGAATGGAAAGTGTCAGGGTTTGGATTCTAGTCCTACATCCTTTATACATGTCAGTTAAACTGCCTGGCCTTCTGTTTCCTTACCTGTGAACCAGAGATATTGATGTCTGACCTGCCTGTTTCACAATCGTGAGAGCTACTCATGCAAAAAGCACAACTCATTAGTAAGGAGAAATACGAATGAAATCTGCTCTAATGATTATTGTTATTCCCAAAGTACTCTGGGCCGGGAGTTTCAAACTTAGGGCACTGAAGGTCCATTTGATGAATTGATGTAGCACCAGTTTGTTCCAGAGAGAATCTGAGACATATATCAGAGAAGCACAATCAAGATAAAATAAAACTAAAATAAGAAGAGTGAGACGTCGGGACAAGGGGGAAATTCAGGTGGGACGATCATTACGCCGTTCAGAGAGCAAAGATTTTAACATAAAGCATCCATGCCAATTAACATACATAAAGTACGCTTCCTCTATTACATACTCTTACCTAGCACTGTCCAGTAGAAAGATAATACAAGCCACCTGTGTAATTTAAAATTTTTCTAGTAGCCACATTAAAGAAGAAAGTAAAAAGAAGTAGGTAAAATCAACTTAGCAATTTGTTTTATTTAACTGAACATGTCTAAAATAGTACCATTTTAGCATATAGTCAATATAAAAATTATTGAGTTTTTTTCCCCCAGGTCTTTGAATTCCAGTGTGTGTTTTACACTTACAGTACATCTTATTTCAGACGGGTCCCATTTCAAGTGCCTAATAGTCACATGCAGCTAGCCACCGCTGTATTGGACTGTGTAGACATAGCGCGTGCCCGGCACTGCAGAAAGTTCTCCTGGGCAGTGCGACTCCTAGAGTTTCTCCCTTCGGCTTGCCTTGGAGCTGTGGCTGTGATATGGACAAGCCAGTGTGGGGTTGAGGCCTGGGGGTGGGGGTGGGGGGGATGGGGACGGGGGGTGGAGAGAGAGCGCCCAGGGCCTTGTTGGTGGGGAATCCTGATGGGGAAGCTGTCAAGCTGTTCCCTAAGGAGTGGCTGGTCTGACGGTGGAAGCTGTACAGTGGATCCTCTTGGAGCTCCCAGTCTGATGGGGGAATTGTGCAGTCTAATGAAGGAGAAATTTTTCTCCTTGAGGAGTTTTTAGCAGAGTCAGAAATTCAGAGCCCACAAGCAGATGGCCATTGATGGCTTTCCTGATCAGCATTGTAGTAGATACAAGGAGTTACAGCGACAGACTGCGGTGTGGTTTGTGGAAGGAGGTGAATGGCTTTGTGCAGGCAGAACCGAAAGGCAAGGGCGTTGCAGGAGGAGGCTGGTGTCCAGAGCAAAGAAAACGTGGCAGGAGCAAGAACACTGGGACAGAGAAGTGACGCGTGGCGGGAATGGCGAGGACCTGGCGTAGAGGTTGGTGTGCGCAGGGATGTAAATACCATAAACGGTTAGGTTTGATCTGATAAGCCAGAGTGAGCTATTTTAGGCACTTGAGCTGAGGAGTGATTGGATAAAAATGGTATTTGAAAAATATCCTGGTGGTAGTGACTTCATGCTAGCTGGTTTGGAGCGGGGGTGCTTCCCCTGGAATCTGGGCCTGGGGCGATGGGGTCCCAGAGCTGGGGGTGTGCGCCTTTACAGTGCGTGGTAAGGGGAGGGGTTATTCCTACTGGGTCCTTGCAACCTCCCTGAGCACCTTCCTGTGTCCCTGGAGGCAGGCCCCCGGGACCGTGATTGCTGTGTGTACAACTTGCCAGAGACGGGACTCACGCTGGCCTCTCCGTCATTCTGCAGTGGGGTGTGTGGGTGCACGGGTGGGTGGGGCCCTTGGTTTGGGGGGAAAAGGAGCTTTGTTAAAAATCACTTGGGGTTCTCTTTGCTGGTGAAGCCCGCTTTTGAGGTGCTGGGAGAGCTAGTTGCCATGGTGATGGGCGCATGTAGCCTGTGCTTCTAGGAGGAGGGCAGCAGATGGCTGCACCGGTGCCGCAGGGCCAAGGGGGTGGGGGCACTCCAGCCAAGGGGGTGCCTGAACCCCAAGACACTGCTTTATCACTCGGCAGCCCCCTGGACTTTTGAAACAGGAGTAACTCTTAGATTTCCCACCTACTCTTCTTCTTGTCCCTTCTTCTTCACTCTCTCCAGCTGCTTTTCTGCACTTTGTCTTACCTACCCAGTCCACTTCAGGCTCTTTTTTATCCTTATATCCTTATATTCTGGAACTTAAGGCTTATCACTTAGCTACGACCAACTTTTCCCCATCTCCTTTCCTCAGCCGCCTCCCTTCTGATCTGAAAAAGCCCACCTGACTTTAGATCAGAGGGGAAGAAATAGCTGAACGTGGGGTTGAAGTTCTCCACACTTTAAGCTAGACAGCAGGAAGACTTAAGCTAGACAGCAGGAAGGACTTCCCGACCATGAAGATGGTGCTGCATGGATGAAGTAAATCATTCCTTTCCCGAACAGTCTTTGAGCAGAAGAAAGACTCCTGCCTGGAGAAGCTGGACAAAAAGGGTAGTAATCCCAGATACTTCTATGCCTTGCCCCCTACTGTGCCATAACCACTAGTAAGGAAAAAGTGGATGAGAAAGGCGCTGGAGGAAATTGTGGCAGGTCCCTCTTCCCTTCCACCTAGTTCCACCGATTCTCAGGAATGGCAGCACAGAGGCAGATTTGGCCCCTCTACTTACTGAGGGTTTGTGGAGAAACAAAATCAGCATCAAATATTTATTGGGCAAGGGGGAGTTCCTTCCCGGTTCAACTTCTTTTCTTCCTTTCCCAATTCTGGGAATCACACTGTTCCTAAGTTTCCCCTAAGTCACTGGACGGGGGAGGTGGTGGGGGGGGGTGACCCTGCGTGTGAGGTGCCCGGAAACACACAGCCCCTGATCCACTGTGGCGTGCACCTGGGTTTACAAATCCAGCAAAAGTTCATTTTATGCTGGTCAGGTGTCCAGGTTTGTCTCTACATACCTCACAGTCCAGCAAAACCTGGGAGATGGGGGTGCAAGCAACGCTACACAGCACGGAGTGAAATAGGAGCTCAAAGAGAAGCCACAAGCTGGGCAGAGAAGGGTTTGGATGGGACGCGTGGCCGCGGGCTGAGGGGACACCAGGGGCCACGGAAAGCCGGGCTATGTGGGGTGTAGGGGAGCGGTTGGAGTATAGAGTGGGAGATAAGCCGTGGTGGGAGCTCCGGTGGAAACCACTTCGGGGAGCTTTGAACTCCTGAGGTTTGGATTTTATTCTTTTGGGATTGCCCGTTTGTCAGAGGGTTGGAGCGGGGAGCGCTGTGGGTCTGAGATGCCCCTGTGGGTGCTGGCGCTGTGTGAAGGGCTTGGCCTCTGAGAGGGGAAAATCTATTTGCTTGAGCCCGGGGGGGCCCTTCTGTGCACGTAGGAAGTGGCAGGGAGCGTCCGAAGGGCAATTCTCACTTAAAAACGAAGTTTGTACTGTAACACTTCTTTCCTGAATCCTTGGGGAATAGACCAGAGATTCTGTGTGGCGTGCTTTTATGGATAACTAAGAATTCATGTATGTTGGCATTTTATGATTATAACCGCTTGTGATGGAAGTCTTCCTAAAATATATATCCTTTGTCCACTTACTTGAATAGTCGCTGACATACCCTTTTCTTGGTGTCTCTGGCCATTGTTGTGAAAGTTAATCATTGCCCTCTGCTCGGAGGGACGTTTGCTCCAGTAACCCCAACCACTGGGTTTTTGGATAACTTATGCATACTTTAAAAGATCATTTTCTGTCTTCTTGTTGATAGACTGTCCCTTGTCACTTCTCGGTGTTGTCACTGTGCCTGCCCCAGCAGCTCTTCACCCTCCCCCACTCCCCGCTTCTCTTGCTATTTCTGAACCGCACAGGCTTGCAAACTGGATTATTAGAATCGTGTGGAAACTGACAGTGATAGGCTCTGAGTGAGTACCTGAGAGCCATTGTCATTTATGGGTAAAGTTCACAAATATCAGGTCATAGTCTAAGTGACATCCCTTTTGTCCCCCCAGGATGTGTTTTTTTGGCGATTTCCTCTTTCTTAGCTGTGTTGTAGCTGCATAAGGTGCTACGTAAATACACTTATTTTTATTCATTCAAAAACAATGAGATCCTTGGAGGGGAATGTGAGAAACATGAAAACAGTTGATTTGTTAAGGTGGCAGAATTGGAGGCAATATTGTCCTTTATTAGTTCTGATTTTGGGTGAGGAAAGACATTTTGAAAATCAGATTGAGTTTAAATTAAGTAAGAGAGAATAAAGAAGATATGTAACTTAGAAAAGCAAATTGAAAATGTCCCCATCTTACAGTGACCGAATCCATTAAGTCTTTTATCTGGTTCGCAGTCCCTGGAGGGTCCTCAGCAGTCAGGGCTGGAGAGAAAGGAGGGGAAGCGGGGGACAGTCAAGGCTAGCCCCCCACCCCCACCTCCCCTTCCCCCTCTCCCCCTCCCCTCCTGCCCCCCCTCCCCCCCGGCCTTGGAATGGAAAATGAGACTCTCAGCACCGATGCTATCAGCACCTGGAGGGGATTCGATGCTATCAGCACCTGGAGGGGATTCGCCCCAGGGAAAAGGGGAGGGTTGACAAAATTAAGAGCTACTTTGGCTTTTACCCTTTTGACACTTGGAAGTGTTTGTCCCTCCCTCTCATTATCCGGGGAGTCCCCCGGTCCCCCAGCCTTTGTCTGGCCTGCTGGTCTCTTCATCACCACAGCTGTCCTTTAGTGAGCGCCTGACTTTGCTCTGGGCTCGCGTGGGCCCTTGGCTGTCAGGTGGTACCACAACCTCAGGGGTTGTTGTCCTCATCTAGCAGACAAGGAGGTGGGAGAAGTGAATTAATGTGCCCGAGGCTGCAGAGCTCTAAGCAGAAGGGCTGGGGTTTGAAACCAGGGCTCTCTTCCCTCTGCAGCTTGTTTTATGTTACCCAGGGGAAGTCCTGTCGGTGGTGGGGGGGGTTGGGGGCTGGGGGTGGGGTGGGGATGAAAAGTGGGGGTGGGCTGGGGGGGTGAGTGCAGGTGGGGGTACATGGGTTTCTGTGCTCTTTGCTCACTGCTCTGCCTTGCTTATGGTCTGTTCACAGGAGCTGGAGGTTCCAAATCTTCTAGTGGGTGCCAGCGTCTAAGCCCATTGCATTTAGAGCATATGTCCCTTGAGCTTCTTGGAGTGGGGGTGACCCGTGCTTCCTGGGGTGCTTGTATCCCCGTTCACAAGAAAAGGTGCTGAAGCTATGTTTGGGGGGAAGGGAGGTGGGGAAGGGGAGTGTTAAGGGTCTTTAGTGAGACCTGGATGTTATAGTGTGGGTGTTTGTGCCTGTGTGCATGTGTGTGAGAGAGAGAGACAGAGAGGGAGTAAGCGAGAGAGGTGCAGAGGAGGACATTGTCTTCTGCCGGGGGGGTCTGGGAACCTGGGTTCAGGCTCTGCCACTACCCAGAGTAGTGAGTCTTGCACTCTCTGGGCTCCGGGCCCCCACTGATGAACGGGGAGAGCTGGAGGTGGTCTCTACACCTGCGGCTTCTGTAAACCTCCAGGACCACTTCCTAGCCCGTGATGCTTGCAGGCCCCAGCCCATCTCACCCGTCCCTCAGCTCCCCTTTCCAAAACGTGAGCAGGTTTGTAGCCCACCAGGCTCTCACACAGGGCACCATCCAAGGTTTCTTTGAGACAAAAAAAAAAAAAAAAAAAAGCTTTGTTGAATTCCTAGACCCTTTTCCCGGATCATAAAAGCCATAGATATCACTTGAGGACAATCTGGAAAATTAAAAAAAAAAAGTATAAAGGAGAAAATAAAACTCACCTTTAATTCCACCATATTTTGATGCTTCCTTCTAATCATTTAATGACAAAATTACTATGATACAGGTTATACTATTTCATTAAACTTGCTTCCTCTACTCCTGCCTCTCCAGTAGTGGATTTTTCTTGATTACATCAAGTGAATTAAGACAGATGTTTAGATGTGAGGAGGAAGCACTTGGTTTGGAGCAGGCCACTGTGTCAGTGGAAGCCTCTGGAAACTGGGCCCTGACCTTCCCCCTGGAGTCCTCGTCTGATAGGGAAGCCTTGCCAGGCACCAGGCGGCCTTGGCAGTAACTACCAGGCCCCTGGGCTCGGAGGTGACACTGCTGGGCAGGGTGGGGCCAGAAGTCCCCTGGAGGAGTGGGGCCCTCTGTCTGGGAGCTGGAAACAGATGGGCTGGGAGAGCTGACTGCAGAGCGATTGGCCACCTCAGGCCTTGACCCGCTCGGCTGCCGAGCTATGGCACACAGCCCTGCAGCCTGCAGAAGGAGCCATTCATATATGCTGTAATGTGAATGGTGCCCCCTGGAGTTGTGCCATGCCACAGTTGGGCCAAAGCCTGGTGGACTGCCTGTGCCATCACTCTGACTTAATAGGCATCCCAGCCCCTATAACGGGCTGAGCACATTTCACAGAGTGAGGTTATTTTGGTCATGTTTCCATCCCATGGCAATTGGGCCCTGGGAAGGGACGATGGCGGGGGCTGGGCTGGAGTGAGGGGACCAGAGACTGCCCGGGATGTGTGGCTGCTTCTCAGCCTCCTTGGCTGGGCAGGGGCTGCCTCCTGGGCAGGACACCCCCAGGCCCATCCTCAGTCCTCAGTCCCCAGCCCCAGGGTGTCACCCTCCATCTGGGTGGGAAATCGTAATTATAATTTATAGCCTCTTTCCCAAGAGATGCTCTTTTGCTTTATTTTGTCCGAGCTGCGCTTGCCGTCCCGACGTGGCCCTCAAGGACATCTGGAAGTGTTTAGATGGTCTTGGTCATCCATGGGCTGGCTGGGAAAGGTGGGTTGGCCTAGTTTCGTGGCCCCAGCCGCCTCAGGCGTGGCACACGCTTAGAGATTCTCAGAATGTAGCGCACTCATTTTTCTCATCCCAAACCCACACACTTCTGCTTCCTTTCCCATCCGCCAGCACACCCCGCACATCCTTCAGGCTTCCGGGAACCCCAGGCCGGTGTGTTTGGGCAGCTGAGCCTCCTGTGCAGGTGCCCTGGGCGGCCCCCGAAGACCCGGAGGCCAGATGGAAAGCGTTGCTGGCGCCCGCCCAAGGCTGGATCAGCGCAGTTTGCTTGTAGTGTTTCCTTCTGGCTTTCCGAAGTCAGTTTCAGGCACCTCATTCCAGCAAAGAGGAAAA
Source organism: Tamandua tetradactyla (assembly GCF_023851605.1). Taxonomy (NCBI): domain Eukaryota; kingdom Metazoa; phylum Chordata; class Mammalia; order Pilosa; family Myrmecophagidae; genus Tamandua; species Tamandua tetradactyla. The sequence goes on from NC_135336.1 coordinate 21,970,715, forward strand.
CCTTGAAATGCCCACCTCATGTCCCCTGCGTTTCTATTTATAGCACATGGTTAAAGTTTCACACATGTCCTTCTCAGATGGAGATTTGGGGGGACAGGCCACCGAGATAAAACCTCATGGGTGCAGGCCTCTGCCTACTGTCCTGAGTGGGTGGAGGGGAGAGGAGGAGAAGGACGAATCAATTCCAAGGATTTGACCAGGTGGCCCAGCCCCAGGCCATGCTGGGCGGCAGCCTCCGTGACCTGGGATCGCCACGGGATTGCGAGTCACTCTCTCTGCCTGAGTTCAAGCCCAGCACTCTTTCCTTACTCTACGGTGCCTCTCACACTCTTCAGACAACTTTCTATCCTCCGTTGGGCTTCAGCCCCTCTGAGAAATCTAAGGAGAGCTATTTACCCTTTCTGCAGGGAAGCACGCTTCTGTGTACATGTAGGAGAGAAAACTGCTGGGTACCTGGGCTGCTGAAGACCACCTGTGCCCACCTGCGTTAAGAGCCCTCCTAATCACAAGGCAGCTGGCCCTCTGTGGTTCATTTCACCACCGTCTGCATGGGAGGGAAATCAGCTGGACAATTTGGTGGGAGGGATTTAGGGCAGGCAAAAGACACCCAAGGAGGTGATGGAGGGGCTTCTGGAGGCCTCTCTAGACTTCTGCCACCATCCCAGCATTCTGCCACCGCCGTCTCCTATTTCTTTCCCTCTTCTCCCACAAACAGCAGAACAATTTAGGTTTGCCTGTGAGCTGCATTTGCTGGGAGGAGGGGAAGGGGATGGGCCCTTGTCCTCTGATCTCCTGGCTCTAAATATCCGTCCACCCTCCCTGCCCGAGATCAAAGCTGGAATCTCGATGGCCCAGGGAGCACTAGCCACCATCATCCCCATCACCTAGGGACTCCTGCTCCACTCTGGCTCACGCAGCCCCTTGCAGGACTGTGCCCCAGCCCCTTCCTAAAGCTCTGCCCCACTCCATTGCCACTCTTGGGAAAAGATGGGGTGTGCTGGCTGTTTGCAGCTCCCGGCAGTGCTGGGCTCTGCAGCAAGCTTTGTACCCTGTGCTTTTTGTAGGTGGACCTCATACTTTCCATTAGATTAGTTCCTGATCATACTTGCTCCACTCTGGATTCATCCTGCCTGAGCTATGTGCAGGGAAGCACTTAATTCTGGGAGAGCTGATTGACTACGCTGCCAGCGTGGGGGAGAGTTTTAGATTTTTCTAACCTCCGGGTTAGGGTGCCTCTCATCTGCTGGTCACATGCCTCTCTGCATGTGGAGCTCTGCTGGGGGTGTCAGAAACAGATGTGGCCTGTGCTGGAGGAGGGGTTCCCAGCCATGTTGTGCTGTGAGTGTGTGTATGTGTGTAAGGGTTGGGGGGGGCTAGCTCTCGTGATATGTGTGCAAAGGGGCACTATTGATATTGGCAAAACATGACTCAGAGATTCAGGGTGGGGTTACAGAACCCAAGGAAAAACTCTTAAAAAGTTGTGTTCCTAATTCTTCTGAACCAGTCCCCCTCCCAACCCAGAATTCCACAAAAGGATCTCCTAATGAAGTTCCCTGCTTCATTTATATCTTCCCTTCCAAAGTGGCCAGCCTGAGCCCTCATCATTGTCCTCTCTAGCCCCTAGTCCTGTGTCGCCACCAAACCCTCAGTTTTTGCCAACAGCCTCCCTTCCTCCCGAAGACCCCTCAACCAGTGGTCCCTCCCCATCCCAGCTGACCTGCTGGGTGCCTCCTGGTCTCTCAGGGTCAGCCAAGCCCCTTCTCCTGCCCAGGATGTTGCCTCCACCGGCCTGACATCTGTTCCGACCCTTCAGGCTGCCTCCCCACCCCACCCCACCCCACCCTGCCTCAATTTCAGCCTCTCTTCCCTCCCTGCCTCCCTCTCTCAATTGATGAATGTGGACACAGATTCTCCAACAGAAAAACACACCCATGTTCTCTCTCGGGTCTACCTCTCTCTCTCTGCCATCTTCTCTCTCCTCCTCTGTATCACCAGCCCTCTTCACTGGGCAGCTCCAGCTTGCGTGTCTCTCTAACTTCATGGGATTCCATCCCCCTCCTGATGAAAGCAGCCCTCGCTGCACAAACTGGGGGTCTGGCTGCTGCACGGGTTGACTCTCTCAGCCATTGGCTCTATGCATCTCCTGGGCCTGGGCACTGCTGGCCACCCCCCTCTTCCCTGACATTGTCTCCTGGTTCGCCCCTCTCTCCCACTGCTCGTGCTCTGTCCTCTCCTTCTTCTTAAGCACTTATGTTTTTTTCCAGGACTCCATATTGGGCTCTTTTCTTTTGGCTGCTCTTGTCTGCCTCTGAGACTAGGTCTACCGTCTCCCCTATCTGCCCCTCTGGCTCCGAACTTTCTGGAGATCTGCTCCCAGATTCCCAGATATTTATTAGCTATTGCTCTGGGGCTGTGTGTTTCTTGGGCATCTCCAACCCAGCATGTGTTCCTCATAATTCATCTGCCCCACAGTCCTCTCCCAGAGCAGCTTCTCTGCCACCTCTTTCTTCATCTTGCTTTCCACCATCACCATCCACCCTGTTTCCCAGTTAGAAACATGAAGTCCTCCTTCACAGCTCCCTCTCCTCACCTCCCACCTCCCATTTTCAACTGGTCATCAATGTTGATGGTTTTGGCTTTGAAGCGTTCTCTCCATTCCTCCACCCCATGCATCCCTTCTCAACCTGTCCTGGTTAAACCGTCATCATCTCTTCTGTGTACTGTTGTAACCGCCATGTACTATTCTCCCTAACGCTTATCTTTCCTTCTTTGGTCCACCTGCCTCACAGCTGAAATGTTACATTTTCAAACCAAGGAAGCACATTGCTCTCTTGTCATTCCCCCATATGCCCTCCACCCCTGCATAGGTGTCCCACGGAGCCCTTGACCCCTGGTGATGAGGCTTCTCTGGAATGTTGTCTGTCCTTTCTGCTGCTCCTCACTCTGCCACTGCTCTCTTGCTTTCCAGAGCCCAACTCAAACATCACCTCTGCTGGGACGCCTTCCTGGACCACCCCCTCCCAACACACAGGGATGGGCTCTTTCCTTCCCTGGTGCCCCATTGCACAGAACATTCCTTGGTTACCATACTCACCCAGCTCTTGTACTTTCCAAGTTGTTTTTGTCTTTCTCTGCCTAGATTAGGTGCATCTCAAGATGTAAGACAGGTCTTATTTATTGCTGATTTCTCCAGCCTTAGCAGAGTGTATGGCCCATCGTTGGCCTCAGTTACATGTTTGTCTTAGTAATGTTAAATGAAGATAAATTCTCTTTAGCATCTGCTACTAGGCCTTCTCAAAGGAAGTTGCTATTTCACTTAGTTTGAACATGTCCTTCCCCCTTTCTTACTCAGCACATGTTTGTCTGTGACTGGACTGGACACAGGTGAATGTCCTCGTCTGCAAGAGGAGGCTGGATTTGCATATTTTTATGCCTCTCACTTAGTGTTTGCACTCTGCGGTTTACCCCCAGCCTCCTGCAGTACTGGTCACGTCCTGAGCCATTAATGCATACTCCAAGATTGATGGATTTATCTGAGTTGATTTTTCCTCTGACTAGCTCCCTCAACCTCCGGCATTTTCTGAGGATCATTTAAATAGCAATCTAATATCACAGGGCTCAAACATCACTGAGGAGGTAAATGCATTGGTAAAAATCACCGCATGCATTCCACAGCCTGATAGAAGTGATTTCAGGTTTTTCTGGTGTAGCTTACAACCCACAAGCAACAAATAACTGAGTCTGTGTATGTATGTGTGTATGTGTGTATGTTTCTCTATCTTGTCAGTTTTGTATGTATCCATCCCATTTTGGTGGGTTCTTGTGCTTCTAACATTGATTATAGGCTGTAGCCTTGAACCTAGGTGATGTTTAATCAACTTTAGTTGAGTAAAAGAATGAACACATGAATCAGTGGACAGACTATAGCGTGAGGAATTACCTATTTCTCTTCTTGAAGACGCAGCAGTTTCTCATGGGTTCTTGGGTATCTATGAGCTGTGCTCGGGGACGGTCTGGCTATGTCCATTCCCTGTTCTGCAGTGGCCTGTTTCTGCTGAAAGTTGCCCTCCAAACTGACAGGCTCAGGACCTTGGGTCACTTGTGTGGAGCAGACCCAGCTGTGCTACTTCGAGGAGAGAAGTCACAGGCATGGGGTCGGGGGCTGGCAGGCAGCATGGGAAGGCTTCTATAGTCTGGAAATAAAGGAGGCTGGTCAGGGGTGTTTCGTGAGGTCCTTAGAACTGCCTGAGACAGGTGGGGTGTGCCCCCTTGGGTGACATATTTGGGCCTTGGGCTCAGGAGCTGGAGACTTGAGTTGGGGGTGTGTGTGGATAATTTCAGAGGATAGTGACTATATAATTTAGCATCAAAACCAGACACTTTAGAGTATGAAAGGGGAGAGAAAACTATTAATAATTGTTCCAGGATAACAGGCATAAAACTGGGCTCTGGGAGAGTCTGAATTATGGTCTCCTAAGTGGAGGATGGGACTGTTCTGGGGTGGGAACCTCTTTTCTCCAGAGGGCACCCCATGGATAGAGAGTTGGCATGTGATGGACAGTGTTTGGGGAAGTCGAGACACTGCCATGCCACTCACATGCTGTGGGGTCGTGGGCAGGCCCCTCTGTCTGGGCCTCAGAGTTCTGGTGGTCACAGCTGCTGACTTTAAAGGTTGGTGGCCCCTGCTGAGGATGAGGGGCCATTTGTCCCTGAGCCCCTCTGGGTTCATTCACACCTTCATGTCTCCCCTCGCCTTGCCTCGCCCTGAGGGGCTGGGTCTTCTGAAAGCTGTTCACAGGTCAGGTTGGGCTCTGGTTTTCCTCCTGTCTCTGTGACAGCTCTCCCCTGCCTCCATCACTTAGGCTGTGACCTTAGGCCAGTCTCAAAGCCTCTCTGAGCCTCTGTGTCCTCATCTATAGGATGGGGATAAGAATACTTACCTAGATGGCTGTCTTGGGATTATGAGAGTGATAATGGTGATGATGATTCTCTGTTATCCACAAAAAAAGTCATTTTGTAGAGAGGGAGGTAAGAGAAACGGAAAATGGTATAATAATAAGGATTAGCCAATATATCTAATTTAATCTCCACATTAAACATAGGTATTGTTATCATTTCCCATTTTACAGATGGGAAACTAAGGCACGGAGAAGCTAAGTAATTTGCACAAAGTCACACAGCAAGCAATAGCTGGGTGGGACTTGGACTTCAGCTTTTCTGGCCAACTTGAGGATGGTGGAACTCCTTGTGGGAGTCTTGGGAGCTGGAGGGGGCAGGGGAATGCATTTGAAACATTGGTAGGTCTCCCCTCTCACCTCTGTCCTTCTAGCTAGGTCTCCAGAAAGCAGAAGAGTCATAGTTTCTGGCACTGAGATTGCATGCCTGGCTGGGGCTCAGTGAGGGTTATTTATAAAAGGTTTTGATAAAATAAGCATTTAGGCTCTATTGACATTCCCTCCCTCTCCTTTCACCATGCCCCATCCCTGCCCTGCCCCCCCACCCCCCACATACACACTCGCACAGATTATAGCATTGGTTGTGTATGTGTGTCTGCAGGACATTTTTTGCCCCTAGAAGGATGTGTACCAGTTTTCAAGTGGAGAGTAATTCTGGTCCAGGCTGACCTCTGCAGGAAGGGCAGCTTGCTCAGATCAGGCCATCCAGAGCTGCCCTCCTGCTTGGTGATGGGATTCCTTGCTTGTTTATTTATTTACTGGGAGTGGGGTGGAGTGCCGAGTGTAAGGAGAGGGGGGCTGTGTTCAGATTATTCAGAGACATCTGCTGTTTGCGGTAACTTGCCAGCCAGGCAGAGCTGCTGGGTGGCTTGCTTTGCAGCGTTCCCTGTAAATATTATGACTTTGAGGACCAGGGTGGGGGCCTGGCAACTTCAAGGAGACTGAAGGTCTGGTCTTTTTTATGGTGCCTCTGCTTCCCCGAAGTCCTGTTGTCCCTGTCTTCCCCCATGACAGAGGGACCCATGTGGGGGGGCCCCGGGAGCAGGAAGGAGCCAGGGGAGTACTCGTAGCCTCTCATGCACCTCACATGAGAAACTCTGGGTTTCAGACATTGTCCCTAAAGATGAATTTCGGATGGGGGGTTGGAAGAAAAGAGATGCCCTGGGTCTTCAGGTCAGTTCCTGTTGATTTAATGGAACAGGAGTAAAGAAGGAATAATTTCTCAGGCCAGTGAATTTGAGATGGCTTAGTAATCCTCTGGAACTTGGTTTTGGGGTCAGAGAAGGGCTGGAAAGGGCAGTCTGTTACAGACAAGCTTTAGTGGACATACCTGGCTTTAACCTCAACTCTGACAGCTATCTGCTGTGTGACCTGGGGCAAGTCCCTCAACATCTCTGAGCCCAAGGTGATGTATACAAAGGGTGCAGTGAGTGGTGCTGTGTAATATGTGCAGTTAGCAAGCTGCATAATATGCAGCAGGTGTTTTTAAGGGCTCCTAAGGCCATTTAAGTCAATCACCAGGTTGGATGTGGTCCGCACCTGACCCAGCACAAGCAGAAGCAGCCCCCTTGGTGATTCCGTCACTGCAGTTTCCCTTGGTTGAAAGGTTTGTCCTCAAGTCTAACCAAATCCTTCATAATATGTACTGTTGAGCTGTCCTGTTCTGTTCTCAGAGGAGACAGCTGGTCCCATCTGCAGTTGTAAGCTAAAGGCTGTTTATTATTAAATCTCCCTCAGTGTTCTTTTCTCGGGGCCTAGCGACCTCAGGCCCTCTTGCTGGGATTTTTAGGGTCACGTGCTAAAACGTTTGGTGGGGTTCAGAGTTGCAGGGAGTTGAGAGCAGCCCTGTCCCAGCACTCACACACGCACGCACACACACACTTTACAAGGCAGGAAAGATATTTTACAAGGCCAGCCTGGAGGGAGGGCATGCGTATGCGTGTGTGTATGTGCATTCACGCTTGTGCGCATAGGTGTGCATGTGTGTATCTTCTTTGCCTTCTGAATCGCCTCTGAGCTGTGCATGGGGCATTGCACAGGAAGCAGCTGTTGCTGCTGTGGAGCCTAAAATTAGCCCCGTGGGCGGGCGCTTTTCCATCTGGCATTCCTCTCCCTGCAGAGCGTGTCCATCCCTGGGAAGGTGGGAAGAGGAGCTCAGCCAGGGCAGCCCCGCCCTACCCCACCCCGCCAGCCCTCTCGAGCTCTGGGGAGCATCTTCTGACTTCCCAGGACACCAGAAGAATCCCTCTCTCTCTCCCCTCTCAGCTGTGACAATCGAGCCTTGATTGGACAGTTGAAAGTGGGCCCGCGAGCTTGTCCTAAGTGAAGGGCCGTACCAACCCACTTCTCATCCCCCGAGATGGTGCGGTGGGCACTGGGCGGGCCGGGCTGTGCAGGGACGCCGGGACTCCCTTTCCTTCTCGCCACCCACAGTGGCCACCGCCTGCCCAGGCTTGACTTCACTAGAATCGGAGTCCTGGGGGCAGGATTCAGAGTTCTCAAAATGCCTCACCCCAAGACAACTTTTCTCTTTGGACTTGCCACCTATTCCAAAAGCCCCGTGTCCTCCTGTCATGGCCTGGACTACAGGCTCACACGTGTATGTGTACATGTGTGTGTGTGCGCACATGTGTGTGCTTGTGCATATGGGTGTGAGTGTGGGTGTGTGATATCTGGGAGTGTCCTTTATGGCTAGTGTTATTTACGGTTTGTAATGAACCTGGAGCACCCTCCCCCCAGCCAGGGCAGGGCCGTGACGCAGTCGCACACTGTGCACGGTGGCCCGTGAGTCACCTGTCGGGAGTGCTCTGGACCCTGGGGTGGGTGTGGAGGTGGGCGTGGAGGAGGCCAAGTGTGGCTGGCAATGAAGAAATGGGCCTGGAGAGAGGGGAGCTGGAGTGGAGTCCATGTTAAGTTGAGTCTTCCACCCTCATGCTTTTCTTTTTTTTTTTTTTTTTGAGAGTATGACCATTGATTTATTCTTGCATTTCTGTAGATTTTTAAAAAAATATGTTTTTGATAAAATAACATATACACATTCTTAACATACAAACATTCCATACATGGTATGCAGTCAGTGGCTCACAATATCATCGCATAGTTGTGTATTCATCACCATGATCACTTTTTGGAACATTTGCATCACTCCAGAAAAAGGAATAAAAAGTAAAAAGCAGCAGCTCATACAAACCATACCCCTTACCTCTCCCTCTCATTGACCACTAGTATTTCCATCTATCCAAAATATTTTAACCCTTGTCCCTCCTATTATTTGTTTATTTTTTATCCATATTTTTTACTCATCTGTCCACACCCTAGATAAAGGGAGCAACAGACACAAGGTTTTCACAATCACACAGTCACATCTCATGCTTTTTTTATGTCTGGATTAAGTGCATTCCAGTTTCGAGACAGAGGAATAGTTGAAATGATTTTGGAGGAATTTTCTGGCATTAGAAGGATGTCTGGTCCTTTGTTTGGGCAAGAGTTTCTGGGGTGAGGGTGTCCCAAGCAGAGGAAATAGTCAGGGCAAAGGCCCTGGGGTGGGACTGCGCCTGGAGGCCTGTTTGCAGAACCAGGAGGTCAGTGTGGCTGGAGCGGACGGAGTGAGGGGGATGACTCTGGGCATTAAGGTCAGCGAGGTAAGGGAGGGGGCAGGTCACAAAGGGCCTCATGTGCCACTGTCAGAACCTGGGCCTTTCGCACTGAGTGAAATGGGGCCACTGCCCGGTTTTGAACAGAGTCACACTTTAAAAGAAAATCCTCTGGTTGCTGTGTTGAAAAGAGACTGTAAGGAGCCAGAGAAAAAGCTCGAGACTGGCAGGAAGGCGAGTTCAGCCACCGGGTGAGAGCTGGCCTGAGCACGGGTCCTGGAGCCCGAGCCTGGTGACGGTGGTGGTGCTCGGGAGCAGTTCAGGTGACAGGAGCAGCTACCACGAGACCTGTGGGTGAACCTACGCAATTTAGGGGGCCCGGTGCAGAATGAATATGTCAGCCCCCATGTGCAGAAATGGTAAAGAATTTCCAGATGGCACCAGCAGAGCATTAGATCAAGCCTGGGGCCCTGGGTGCTCAGGTCACCCGGCCTTGAAGCCGCTCTGTCCTCCAGCCTCTCCCGGGCCAGCTAGCAGCGTCAGGACCGGGGTGGGGGGAGGGAGGCACCTACGGCGCAGATTTAAGGTGACGCTGGTTCTCGGGGTCAGGCAACTGCAGGATTGGCACCTGCCAAGTAATCCCCTGTTCCCAGACACATTCTTGGGGAAAAGGTTTGGGGGATTGGCTTCCGTGAGAAAGAGGGAGGTTGACTTCCCTCTCCGCAGAACGTGGCTCAGGCTACAGGTTGACTCTCCCAGAAGAATGGAGAGGAGACAGTGGGCACGAGAGGGCGGTCTTGTGGCGAGGCGGTGCTGACCCCCACCCTGATAATCTGGCGTAGAGCAGCCAAGACCTCCCGGCTCCGAGGAAGGGGGACGGAGCAAACCTTTGGCATTTATTAGAAGAGTGGAGGAGCAGGGCCGCTGCTGCCCTCCAATAGCAGAAGGGCATAATAATAATGATAATAATTTAATAATGGATTAAACTTTTTTTTCTAATGTGTTGGCACTTCACACAGCTCACAGTTACTTTAGGAGAAAGTACTATTAGCCCCATGTTACAGATGAGGGAACCGGGCCTTAGATTAAGAAACATGCCCAAAGTCACAGTATAAAGTGGAAAGACTGGGAATTGAGCCCAGGTTTGCTGTCTTCTTAGCAGGAGCTCCTAAGCATCCCCTAATACAGATAAGTGTGAGCTCCTCTTCCCCTCCTACTCCTGGAGAAGGGAGGAGAGACGGAAGGACTACGGCCAGATCATACCCTGCTCCTTGCCTGCTCTCCACCCCCCACCCCCAGAGGTCCATCTCTGTCCATCTTGTCCTCAAATTTTGGTAACAATATTTATCAAGCACTGGTAAATAAATATTTACCATATCCTAAAGGGAAAATCTCATTTCACAGAGGATCAGACCAAAGTGTAGACAGGTCCTTGTCCTGGGTCATGTGATTTGCCATGGCTACAGCAGAAGCACCACGGGTGGGGAGACCGGGCTGTTTGTCCTTCTTGCGGGAGGTGGGAGGGATGAGATCTGAGGAGGGTCCTGGTGGTGACCATAGGCCCCGGCATCATGGGGGTGTGCCTGCCCCAATTTTAGGGAAGGCGAACCTGCCAGGCATCCTGACTGCAAGAGAGGAAGCTGGCAACGCCTGTGTTTAGAGGGTCAGACATGGGTAGTTTTGTAGGACACAGTTTAGGTGAGTAAATGTGGCTGTCATCAGGCCTTCTCTCTTTACCCTCCCCTCAGGAGGCTGAGGAACCCCCAAACTCCAGCCACTCAGAGCTCGGCTTTGCTTGACAGGACACAGTGGGCGTTACAGCCAATTCATCCCTCGCGTCAGCCGGTGCTGTAGCTGCCTCCCTGTAAATGCTTGTAGTTGGTAGTGGTGGAACTTTTGGGCTTATTTTTTCCCTAGGAGATCAGGATGTGTTCAAACCTGGACTCATTGTTTCTGAGAGGACAGGAGAGGGATAGGGAAGAGCCCTGTCTGTTGTTGGGAGGGGTAAGTACACACTTGTTTGGATATTGCAGGACTTGGATTTGAATTTCTGACTCTGTGTTTGTTATTTTGTTTGTGTATCCTTGGGCTGAGTTGGCTTCTCCTTTGAGTCTCGGTTTCTTCTTCTGCAAAACTGAGGATAAATTACTTGTTTCCCGACGGTAGAGTTGATAGAGAAACCCATGGTGTAACATTCAAAAAGAAAGAAATGCAATACCAGAAAACTTTAGAGGCAGAAGTCGCTGTTCAGAGGAAGTCTGATCAGAAGTTGTGAGAGAATCGGGGGTTCCAGTTGGGTTTCTCAACTTTATAGTTGTTGAGCCCCCACTTTTGAAATCCACCTCCTGCTCTTTCCCCTTGTCTCTGAGCCCCCGTGCGGCATCCCCATCCTCACCCACAGGCCGGGCCCACGCTCTCTGCTGTCTCGGGAGCCTCTCCTGACAGCTCCCATTGTTTCCCTCACCTACTCGTTCTTCCACACCTTCTCTCTCCCCTCCCTCTCCACCCCTTCCCCATGGCTCTTCTAGGTTCTCTCACTGTTCTCGCAGCCCCCCTCTCCCTGCTGTCCTATCAGTTCCTTTCTCACCTCAAGAGGCCCCCAATCCCCAGAGCAAAGAGACTCAAGGCAGGGAGTTGCCTCTGAAGTCCTCCATAATGGGAGCTGATGGGACGTCATGGCGCTGGGGAGGGCCAAAGCATGCCCAAGGCACGGCCTCCTAGTGGCTCATGAATCCCCTTCTTCCCCCGCCTCCCCACCCCCCCATCCCAACCACCCCCTCTACCAGCCTTACCTCCCAACTCTCAAACCTCTGCCATCAAAAGACCAGGTGAGACTGGTGCCCACCAAGGTCCCATGTCCCTTGGAGACTGTCCAGGCAGAACCCTGGATGTGAGTGTGTGGGTGAGGTGCCAGCCCCATGACTGGCACTAGCAGAATAAACATCCGTATCCAATTCTCTGTCCAGGAACAGCAGTATAAGAACCAGTACCCAGGATTTCACTTAGCTTGGAGAATTTCAGGCTGAGTTCCGGAAGCTGGGGTAGGACACTGAAAATGAGACCGTGGGACCAGGCATTGAGAAAGTGAGCCTCTTCTGCAGTGTCAGAGCAAAGCCAAAGGGAAGGACCTGCCTTTGAGCTATAGGTGACTCTCTCTATTTATAATAATTGATGTCACTTGATTCTGAATGTCATTTCTCACCTCTCTTCTTTAATCCTCACACTAACTCTGGTGATAGGGAAAAGTCACTGCTAAGCATCTCCATTTTATCTTTGGGGAAATAAAGGCATAAAGGCTTTTGCCTAATCAGAGCCGGGGCCAGGACCAGGGCCCTGGGTTAATTTCCAGTGCCAGGGCTCCCTCTGCATCAGTTTGTTGCATCTCTGGCAGAAGACCAGGATAAGAGTCTTGAGTTTGGACACTGAAATAGGACTTCCTTGGCTTAGTGTCAGGCTTCCCTCCTTCAGGAAGGGACCAGCTGGACACTGGAAGGAGTGCAATGAGGCTGGTCCGAGCACCAGTTCATGGTCTTGGTCATTGTCTCCCTCCCTCCCTTCTGCTCCCCAAATCCCACAGCTGTCAAGAAGACCACTTGCTGATCTCTGGGAGGAACTGAGATTTGCCTCGGGGGTGGATTTTCACAGGGTTCTCAGCTCTGGGAAACTTGGGCTCCCAGTCAGTGTGTTATCTCAGGGTCAGAGGCTTTGTCCTCCCAGCGGAGAGATGTGGCCTGCCGGGCCAGTGCAGGCTTCAGGTCAGCCCAGGACTCTGGATGGAGTCGTCCTAATTAGGAACAGCATGACAGTGGGGGAGAGAATGTGTTCTCTCTGCAGGCGCTTGGGAAGACTGTGTTCCCAAGCCTTCCTCCCGGTTACTCTGGAGCGTTAGCCAGTAGAATGTGGGGGAAAGCACTGCATGCTGTGATGGGCGCCATTTCCAGGCCCGGCCCCTTGGGTAGTCCTTTTCTACTCCTCTTCTGCAGTGACCTCGGCAACCATGTAATCCAGAATTAAACTTGTATTAAATTAAGCCACTGGGGTTTCAGGGTTTATTTGTTACTGCGGCTTAGCCTAGCCTGTTCTGCCTAAAACAGTGGCACGTTAAAATCAAGATGTAGATGCTGCCGTTTTTCTACCTGATGGTGTGATCTTAGCCATCTGCCCTGCTTCCTTGTCTGAAAAAGTAGGGCGTTAAGCACTCTCAGGGTCTGAAATTTGTTGACACTCTCATGAAATTGAGAGTTGAGTGAACAGGTGATTCTGGTTCTATGTACACTGGAGAAGGAACAGTTCCTGGGCTCAGGGTGAAGAGAGAGGGCAGGTCCTTGCTACACCTAAGCTGTTTCTTAGCTTTGTTCTGAAGCGGAATTTGTGGATCTAGCTTTGGAGAATGCTCATGACTGGTTTGATGCTCTTCATTCATTCATTCATTCATTCATGCAATTTCTCTTGAGCGCTTATTAAATGCCTGACACTTTGCTAAGTGCTGATGATTCAGTGGTAAATAGAACAGTCTAGTAGGAAAGATGGACATGGATGAGAAATCCATTAGTAACTATAAAATTCCAGCTTTTTTTTTTTTTTTAAGGAAGATGATGGGGGCTTTTGTGGCTGTTATGGGGCCAATCACTTTGGGAGGTCAAGAAAGACTTTTTAGAGAAATTGAATTTTTGACTGCAGTCTAAAAAGTAGGGAAGTAGCTAGACAAAGAGGGAAATAACTACACAAAGTAGCGGGGATGGGGGCACAGGTAGGGAGTGTTCTTAAGAGAGAGACTAGCACATTCAAAGGCCCTGTACCAGGAGGGAAGAGGAATTGAACTCAAGGGTAGTGATAGCAAGACCTGCGGGGCTTGGTGTGAGATGAGATTGGAGAAGCAGTAGGAGCCAGATGACACAAGCCCACGTAGTTGAGTTAAGGAGTTTGGATTTTATTCCAGGAGATTTGGAAGTTATCAAAGTTTGAAGTGGGAGGGGAAGTATAGTTTACATGATCAGATTTGTGTTTTGAAAAGATCATTTTGGCTGCTGTGTAGAACTCCAGTTCTCGTCAGCTCTGCTCTTGTCAACTGGAGGTGGACAGGTGTGTGTGTTTGTGTGTGAACATGCACACAATTATTTTAGAAGAGAAAGAAAAACAATTGCATTATTGTATAAGCATCAAACCAGAATGTAATGCATCACAAGCAATCCACGATGAGATTGCAAAGACAGGAAGAAAGCTAAGCACTTTTTATGTAGCTGAGCAGATACAACCCATTAAATATGTGTTCTCAAGCTATTTCCAATATATTTTATTTTTTATTGTGGTGACACATGCAACACGAAACTTCCCATGTTCACCACCTTCGAGTGTACAATTCAGTGATATTAATTACATTCACGATATTGTCCCACCATCACCACCATCCATTACCAAAACTTTCCCATCACATGAAACAGAAACTCTGTTTACCCATGAACATCCCATAATCTTGGAAAGACCCTAGTGTGAGGGTTTCCTCTGCCTTCTGTGGCACATTTCTCTGTTGGTCTGCTTCAGCACGGATGAAAAGCTCTCCATGCTTGAAGGACCGAAGGAGGAAACTTCCCAGGGGATGATGGGAACTCACCAGTTGCAAATCCTGGTTTGGGGAAGAATGCTAGTGGAGAAAGGAACTATTGGCTAAAATTAGGTTTTGGGAATATTTCAATGACATGGATTTTCCCTGCCCCCTTCCCTGATGAGGACTTTGTCCTGTTTCTTCCCTCCTGCCTGCCGAGATCTTTGTTTTCCTGTTCAACTCTCCTTCTGGTTCCGCTGGTCCTCTTAGCTCACCCTCCATCCCGCTCCAGAGGCCATCTGGGACCCCTTTTCCAGGGCGAGGGTTGAGAGGTTTATTGTTACTTACTTGAGGCCTCACTGAGTATGCACATCGTAGGTGAGGCAAGGCCAAGGGATTTCCACTTAGCAGATTTTGTCCTGAGACCCGGGCAGAGGAGGAGCCTTCTGCCTATGAGGCTTTTCTCAAGAATATACATTCCTTCTCACAGCCTGGGCTGAGAGACCCTGGGCCTTGGGAGAAAGAACTTACCATCTGTAGGAGAAATTCTCTTTTCTCTTGCTGAAGTCCCAAGGCCCAGAGCCTTCAATCCTGTGGGGGTACCCAAACTGAGAATCACCTTAGACACAGCCCTGCTAAAACACAGCCAAGCAGACCTTGAGTCTCCTGTGTTCCCTTCTGCAGAACCTTGCCCTGGAGAGCAGGCAGATTTAGGACTTCTAGGGTTAGTGCACACACTCTGCCGAGTATCCATGAAATAATTCAACTTTTGGGTTTAAAAAAAAATGCATATATCGCTGTTTCCTCAGTTGCTCCCACCACACCTTTAAAGGCCCTCATGGAGAATGGGATGTGGGACTCAGTCCTCGTGGTATGTGCCTGGGAACAGCTGGATGGACACACAGATGTAGACAGAAGGTATTCTACTTCTTGGTGCCTCATGAATTCTTGGGGCACTTCTTAGCTGTAGACATTCTTTCTCAAGAAAGTAAGATGGCGCCTACTGATCTTGGATTGTAAATATTCCTCATTCTCCAAATTGCTCCACAAAGGGGGTTTAGAGGGTCTCGGTCCAGATGGGTGGCTATGCCCAGAGACAGGGTGGGTTGGGCTGTTGGGGTAATGTCTTGGCAACCTTTGGGGCCCAGAGTGTCTTCAGGAAGGACACCTTACTCAGAGCCCTCTTGGCTGGGATTACTTGGCAGCAGGTCCTGGGAAAACTCAGCGCCTGGTTTATCTCTGTTTGTCGTCCACTGAGGAAAAATGAAAGTGGCTTCCTTCTCAGAGGCAGAGCTGTTTACTCTGCAGGATCTTGACACACGCGTGCATGCTTTTACACACAGAGACTTGAAAATAAATAAGTCCCCTATTTTGGACTCTTTGGCAGTGAACAGACACTAACCAGATCCTGTCCATTTCCCCTCGGAATTAATGTACTGCCCTTGAAAAGGGATTGGTTGTGGGTTTTGTCAGAAACCGGGCTGGTAAAAGAATTGAAAGAGGGTGGAAACTTTCTCCTCTGGAGGATTATGCATATAGATTAGGGAACAGCTGGTTATGTCAGATGGGCTGCAGGTGAAGTTTAGGTTAGACAGGAGAAGACCCTCTTAATAAGAAATGAAGGGTGTTCATCGTGTGGAGAATTCTCAACTTTTTAATATGAACTCATCATTTGTCCCCTAACTGGTACTTCTCCCAACTTTTCCATCTTTTGTCAAGGGTCCCATAAACATGCTGGTGTCCCTGGGTTTGGGCTGGGTCAACTCTATTTCTTGGATTTATCTTTCTTTCCCAGCCCCTTTCCCAGCTCTGTAATGTGACCATTTCCACGGCCTTCAGACTCAGCTGCCTAAGAGCAGCTGCTTCTCCTCTCTTTTGCCCTCTTCATCTCTCTTTGCAACTATAGACAGATTGTTCTTCCTTTGAGGAGTAATGTAGCCTAGAGGTTGAACATGGGTTTTAGAGCTAATGCAGGGTTTAGTTCCCAGCTCTTACCATTTTCTAACTGTGTGGCTTTGGAACCAGTTGCTTGACCATTCTATGCCTCACTTTCCTCATCTGTAGAATGAGAGTTCTAATTACACTCACTTCTTAGGGCTGTCATAAAAATTAAATGAGGTCATTTGCTGTAAGCACTCAATACTCAGTAGCTGCTGTTACATATTCACTTCCATTGCAGAACTCCTCCCCTCATCAACCTGCAGTGGTTCCTTAGTGTTTGTGAGACCAAGCCCTCATCCTCAAGGTGGCAGGCAGTGGTCCACCCCTGAGCCCTTGAATGATTCAGTTTTATCACTTGCCACGCCCTGTCGCTCTCTGATCCTGCTGTGATGGCCTCCTAACCGCCCTGGCCATGCCATAATGTGCATGGGCTATTGCTTTCAACTGAACATTTCCCCTCCCCATCTAAACCCTATTCAGTTCCCAGCCCACAGCTCATCCCCCTCCCTGAAGCCGGCCTTGACCTTGGCAACCCACAGAGGCATTTACCATCTGAACGCAGCATCTCAACCTTAATTACTTACTCTATTTTTTCCTCTGTGTCCTCTACCTTAACTGTGAGTGCCTTGAAAACAGGAGCTGCATCTTGAACATCTGTAGTCGGTGCCACCATCCTGGCTACAGATTTGACTTGACAAGAATCTCTTAACATGGAGAATTGGAAAATGGCAGTTCTTGGTCAGTGGAGGCTTCTCCATCAAAGAATGGGAAGCCTTGCTGATGGTACAGTAGGAGAAGGGTCAAGAGAGGTATCCCAAGGTTCCTAAGTAGGGGAGAAGTGGGGTTGAAACACCAGCCCCGGGCCTGTGTTCCCTCAGGCCTGATCCTCTCTACCTGAGGGGTGCCTGGCCTCTTGGCCAAATGCCAGAGCTTAGCAAGTATCAGTGATGAAAGCTAGAGCAGGTTTGTTTTGACTAGGGCAATTTAGTTTAAGTGACTTGCACTAGCGTTTGAAGTCCTCCCAGCAGGGACCTGGCTCACTCCTCTGTTAAGGACCTCTTCCCCAACTCCCATTTCTGTGAAATGGCATGACACAGTGGGGTGGGGGTAGGGTGAGAATTTGTCCTCTCCTCGATGCTCATCCTTCCGGTCCCACTGTGGCTCTTGGGGCAGCCCAGGTGAGATTCGTTGGCTCCAAGAGAGTTCCCATCTGTCTTGGTGCCAAGGTAGGCATCTCTCAGTACCTGCATTGAGCAGGGAAGCCTGTGGCATGGATAATACCGACCCCCAGAGGATTTCTAAATGCATTGGGTGGCTTGGAATGCACCATATTACTTGTGGCAAACTTTCTCCCTTAATTACTTTTTCACTCATGCTGAGGTCAGACCAGTCTGGATTCCTTCTGTACATACCAACTGTCTGGTGGTGGCTGTGGTTAGGACGGACCAGTCATTCCTTGATGTGTTTGCCCATTTTCCTGCTTGCCAGACATTTCTTCAGTCCCTACCACATTCTCGGCTCTGTGTAAGGTCCTGGAGGCACCATAAGATGTGGTCCTCTGCTCGGAGAGCTACCCAAATTAGACCCTGGGGGAGCAATTTGCTGTGGATCATGCCCAGAGTGGATGAGGACATTGAATGAACAGGCAAGAGCTGATGGGTGAGTGTTGCATTGCTTAAGTTTCAGAGCATCGCTGCCCTTTCTTCTGCTTATTGGGGTTGTTCAAGTTCAAGTATGACTTTGCCAGGTTCTGCTTTCTGTTGTAGCCATGGTTCTCTTTAAGAAAACCCAACTGACAAACATTCATACTCATCAAAGATAATATATTAGGGAAGTGTCTGATTTGGGGAGGGAATTACCGCCTTACTTAGGATTCCTTCCACGGCAGCTCCCTGGGTGCAGACTTTAATTCACAGCCGGCTTCTCAGGAATGGCTGCTTTGTTGGTCACGTGCCCAGTTGGGTTTCCCTATATTTGCTAGCTGCCATGAGGCATGGTCAGCCGGCTTTGGTGGTCAGGAGATGGACATGCTGCTGCTTTTCTCTTGTGATTCTCATGCTCTGTCATTCCAGGCAAATGCAAGTGGCCGGGGAATGGAGAGCATCTGGTGTGGCTGGCTTGGAATCCCCCCTATTCTCTCTTTCTGGAGACTCAGGGCTCTTTTTCTCCATCTCTGAGTTTGGAGTGGGCAGGGAACTCCATTTCCTCCAGGTGGAGAGGAGAAAGGATATGCCTTCTCCATTTTCCTGGGTGCTCTCTCAGGTTGGGGTGCCATGCAGCGGGCGTTATTTTGTTCTACGGGGCATCATGGCATTTCTCCAAAGCCTGTGACATTCTTGGAAGATACCCTCCGCTGCCTGTGCCCTGGGGGTCAGAGCAGGGTGTGCAGCTCCTGAGGCCCTGGGAGGGGTGGGGAGGAGTGGCAGGGTGGGGGCCAGAGGGCAGGTGTCTTTCCCTTGACGGCCAGATCGTGAGCATCTGGGAGCAACAGGGGTCAGTGTTGAGGGTCCTCCAGCAGGGAATGTGGGTAAACTAAGGCAAGAGAAGATACACTGGGCCAGTGTGGGTGCTCACCATCCAGGAGAAGACGAAACTCCCAGACACACCCAGCAGCCCGTGCAGAGGAGCACTGACGGGTGATACTGAGGGGTGGAGAAACAAAGCGGCCGAGAAGTGGCCGCCCCTTGGTGGATGCTGCTGTGAGGAGAAGCCCAGCCTCTGGGGGCCAGAGCAGGGTTGGGTTTTGAGTTCACTTTCTACCACCTTCTCAAATGATTAGTTTTTGAAGAAAAAAAGAACTTGGATTGTAGAAGAGGAGGACAATCAAACCAAGGAAGAGAGAGGAGACTTGCAGGGCAGGGAGGCCCCAAACCCTCTGTCTAGTCTCATGACAGACCCCAGGGACTTTACCTGCCCCACTTGCCTAAAGACTCCCCTCTCTCCCCCAGTGTGGCTGAGAAGCACCCTAAGCCCCAGGACTCCCTTTCCCTGACGCAAGGTACTCAGGGGCCTTTTGTTTGCTTGCCTTTCACTGTTGGGAAGCACTGGGAACTAAGGTTTAAAGTCCCCGTGTTGCTGCAGGCCAAGTTGGAGCTCACTGAGGGCCCCCTGAGAAGGAGGGTGGTCTTTGCTTTCCCTCCCAGGACAGAGACTCACACCTCCCAATTCCCTGTCTTTAGGGAGAAGCCCTGTGGATGCTGCAGTGAAGGCTGCCGTCCCTGTGCAGAGGCCACTGGTCAAGGAGAGGGAGCCCCTGCTGCAAGCAGGGTAGGTGGTCCCAGTTCTGGAGGCCTCGCTTCTCCCAGGGAGAGCCCCTGGGGTGGCGCCCACAAGGACCCAGGGACCTTGGCCTTGCCCCCAGCTTTTGCCCACTTCCTGCACTCCTTGGGGCACAGTTGTGTGTCACTCCCCTTGGAGATGCCCCCGGTGAAGCCCCAGCACTGTGCCGGGGAAGACAGGTACCAGGCAAATGCTGGGGTTCTTGGTTTCTCCCACTTCTCCTGGGGGGCTTGGGGAGAGATTGACTGGGGCTCAAGGTGTCCCGCTTTCACTATTTCCAAATCCAGGTGGGGAGTGGGGTAATAAGTATTATCCCAACATTTTATATATGCCCTATTTAGTTCAACTTAATCTTCACACAGTCCTTGAGTAGGTGGTATCACGCTTATGTTACGGAAGAAGAAATGGAGACTTATTAAGGTTGGTTAGTCCATACCGCTCACCTGCTAAGTAACTAAGCTGGAGCCTCAACTCAGATCTTCTGATATCGGATCCCATGTTCTTTCCCCCACACCCAGCTCATCTCCTGGAGATAATGTAGAGCCCATTCCTTCTTTCCTCTGGGACTCTGTTTCCCAACTTGCAGAGCGGGGCCACTAAACTTCTGTCTGCCCTTGAGAATCCAGCTACTCTGCTCTGTCTCTGGTCTTTTTTCTGGGCTCGGTCCCAGTTCTTATCCGGACCACTGCCTTGGAACCCTTCAACTGTTACTGAAGTGGACCTCCCGTTTTCGTGCCTCCACCCTCATCCTGCCCTCCTCATCTCTGAGCGCTCTGCAGGCTGTGACCTCTCCCTTCTGCACTGGAGCATGCGACGCGGGAAGAGGCGGAGGGATGGGAGGAGAGCTGCTGTTTGGATGCTCGGAGCTAGGAACTGCTGCTATTTGCAAGGGTTTCAGTTAGGGTAAAAATTAAGCTGCTATAACAAAAGGCACCAAAATACAGATGGCATGAAAGAGATGAGGGTTCATTTTTCTCTCAGAGAATAGTCCAGGTGTGGATGGGTTCAGATGGGTACGGTGGCTCAGTTCTGTGAGGTTGCTCCACTACCCCTTAGACTTTATTCTCTTCTGTGGGGTCAGCACTGGACCTTGGGTCTATCCATGTCGCAGTCCAGAAGAAAGTGAGAAAGGGTGGTGGTCTAAGAATAGGGCAAGGGGTGTGTCTTGGAGTGGAATGGAAAATGACACGGAAGTTGCACGTCTCTTTGCCACTCACACCCTTTGACCTAAACATAGTGACATGACCACACTTAGCTGGGGGCTGTGTACTCACCTACTATTCATTACTTTGGAAAAGGGGAGAATGAACTTAGGTGGACAACTAACAGTTTCTGCCATGTCTTTTAAAAATAGGTACTTTTTAAAAATAAAATGTTAATCTCAGGGTGCATGGGTGGTTCAGTGGTAGAATGCTCACCTTTCATGCGGGAGACCTGGGTTCGATTCCTGGACCATGCACCCAAACAAACAAAAAGTTAATTTCAATGATCTGCTCTAACGCGGGCTGGAGAGGTGGTGGTGTGGTAATTCACAGAGCAGAGACCTTAAGCTCAGGGTATTGGGGGTGGTGGGGCACGCAGTGGGGGTCAGTCTACAAGTGAACATTTGCCATAAATACTTTTCCCACTGGGTACTTCTTATAGACTTCCATCAGTGATGGTTGCGTCTAAGGGCACCCCAAGGGGATGGACTGCACCCAAATAAAGTCTCCATTGGCCCTGGGGAAGACATCACACTTTCACTGCTTGCACCCCCATACACTCACACACCCACAATGGAGGCAGCTGATGCTTAGACAAGATGCACGGCACCATCTCTGGTCCCTCTTCCTGCCCCTTGTTAGCAGCACTGCGGGGAGTCAGTGGAGGCCTGGGGCCAACTCTTGGTTTTCTGTCTGGGAGGCTGAGTCACATCACCGAGAGACTCACAGAGTCCCAGATATCTGCCCTCGGGGACTGTCCCATTCTCCCATTTTACATAATAAGAAACCTCAGGGGTTACCCAGTGAGGCTGAGGGACTTGCTTAGGTGTCGCAGCGTATGAGGAGAGGGACTGCCACTGGGCGCGCCAGGTCCTTCGCCGTTCTCCATGCGCGTCCTGCCCCCATCATTGCGCTTCTCCTCCCAGGCTCAGCCTCCGGGGACTTCCCAGCAACGTGCTCCAGGTCAGCCAGCTAGTACACCACCAACCACTGCTGCAACCCCGGCCTCCCGGCTCCCCTCTCGGCTCCCAGACCAGCAGCGCGTCCGCTCTTCCCACAGGGGCCTGCAGACCTCTCCCACGGTTCACCTCCCTGGTTGAAATCATCCCCAAACCCCGAGTGCCCGGGACAGTTAGGAACGCATTCACATGCCCACCTCTTTCCTCTCGTTCTGTCCTGAGCTTGGGCGTTACTGGGGGTGGGAATCCTGCCCCCGCCCTGCCTCCGACCCCCATCTGGCTTTTGATGCTCAGAAGCGCTGGGACTTTCTTGTATTGTGAGCTGGAATATATGAGGCCTTGAAAGTGCCCTGCAGCCGTCAACTTCTTTTTTATTTCATTGATTCATTTAACAAGCATTATTGGTACCTGCTCTGTGTCATTTGCAGTCCTGGATGATGGGAAACAGTATTGAGCAGAAGGAGGCATGGCCCAGCCCTATGGAATTTTCTATCAAATTCCCAGCCCTACAAACTGCTAATGGCACAGCTAGCCGCAACCTATGTTGCTTTACCCCTGTAATGGGTTTGCATCTGTGTCTTAGCAGCAGGTACCATTAGCTCCATTTTAGGACAGTGAGATTCAGGGAGGTTAAGACTGGACCTGGGATCTCCTGACTCCCAGCTTAGCACTTCTTCCATTGTAGCACCTTGACTCCCTCTCCCAGGTAACCTCTGGGACCCCCAGACCTCTGCTCAGGTGCTTGGTAGAGCTGGGGCTTTCCTGCCTGGTCTTGAGCAGCCCAAGAGCCCCCCTCCCTCCTGGTGATGCTCCTCCACAGGCCTCCTGTGCAGTGCTGGACAGCGCCCATGCGTGCCAGACCGACAGATACAGTTCCGTGCAAATCTTTTGCTCAATTTGAGGTTAGGTGAGAGCCTTGCTGGCGGGTTCACCTTCTCTTTAATGGGTTCCCCCCTGCCCCGACCCCTTCCAAATTTATTCTACCTGAAATGGGCCTTGGAAGTGAGGAGTGGAGGGAGGGAGGAGCTGTGGGTGGGTGGGTGAAGGTTAGGGTGTGGGGAAGACGTGGAAGGAGCTGTACTTCCCTGTACACGGTGGGAACTGGCACTCAGGTTTAGGTGGGGTGCTGTTTTCCCTCCTCCCTCACTCTGATTCCCACTTTTTGTCAGCCCATTCCTTCCACCTACACAGCCCAACATCATCCTCAGCTGTCACCAGCACTCACACTGAACAATGGAAGCTTATCTAACTTTCCTGGAAGGGGGAGGAGGAAGCTGAGGGTGGGAGAATTTGGGGGAGTGGGGGTGGTGGTGGATGATTGTTCTCCAAGATGAGATTTTGGGAGGAGAGAAACTTGATTGCACTTGGATTATAAATAAACTTCTAGCCCCCAGAACTTTTTGCCAGGCCACAAAGTGAACTCTTTTTTACCCCAGAGGTCAGAGAACTGCATGAGAAGCAGTTTGTGGGTGGGCGAAGCCACTATCCAGCTTCCCCAGGAAGGCTTTCCAAGGTGCTCCCACCCAGCCTGCCTCTCCTTCACCCCCAACCCCCGCCCCAACTTGAGTCCTTGGCTTGGGTGGGAATTTTTCCACTTTTCTATCCTGCTGTGCATGTGTGGTTCCCACACCTTGGGGGGTGGGGTAGCAGGGGCTGGGTGGTGTGGGGGCAGTGGTAGTAGGGAGCCGTGCCTGGCAGAAGTTCTTGCTTCCTGTCGGCTTCCCCACAGATTTGGAATAGGTCTGATGTGGGAGTTTTGTGTGACTTCCAGGTGTGACGGGCAGTCTTAAAGTTGCATTTTATAATCTGAAAATTGCACCCCAGAGCATTTCAAGAAAATGGGGGCAGAATATTTGAAATCAGGGGTACTACTCAGAAAATCCAGCAAGTGGCATCTTGGTTTGTAATGGAATGCTCAGAACACTTGTCCTGCCCAAGCACCAGCGGTCCAGGTGGCAAGAATCCTGAGACAGAGTCACCTTCTCTCCTGCCCCTCTCCCTGCCCCCATGATGTGACTACCTGCAGTCTGGACTTCCCTGCTGATGCTCAATTGGAGGTCAGCGGTGGGGCCCCCTGACGACTTGTGATTCATTCGTATCTTCTCAGCCTCTTCCACTGTGCCCTCCCGCTCTTCCTTGAATTTTTCCCTTCCATTTAGCTGTCATGATAACTTTCTTACTCATACTGTGCTCACCCAGACACTGGCTCCTCCCTGGACTTCTGTGTGTGGATTATGAATTCTAAGCCCTGTACTCCTCACTCCCCATCACCCATGGTCAGATATTCTGTCTGTTTTGGCTTCCCTGCTCCTCACTCAGCCCTACAGATGCTCGCCTTTCCTCTCTAAAACCCGTGGTCCTTCTCAGTTGTGCCATTTCTTCAACTTTCTTATCGGACTCTCTGCCTCTAGCATCTTCCTCTTTGCTCTTTCCTATGCACAGCTACCACATTAATCTTCCTGAATTTCAGCTCTCATCACATTTCCCTGTTAAAAGCCTGCAGCTTTGGAAGTTGTAATAATAAGGTAACATGCTTATGTTATAATGTTAAGTGAAAAAAGCAAGATATCAAATTATGTAAACAGTAAAATCCACAGCTTCATGAAATGGAAAAAAAACATGCGTGGATTAAGAAAGAAAAAGAAAAAAGAAACAGAAATGTTGACTTTTAAAATTTTCTATGACTGTGAAATTTTTTATAATGAAGCGTATTTCTTTTATAATTTGAAAAATGAATATGCTTTTTATTTTTGTAAGTTCAGCCATCAAATGTTTGCAGATTTCTCTGGCGTTATGGGCCAACTCTTTACCCTGATACTGAAACACTTCGCGATCTAGCTGTGAACGCCGCTGTATTTCTAACCAGCCCTCTACTTGCTTGTTCTGCTCTGGTGGGTATTGACTACCTGGTGTTTCCTGTGCAGCCTTGTACTGCTCTGCCTCTGTCTTCTTATTCATGCTGTTTCCTCCACTGTGATGCTGGCTGCTGAGATCTTGCCCTTGCAGCAAGGCCCTTCTCCATGGCACTACATTAAGCCTTCTTAGTCCCCACTGACCAAACATGTTTTCTTTTGCTGGTATGAGTAATTTCCCCACTTGATTTATTCTGCGTGGCATTGTAGTCATTTGAATATTCATCTTATCTCTCCTATAATAAGAGGAGTTTCTTTAGCCTGTTATTCCTTAAAAAGCTCAGAATGAAAATACACATTTTCTCCATTTTTCATGTTTGTCATTTTTCTCTTTTTAGAATAAAACATATGATTAAAAAGTTGGAAAATATTAAATGGCTTGGAGAAAAAAGTAAAAAAAAAATCTTATAATCCCACCACCTGAAACATCCTACCTCTGTTAACATAGATATATTTTTAAATTGGGGTCATGCCATAAATGCAATTGTGTACCCTTGCACAATTAAAATAAAAGCCGTTATATTTTGAAAAATTTCCTATGACGTTAAATTTTCTGCAGATAAAGCATTTAAAAGACCTTGAGATATTCCTGGGGATGAAAGCACCATAATTTAACTATTCCCCAATTGTTCAACATTGTACTATTGCTAATTTTTAAATTTCATAAACATTCTTGGGTATAAAGCTTATCCAAGCTCCTAAGGTTTCTTTTGCATAGATTCCTGGTGGGGGGTGAGGGTGGGGGAAGCTGTTACTGAGTCAATCATTTTTATGGCTCTTCATCCAACCAGTAAGCCTGAGCCAATGCATGGCCCTACTGATAGCGTAGGAGGGTGCCTGCTCGTTGCATTCTTGCCAACATTATTACCATGAAAAAAAAAAAGCTTTGCTAATTTAAAAGGCAAAATATTGTTTCTATTTGTATTTCTTTGCCTACTAGTGAAATTTCCTATTTTTTTTCATATCATGTGGTTTGTTAGTCATTCGAATTTTTACGTTTTTGAATAGCATGTTCATCTCCATTAACAGGTTTTCCATTGAGCTCTACTTGTCCTTGTTAATTTATAAGAACTCTTTGAAAATTAATGCTGTTCTCTCCTCTGCAATTTTTTTTTTTTTTTTTTTTTTACAATCTGAGCCTTTGTAGATTTAAATGGATATTAGAGGTTAGAAATTGGGAAACCTGCAGAGCGTGTGTCCTCTAAGGTGCTCTGCGCATATGCCTGGAAGGGGTCAGGTGGCAACATTGCAGTGCTTGACAGTAGGCGCCCAATCAATGTTTGTTGAATGAATAAATAACAGAGGGCATGTCCTGTTCAAGTAAGTACTATTGTGTGAGAGCTATTGCCTCTCTGGATTCATACACAAGTTCTGGGGTCTTCCTAGGAGTAAGTGACCAAAAGATAACCAAAATAAAGTGCACACAGTGGCCAATTCTCTCGAGTTATAGAACAGACTGTCTCACTTGTGATTATCACAATTTGCTTTATAAATTTAAGGGAATCACAACCCCGATGAGATACCATTTCACACCCACTGGGATGGCTATGATAATAATAAAAAAGGACACTAATAAGTGTTGGCCAGGATGGGGAGAAGCGGAAACCCTCATACACTGCTGGGGGGCGGGGGATGTCAAATGGTGCAACTGCTGTGTTAAACTGTCTGGCAGTTCCTTGAAATATTAAGCATAGAGTCACCATATGACCCAGCAACTCTACTCTAGGTAAATACCCAGGAGAAGTGAAAAATACATGCTCACACAGTAACTTGTATGTGAATGTTCACAGCATTATTCATAATAGTCAAAAAGTACAAACAAACCAAATGTCCGTCAGCTGATGAATGGAGAAACAAGATATCTTGTATCTGTACTGCGGCATGTTATTCAGCCATAAAAAAGAATGTCATGCTGATACATGCTGCATCATGGACCAACCCCAAGACCACGCTAAGTAAAAGAAGCCAATCACAAAAGGCCACACATCGTATGATTCCATTTTCATGAAATGTTCAGGACAGGCAAATCCGTAGAAAGCAGATTCGTGGTCGCCAGGGGCTGGGGTAGGGAGGAAATGGGGAGTGATTGCCACTGGGTACGGGGGTTTTGTTTTGGGGCGATGAAAGCATTTTGGTATGAGATAATGGTGATTGTGGCACAACCTTGTGAATGCCTTAAAAACTACTGAGTTGTGCACTTCAGAGAGGTTAAGTTTTATGGTATGGGAATCAGATCAATGACAATTTAAGGAAAGCTATACTGGATTAGGCCTTGGCCTTGTGCCACAGGTGGGAGGCCTTTCGCATCCACGCAGCAAGCTTCCTGTAGGGATGTGTTGGGGAGAGAGTGCCCCTAAGGAACACTCACTGCGTCCAGCAGTGGCTGGGAGGAAATCTCTAATGGGCAGCACTTTATATGACCCGCATCTATGAAGATGGCCTAGGGCACCCAAGACAAGGATGAGAAAAAGATGAGCGTTTCTTTATTAAATAGAATAAAGCAAAACTGGTCTTAAATTAAGTTGGGATAAATAACAGCTTAGAGTAGAGTAGGAAGATCTCTGGGCTCAGAGCGAGAAGCTTCTGACCACTGATAACCAAGGGCAAAGGCTCTCTGCAAAAGGGGACGATACTGCCTGGTTTGCTTACCTTACAGGGATGCGATGAGGGTGACATGAAATACTACACAGGAAAGGGCTTTGAAGACTGTAAACTTCTGTACCAGATCTTCATAGATTCTTGTCTTCCTTCACATTTTAGTCTATTTTGTCAGTTCTAGAAATGTTAAGCAGATGGTAATAATTGATATGTTCATATTTTATGCTCTGATTTTAATAGCATTAAATTTATTACATAAAAATTACACTTTTAGAATCATATTGTGGTAGGTGACTTCCAGAGATAGCAAATAGCTGGTATGATTGGAGCAGACGTGTTATCCAGGGAGAGGTAGGCGATGAAACTGGGAGTCTGGTCTGTGATGATTTGTAGGGCTTTAGATGCCAGCACAGCACACTAGGCTTTGTCTGACAGGAAATGGGAAATCGTGCTGAGTTTCTGACCGGGAGAGTGTCACGACTGAATGACAGATCTTCAATCTATTGGAAGAAGATGCCATCTAGGACTTTCATAACTGCAGAGGAGAAGCCATTGCCTGGCTTCCAAGTTTCAGAGGACAAGCTGGATCTTCTTAGGGGATAATGCAGCTGGTGACTTGAAGATGGAGCCAATGCTCATTTATAATTCTGAAAATCTTAGGTCCCTTAAGGAGTATGCTTAATCTACTCTGCTTTTGCTCTTTAAATGGAACAACAAAGCAGGATGACGGCACATCTATTTGCAATACGCTTTACTGAATATTTTAAGCCCATTGTTGAGACCTACTGCTCAGAAAAAAAGATTCCTTTCGAAACATGACTGCTCACTGATAATGCATCTCTTCACCCAAGAGGTCTGATGGAGATGTACAACAAGATGAGTGTTGCTTTCCTGACTGCTAACACAAATTCCGTTTTGCAGCCCATGGACCAAGGAGTTATGTCAACTTTGAAGCTAATTATCTAAGAAATATGTTTTGTAAGGGTATAGCTGCCATAGATAGTGATTCCTCTGATGGATCTAGGCGAAGTCAATCAAAAACCTTCTGGAAAGGTTTAAAATGCTATTAAGAACATTTGTGGTCTATGGGTGGAGGTCAAAATATCCATATGAACAGGAGTTTGGAAGAAGTTGGCTCCAACCAACTTTCATGGATGACTTTGAGGGAAGACTTCAGTGGAGGAAGTAACTAAATAGCAAGAGATGAGGTGGAACTAGCAGGAGAGCCGGAATTCAACACAGAGCCTGAAGATATGGCAGAATTGCTGCAATCTCATGAGAAAACTTGAATGGATGAGAAGTTGGTTTTTATGGATGAGCAGAGATACCGATTTCTTGAGATGGAAACTACTCCTGTTGAAAATGCTGTGAACATTGCTGAAATGACAACAAAGGATTTAGAATATTACATGAACTTAGCTGATAAAGCAGTGACAGGGTTTGAGAGGATTGACCCCAATTTTGAAAGAAGTTCTGTGGGTAAAATGCTATCAAATAGCATTGCACGCTACAGAGAAATCATTCATGAAAGGAGTCGTCGATCAATGCAGCAAACTTCATTGCTGTCTTATTTTAAGAAATTGCCGCAGCCACCCCAACCTTCAGCAGCCACTGCCCTGATGAGTCAGCAGTCATCAACATTGAGGCAAGACCCCTCCACCAGCAAAAAGACAGACAGACAAGTAGATAATAGATAGAAGGGTTGATAGATAGATGGAGACATAGATAGAGATGTGTTAAATGTGGCAAAATGTTAAAATCAGTGGATCTGGGTATCTGGGGCATAAGGGTATGTTGGAGTTCTCTGTATGGGTTTGTTTATTTTTGTGGCTGTGCTACATGTTTTAAAGTATTTCAAAATAAAAAGTTTCAAAAAAGAATCTAAAGAGACTTTAAAATATAAAGAAAATGAGTAAGTTTGTTAGCAGAGATAATACAACTTTGATCACCAGTCGCACACACACACACACACACACACACACAAATACACAGCAATCTTTATT
The DNA here is from genome assembly GCF_023851605.1 of Tamandua tetradactyla. Classification (NCBI taxonomy): domain Eukaryota; kingdom Metazoa; phylum Chordata; class Mammalia; order Pilosa; family Myrmecophagidae; genus Tamandua; species Tamandua tetradactyla. The sequence continues at coordinate 21,999,699 of NC_135336.1, forward strand.
CCTTGTAAAGGAAAAATTTAGAGAGGTGTCACTATGACAAAATAAGAAGTTTAAAATATGTAATATTTTCAAAAAGCCATTAAGCACCTAATTGAGCATTGTGCAGTATTCAAGGGACCGTGCAGATATGCCTTCTAAGTTATAATTTAAGATTATTTTTCCTTGATTGATTTTATTTTATATCTTAATGGGATTCTACTGAGATCTCCTGAGCTTCCCACTGCTACCATGCAGGAGAAATAGAAGCTGTCAGACTCTTGTCAACTCCTTTTATTTCAAACTATTTAGTTATCAGTTTTGTGTGTTTGTAAACAGGAAAAAAGGACTAGAACAGGAATGGGGACAGGTCTGCTGGCAAGACAGATAGTCCCCTCCCCTCTTACCTGATATCCAGAGCAGTGGGGAGCTGCTCACCAGCCCTGGGTCCCCTCTGACAGGTGGGTGGGTTTGGAAAATCAGATCACAGCTCTTTGGCTCCTACTTTAGAGGTGATTTCAGACTTGGATGCAAAGAGAACAGCAGTGGTTGCTGTTCCGTCCTTGGCGTGGGTGAGTGGAGGCTCCAGAAGAGGTAGTAGGGTGGATTGGCAGCTGACTGATGCATCCCTTGGTGTAGGGGTCCCAACCAGGGGGGAGAGGGATTGTCAGAATTGGGGGAGGACATGAGTAGTTTGAAAAGTCTTTCTGGTAGGGTTGTCACATAAAATACTGGCCGCCTAGTTAAATTTAAATTTCAGATAAACAGAAAATAATTTGTTTGTATAAGTCTACCCTAAGTATTGCATGAGACATACTTATACTAAATAATTATGCATGGTTCATCTGAAATTCAAATTTACATGCATGCCCTGTTTTGTTTTGTTTTTTTAACCCCTAAATCTGGCTTTCTAGGGCATCCTGAAGTCCTCCCCTCCCCACCATCACACACACACTCCATGAACCACACTGCCTTTTAGGATAAAGGGGCAAGCTGAGTATAACAGAAGCCATGCAAAATAGTAGATTTCGCAGGGGTCTTTTGTCTTCCCCAGCCCTAGCCCCCATTTCATTTCTTTCTATTTCAAACCCATGCATTCTTTATTCTTCTTTGCCTCCAGCCTTTCCTAAGATTGGCAAGCAGCAAACATATTGCAGTGGGCCCAGGGAGCCCCCTTGGAAACTCGGAGAGGAGAGACAGAAACGATTGCAGTGTGTAAGCCAACTGCTTGGATTTCTTTCAGTCTTTGGCACACTGGGCAGTGTAACTGCACACCCGCGCCTCACATCAAAGCTGCAGCCTGCAGGCAGCCGGAGATTGGGTTTCAGAAGTGCTGGGTTTTAGAAATGCAGGTGGGGCATTGTGATTATTCATAGGCCTCTCCCCCAGGTCTTGACTTGGAGAATAGCATCCCAAACATTGCCCCGGTGGCCGCTGTCTCCCCATATGGCCCTAGGATCACCTGTTCCTAACCATTTGGACCAGAACCACTTGCAGGACTTATTTTAATAGCAGACCCCGAGGCTCGTCCCTGGGTTGAGGATTGCTGTACTGTCGGGACCCCCCTTAACTCCGCTTGGTGTAATGTGGGTACATCTTCCTCCTCCCCTTCTCTCTCTGTCTCAGGGAAAACCAACAAACCCTTAATTTGGTCCTATTTACCTGCTGTTGCAAAATCTCAGCATTGAATGATACCTGTTATTATTTACCAATTAAAGACAAGTTCTTTCCTTTTACTGCATCTGCCTTGATGGAGGCAAACAAAGGGGCTCGGTAGTTAATCATTGTTTCTGTTGGAGGAGAGAGCTGGTCAGCATTTAGATGCACCGTCCTTGTACTGGAGATGTGAGAGCTGTCAGCAGAATTCCATCAGATTTCACTGATGCCTCAGCCTCTGCACAGGGGCTTTAGCATCTGTTAATATTTGTGACACAAGATTTCTGCTTTTTGGCCAGTGGTCTGTGAGTATGAGTGTATATGAGAGTGAGAGAGATTGGCTTATTAATATTTTATTTTCTCACTCTCCAGCCCAATTTGCTGAAATCCCCCCTCCCAAGAGCCTTGCGAGACTCTTCTCTCAAGCCAACACCCTCTTGCGGCCCACCTGGCTTTGTGTTTAGTGAATGAGAGAGCTGAGCACCGAGGCTTCTTAAGCCTAGGGAAACCCTCGGACTCCTGTAGGGTTACGGCACAAGGTCTTACCTGGATCTGCGCGGTCTGTTACTATTGGCCTCGGGCTGCAGGAGAGGTCCGATTGCAGCAGGAGAGACCCAGGCAGTTAGTAGAGACCAGCAGCCAGCAGCAAGGAGATGGCAGTTACCTTCCAGATCTTGTCTCAAAATAGACTCTTTCCCAGAAGGAGGAAAGGCCACGCTTTACCTGTCTGGCTAGCCCCTCAGGTGCTCTCTCCTACTCCTTCCTGGGTCTTCCTCTTGTTCTTTTTATTAAGGTATAAAATTTACATGCAGTAAAATTTGCTCCTTTCAGTATACAGTTCTGCAGATTTTGACAAACGCGTATGTGTATATAATTTCCAGTACAATCAAGTTATGAGAGAACAACCCAAAAGATGCCGCCTCCCACTGATCCTTTGCGGTCCGCTCTCCCTGCCCCTGCCCCCTGGCAACCACGGATCTGCTTCCTGACCCTATAGGTTTGACTTTTCCAAAATGCCATGTACGTGGAACCGTATGTACAGCCTTTTGTGTCTGGCTTCTTTCACCTAGCACAGTGCGCCCGAGATTCTTGCACATCATTATCTATATAACCTGCTGGTTCCTTTTGTTTAGCTGAGTGGTAGTTGGTCGTTTGGACGCACCACCAGTTGAATGCCATTTGGGTTGTTTCCAGTTTTGGATGATTATGAATAAAACTGCCATAAACATTCACATACAGGTTTTTGTGTGAAAATAAACCTTCATCGCATTTCGTTTTAATATCTAGGAAGTGAGGTTACTGAGTCATATAGCAAGTATCTGTTTTACTTTATAAGAAGTTGCCAGACTGTTTTCCAAAGTCACTATACCAGTTTTTATTCTTACCAGCAAGATCTGAGAGTTCAAGTTGCTCCACATTCTCACTTGTACTAGATATTTTCAGTGCCTTTTCTTTTTAAATTTGAATTTAATTTAAATCATTTTAATAGGTATATGGTAATATCGCTCTTCTTTTGCTTTGCATTTCCTTGATGGCTCATGGTATTGAACATCTTTCTGTGTGCTTATTTGTCATCCTGACATCTTTTGTTTTTTTAATAAAATTTCTGTTCAAATCTTTTGCCCTTTTTAAAATGCTGGTGCTTGTATTTCTTATTTTTGAGTTTTGAGAGTTCTTTGTGTATCCTGGGTATAAGTCTTTTATCAGACAGGTAAGTGATTTGCAAATAATTTTTCTCATTCTGTGGCTTGGCTTTTCATTATCTTAATGGTGTCTCTTGAAGAGCAGAGGTTCTTAATTTTAATGAAGTCCAGTTTATCAATTTTTTTATTTTATGAATCATGCTTTTGGTGTGGTAGCTAAGAAATCTTTGCCGAACTCAAAGTCCTATGTTTTCTGAAAGTTTTGTGGCTTTAGGCTTTGCATTTAGACCTATTTAACCATTTTGAGTAGATTTTTGTACATTTGTGAAGTTCATTTTTATCGTATGGACAGCCAATTGTTCTAACACCATTTGTTGAAAAAAGAGTATCCTTTCACCACTTTATTCTCTTTTTACATTTGTCAAAAATCAAGCTGTGATAAATCATTTGCACATATTTTCTCCCATTCTGTGGGTTGTCTCTTCACTTTCTCCATGATGTCCTTTGAAGCACAAAAATTTTCAGTTTTGATGAGCTTCAATTTATCTATTTTTTTCTTTTGTCATTTCTGCTTTTGAAATGTAAGAAATCATATTTAAAAAACCACTGCCTAATCCAAAGTCATGAAAATTTATGCCTATGTTTTCTTCTAAGGATTTTATGGTTGTGTAATTTTTTTAAAAAATGGCTTTTACATTTAGGTCTCTGATCCATTTTGAGTTAATTTCTGTGAGCTAGGGGAGGGTGCAACGTCATTCCAGCACCATTTGTAGAACAGACTATTTTTCCCCCATTGGATTGCCTTGGTATTCTTGTCAAAAATCAATTGACCGTAACTGTAAGAGTTTATTTCTGCATTCTCAGTTCTTTTCCATTGATCTGTATTTCTATCTTTATGCAAATACTATACTGTCTTAATTCTCAAAATTGAGTGGTGTGAAGGTTCCAACTTGTTTCTTCTTTTTCAAAAATTTTTTGGCTATTCTAATTGCTTTGCCTTTCCATTTTCAACTTGTCAGTTTCTACAAAAAAGAAAATGCTGGTTGGATTTTATTGCAACTGTATTGCATTTATAAATCAGTTTGGGCGAGAATTGACATCAGTATTGAGTTTTCCAGTGCATAAAATGGTATACCTCTCATTTATTTTTTGGTTTCTTTCATCAGTGTTTTGAAGTTTTCAGGGAAAAGATTTTGCATATATTTTGCTAGATTTGTTCTTATGTAGTTAATGGGCTTTAGTGTAGTTGTAAATCGTACTTTAAAAAATTTCATTTCTAATCATTGCTAATATATAGAAATATAATTGTTTTTCATATTTTAATTTTGCATCCTATAACTTTGCTGAACTCATGCATTAATTCTGGTAGCTGTTTTGTAGATTCTCTGGGATTTTTTTTACATAGGCAGTCAATATCATCTGTAAATAAAGACGGTTTCATTTCTTTCTTTCCAATCTGTATGAATGCCTTTTATTTCTTTCTCTTGTCTTAACGCATTGTCTTAAGACCTTCAGTACAATGTTGAATAGGAGTGATGAGATAAACAGACAACCATTCTGTCATTTACCATTAAGTATGATGTTAACTATAGGTTTTTTGTATAGATCATTGATCAGGTTGAGGAACTTTGGTTCCATTCCTAGTTTGCTGAGAGTTTTGTTTTTATAGTCGTGAATTTTTGTTATCCTTTTCTAGTATCTATTGAAATGATTATTTTTTTCTTTTTTGGTCTATTACATTGATTACATTGATTTTCTAAGTTGAACCAGCTTTCTATTCCTGAGATAAACCCCACTTGGTCCTACTGTAACATCAGGATGCAACATCCTGCTGAGGCTAGTTTCTTCACAGTTTCTCCTGCCTCACTCAAAATTTTATCTTCTGGCACCTTCCTCTCTCCTTTCAAACAGGTCTCTTCCAACTTGAACATCCATCAAAATTCCCTGTAGTCTATACCTTCAGCCTCATTTCCTCATCTCTTTCTCTCTCCATACCCCCCTCTCAGTGGTCCCCAGTGTCTTCCCAGAGGCCTGTTCCCAGGATCTCTCCATATTCACTGCACGGGTTAGTGCAGCAGCCCACAGTTTATTTCTCCCTAGAGTTTCTCCTCCTCTGGTCTCTAGGCTCTGTCATGCCCAGCTTCCAACCTCCTGAAAGTCTTTGTCCTCTCATACTTTGGCCTTCTGTGATGGCTTGTGACCCATCTCCCACTCCCTGTAATTTGCCTTCCTATGAGTATTCCCCAAGCCATGTGCTCACCCTGCTACCCTTCGGTTCAGCAGTCCTTAGTGGTTCCTGTTGTCCAAGAATCATGCCTGGTCTTCTCAGCCTTTGATCTTGCTCCATCCTGCCTTTCCGGTTACCTGGTCTTGCTGTGCACTTGAGAATCAGAAAGCTTGGGGTATTTATTTAAGGGCCCAGAGTGCCCTGGGGACACAGGCCTCCCCATGACTCAACTCCTTAGCTGTTCTCTCCAGGGATGCCCTTTCCCCCGTCTACCTGCCTCACCAGGCAACTCCTAACTCAGAGGCCCAGCACACCCCGGCTAGACTGAAAGGTCTCTCGTCATGCCAGCACTACTCCCTGCCCAACCCCGGCCCCCACCCCAAGGGCTGTACTTCATACTGCTGCTTCTCCTTCTTTACGTCTTAACGTCTTATCTTCTCACCTGGGTTATAAATTTCTGCAGAGTGCAGCCTTCTTTTCTTGTTATAAATAGTCTGGGTTTTTCTATACCAGATGTTTATAGTTCCTAAATATTATTAAATGGTAAGGCTAGGATCCTGGGGTGGATGGGGTTGGGGTAGAAGGCCATAGGAGTAGGAGTCTCCAGGAGTTGCTGGCCAAGTTGGTGGGCCTGGTGATCTGTTTGCCCTTTTCCTGAAGACACATCCAGAAGGCATCTTGAGGTATCTCTGACATGCCAGGGTACTCAGGTCACCCTTCAGCCAGGGAACTGGAACTCACTGTGCAGCCAAGGAGAGGATGAGATTTTGAAATGAGAAGAGGGAGCAAGTCTCTTTGTATTCATCGAAGGGGGCAGAAGCGGTGGAGGCGATAACTAGGAAAAGACGGTGTCCGCATCCAGCATGGACCCCCGCGGCCTCTGGGCCCAGATGCTGGCTGAGGACCCGAGGCGAAGGTGAAGGCCTCCGGAGAGCCGGCGGGGAAAGGGCTTCAGGTAGAATGAATGAGTCAAGGACAGAACTTAGAGGCTTCAGAGACAAAAGGGCCCTCGAAGAAGGCTGTATGAGCCACCTTGTGAGTCGCTGCTGGGTGGGGAAATGGACAAGTGCCTTCCTCGTGCAGGGGACTCGGGACCAGCCCAGAGCAGCCGTGACTGAAGGCTCAGGGGCTGAGCTGGGCTCCCATTTTGGAGCTGGGAGAAGGACTTCAGATTTCGGAGGGAGTGTTTGCAGTGCAGGTCAGAGCCCCGGAGCATCTTTGCTTGGCTTCTGCTCCTGGATCAGAGCTCCCCAGGAGCTGTACCTGGCATTGACTAAACATCAGGTCTCTAGAATCTGAAATGTGCTATATAAATGAGCTTTTGTGGCTTGTCTTGTGTTGTATTGTGTTTCCCCTCACTTTTTTTCAGTAGCTACTCCTTTCTAAAGAATTCCAGCCTTGTCTCTGCTCGCTGGCGTAGCAGTGATATTTTTCCAAACACACAGAGGATGAGGGTGGAGTCCCGGGGAGATGGAGGATGCGCTCCAGCTGGTGTGGTGGGGCTGTCAGCGGGTCTCGGTGCTGCCACAGAGAGAGAGAATAGAAACCTAGGGAGAAAGGAAATGAGACCAGCTATGGGCCCGGGTCCTACTGGCCGGGCACCTTCTGCTTTCATTCCCAGTAGCGTTTAGCACAGAGCTGGCTGGCTGATTGGTGGCCAGCAAGTACCTGGTTTGCTGGTGCGGTTCTCTGGGGAAAATAAGCTAAGGCTTCTCTGTGGAAGGACAGCCGTTTGTCCTATGCTGGACTCTGTTATACTTTCAAAAAGTGAAATCCCTCCACTCCCATGGACTCTTCTTTGCTATTCCCCTGCAGCCCGCAACACACAAGCAGTTTTGACACGGCATCATCAATACTCATAGCCTTTCACTCTTTGGTACTCATGGACATACTCAGGATGATTATTCGGTGACTCAGTGTCCTTAGGGGTTGTACTCCACTCCAGCTTTGTGCTTTGAGGACATCAGAGAGCCCAACCCATTATGCTTGGCTACCTCTAGCAGACGGCTGTGTGTGCAGTGCAGCATTTGTTTGCTGACTACTCAGGGTGGGTTTGCGAAGCGGGGAGGCTGGGATTCTAGGAGGGTCCAGTGACAGGTAGCCGCTCCATTGATGAGCTCGGTTTGCTTGTCTCCGCCTCTGCAGCTTGTCTCCAACGTCCTTATTTTCTCCTGCACCAACATCGTGGGCGTCTGCACCCACTACCCAGCCGAGGTCTCCCAGAGACAGGCCTTCCAGGAGACCCGGGAGTGCATCCAGGCGCGGCTCCACTCGCAGCGGGAGAACCAGCAGCAGGTGAGTGAGGCTGCTCCCCACTTGCAGGCCGTCCTGCCCCAGCCCACTGCCCCAGCTGGGGGCTCTGCCTGTTGTGCTACCTCCAGCTGCACAGCCCCACCTCCCTGGAGAATGTTTCCCCTGGAGGGAGCCCAGCATTCCTGGCTCTGTGGGAATCCTCTTTGAGAGACTCTGGAGAGAGAGAGAGCTCTTCCCCTTCCCTTGTGCACAGCCTCTTCGCAGGGTGCCTGTGGTTTGCAAACAAGCCCGGCAGCCACGCCCCCTGGGAGCCTGGAAGGTGAAGCCTGAGCTGGTTTCTCCCTCCCTCCTGGGACCCACCCTGAGGGGAGGGTGAGTTGGAGGTGGGAGACCAGTCAACATTCCCAACTGGGGATTAAGGCGTTCCTTCAGAGTAGGGGTGAGCCAGGAAAGGAGACAGCATCCGAGAGTCCCTGCTGTACCCCACACCCCAGCTCACCCTCTGCAGAGTTCTGGGGTTTGGCTGATTGAGAGAAAAGGAGGCAGTCCCATCTCCCCCTGACCTCCTGCTCTGAGTGCTGGTGCTAGGAAGGTGGGCTGCTCACATAGGCCAGCAGAGTCCCACTGGGGCTCCTTTAGGGTTCTATTCTGTTCCCTGCCTGTCAGACTGACATCCTTGGGGGGATGGGGGCTGTTTGGGGGTTCAGTCCTGGGTCAGGCCTATCTCTTCCCCAGTGCATGGACACCAGTCGGGGGTCCTCGTAAGTCTGAGACAGGATGGAGCTGCCTGTGGAGACCTGGGAAAGAGAGGGGAAGGGTCAGGAGGGTCATAGGGTTCCCCCCAGACATGTGGTAACTGTGACTCCTATAAGAGAAACATCCTCCAAACCATACGGCCCTCCCTCCCCTCTTATGTCAGTGTGTCAAGGAGCTACAGACTCTGCGAAATCCTGCACAAACCCTGGTGGAGCCCTCCTATGTACCGAACGCTACATCAGCCCCCATGGCAGATAGGACTATAGGAGGCCTGCCCTTGAGAGCGGGAGCAGGGCGGCTGGTTCCCTGCGCCCTCCCTGCTGATGTGCAGTGCAAGCCACGGCCGCCCTGAACGCAGGGCACTTGTCCCACAGCACGTAGACGCCTCTGGCCCAGTCCGTGGGCATCCTAGGTGAGCTGCAGGGACACAGGCTGGTGGCATCCAGACAGAGGAGCAAGGGCGCACAGCTCTGAAACGTCTCTCCAGGCCCTCTGGCTTCCCTTCCGGCCCTGCTGCTGGGCTGCCGTGGGTCTTGCCAGGTTCTCCAGTTGGAGACCTGACCTGGCTTTCCCCTTTCACTCCTGGGCCCCATCTGGGCTCCTGGTTCAGCCTCTTGAATGAAAGCCTGTTCAGCCGGTATACCAAGGGCCCTTCCATGGGCTTTTCTTGCATAAGTTTACCCCACTTCTGGTATGCCACACGTGCCTCACCCCTTTGCCTCCAAATTTCTCAAAAGCCCTTAGCACCACAGTTCTGGGCCCAGCATCTCTCGGCTGGGAACAGGGCAGCATCCTTCACCCTCTATTTTAGGGAATGTCCCTTGTTACTTCTGGAGTTGATATCTCTGAGCCCCTTCCCTCCTTCACAAACATTAGCATTTCACAGCTAGCTCATCGCCATTTACTTCCTCTCCTCCTGGACAGGCTGTTCATTGCATCAACACTGTAGGGATTTGGAGAGAATATATTTTTGCCATACCATGTTCAGGGCCACAAGTACTAAGGAGGGAAGACCACCCTCTTCAGCTGTTCTCCTCACCCCCCTCAGAGCCCAACAATCCTGGGGTCCCCTTCCTGGCCTCTGCAGAAAGAGCAGCTCATGGGATCCCTGGATGAAGCTTCTTGCGTGGTGAGGGGACTGAGTCCTGCTCTCCCAGCTGCCCCCTGCCCGCTCCTCCCGACGCTCAGCTCCAGAAACAGTTATGGATTCAGGAAGGCCCCCCATGCCTCACGCAATGGGTAGCAGACTCTCTCCCAGTCGTCCTACATTTTCACAGAATTCTTTAGTTCATGCTTCTATCAGCATAGCTGTTTACCGAGAGTTCAGTAAATATGTGATGGCTATCAACGGCCATGTTTACTGACGTCTGGGAAGACCAGACAGACCCACAGAGAACAGCATCCTTCACTAGTTTACCAGTGTTTCCTGAGCATAAGCCTCTGGGCTGTGGAATTGAACAAGACCCAGCCATCCTCCAAGGAAGCCTCCCATTGGACACAGTAACAGAAGATGCAGTTAACAGGCCTTTGGGGTACAGGTGGTCAGGGCCCTGCCGGAGGCCTGGGGTGCCAGGGGACACTGGCAGCCAGAGCTGCGACCTCCCCCTGGACCAGATCCCCCAAGGAGAGGGAGGTACACATGAAGGAGGATTAGGAGTGATGTGTCAAGATGTCAAAGATGCCTGGCAAGGAACACGTATGTGCAAAGGCAAGAGAAAACACTGGAAGTTTGGGAGACTTCCCTTGGTTCACGATATTTGGAGTAAAGTATAGATTGCAATTCAGGAGGTGCTGGGAGAGGAGTGTGGCAGGGTCGGGAGGGTCACGCTGGGGTGGGTGCTGATATTGGAAGCTTCCAGAGGCATGGAAGGATTTTAAGCAGGGCAGTGATGTGGCCAGGCCTGTGTTTTAGAAAGGTCACTCCGCTGGCCTTCAGCAAGTGGAGAATGAATCAGAGGCAGCCAGCGCGGAGACAGGAAACCGATTCCTCATCCCCCAGGCAGAACCTGAAGGTGACCAGGACCTGCTAGAGGCTGTGGGAGTCAGAGCAATGGATGGATTTGAGAGCATCACAGACCAGCCTCATGGGGGGCTGCAGGAGCCCCAGGGAGAGGGTCGGTAGGGCATGCTTCCCGGAGAAGGTGCTTTGCAGATGACTGAGGCTGGGGCAGTGGGAGGGGGCTTCAGCAATGAGAAAACGACAACCAGGCCCAGGTGGGTGGGAGTGTGCCGGGAAGGGGGCAGGTGGAGCCAGGGCATCGGGTTGCGTGGGAAATAAGGTCATGTGGTCAGTGAGACCCAGGGAACCTCGAGCAGAGGCATGACATGACCAAAGCATTTTCCAAAGCATTTTCCTGGAGAGATCCGGCCCCTACAGGTAGCAAGGAGGGCCAAGGGGAGGCAGTCTGGCCGGGGCATGTGGCCGGAATCAGAGTCAAAAAGCAGTGGAGGTGCATGAGGAACAGAAAGGACACATCTGGAAGCTGATTTGAAAGCAGCAGGACCTCATCAGTGTGGGGCAGGGCTGGGGCTGAGGGAGAAGAACGAGTCTCAGAAGGAAAGTTCTGACAAGTAGTAGCAGTTCAAGGGCAAGGTCTTGCCCTCGGTGATCAGGAGGGTGGGGGTGTCGAGGGTGTCGAGGGCAGAGGACTTAGGGAATGAGATTAGGGCAAGGTGAGCGTGGTTTGAGGAGTGATGTCGAGGTGGTGGGCGAGGGGAGAGTCAAGAGACCCGCCCAGGAGGTGGCGGTGGAGAGCTTGGGAGTGGATTTGCTCCCAGAGAGCAAGAGTGGCCCAAAGGGGGACAGGGTGGGGGTGGGGGTGGGGACGGTGCTCTCTTTTGGAACCACATGGGGGAAGTGGAACCAGAAGAGGAGGCGAGGAGGCAGAAGCAGAATATTGGTGCCCTGTGAGGGGCGGCCCAGCACCCCCAGTGCAGAGCAAAGGACAAGGGGGATGAGGAGGGTGGAGGCAGCCAGAATGGAAGGCTGGAGGCAACAGAGGCCAGCAAAACGTGGTGTGGAGAGTGGGCTGCAAAGGGTAGGGGTGGAGGCTGCCTCACTAGGAGGGGGCTGGGCACCTTGAAGCAGAGCAGGCCGTGGGGAGAGAACCCAGAAAGGAGGCCATGTCCAGACCCCAGAAGTCCCCTCCCCTCACCCCACTTCTCTCCCACCTCCCCTTTGGCCCATTTTAACATGTTCTCTCGGGTCCTGAGTCGGCTTGCTTTCCCTCTCTCCTGGGGTGCTGCCCCTGCGTGGAGCTGGAGCATCCTCCTCCCTGCAGCACCCTCCTCCCTGCAGCACCCTCCTCCTGCAGCACCCTCCTCCCTGCCTCCTCCTTCTGGCCTCCATGGAGACTTCTTTGGCCCCTCTGGCTCTCCCCCATGAGCCTGGGTGCTATGTGACAGCCGCATATCTGTCTCGTTCATGCTTATAACCCTGGCGCCAGCATGATATGCAGACCATAGTAGGTGCTCAGTAAACATCTGATGACGGACTGAACGAATGTCATTCAGGATTCTCACCTGAGGGGCTCGCCACCTGCAGCTTCTCTGGGAGCGCTTTCCCCACGCTGTGTGGCTGCGGGCTAGGCCCGGCGACCTCGGGGTGTCCGGGGGACGGCCCACCAGGATGTCTTGCCACCACTGCCTCGACATGACACCCTGAGCCAGGCTCACCCTGCCCTGTTTTCCTTTCCGAGCGTCTCCGCCTTTGCCCCTGACACTCCCATTCTCCTGATCACCAAGGTCAAGACCTTGCCCAGGTCTCAGGAGAGCCTAAGAGGTTTCCCAGGCCCTGTGGCTGGGGACAGAGGTGCCAGGGAGGCGAAGGGACTGCTGGGCAGGTGCAGGGAGCCCTGACGAAAGCATCTGCTTTCCTCCCCAGGAGCGGCTCTTGCTGTCTGTCCTTCCTCGTCATGTTGCCATGGAGATGAAAGCAGATATCAACGCCAAGCAGGAGGATATGATGTTCCATAAGATTTACATCCAGAAGCATGACAACGTGAGGTAGGGGTGAGGCTGGGGTGGGGGGACGGGGTGGGAGGGAAATGAAAAGAGATCCACGCGGGGTCCCTACTCCCTCCCGTTAAGTGGGTGGGCTGGCGGCGTTGGCGCACGTGTTGCCTGCAGCACTCTGCCCTGGCCCCTCACGGTCAGGTGAGTGAATTATCATTGTGTCCTGTTTAACTTTTTTGGGGTGGGAGGAGACTGAAGGGAGAGGATATGGAAGGAAGGAGGAGAAAGGAGGAGGCCACAACACTGGCTATTTGGGGAACCTCCTTGTCTGACAAGGGCGACAGAAAGCGGACACTTGGGTCCCAAATGTCACCGTCATCATCACCATCCCAGTCTTCATCACCGTGTAGCAGCTTCCATGCCTTCCACACCAGTGTGTGCCGGGGACTGTACTAGGCATTGCTCCTGTTATCACTAGAGTCCCCCGACAACCTTATGAGGTGGCATCTTCATTAGCACCCCCAGTTTATAGGTCAAGCTTGGAACAGATAAATCCACTGCCCAAGGTCACCCAGCCAGGAACAGCAAAGCTTCTGTGCACCCACTTCTGTCTGCTCCAAAGCCCATGTTCCTTTTACTGCATGTTGCTGCCTCCCTAGACTAAAGCCGCTGACAGCAGGGATGTGCAAACAGATGTAGATTAATAGAGTGCAAAATCTGCTTATGAGCTCCGCGGGGCCTTGGAGCGAGACTGTGGCCTGCACCCCGCCCGGCTTCCCGGAGAGCCGGCTAATCCTCCCAGATGCACAGAGAAGGAGCCACTGTGTTCGCCTTCCAGAGAGTGACTTTCTCTCTGGGCCACTTTTCCTGAGACCCGTGAGCCCTCTAAGAATGGTATGAAGGGAACCTTTTGGAGGCTTGGGCTGAATTTTCGATGAAGGGATTAAAGGAAATAATGTAAATGAGGATGTTCTGTAAAGCTAAACATCACACACACACACACATATTCGAGGGGAGGCAGATGGTGCCTGGATGGCAAAGTTGTGTGTTCTGGGATCCGACGTTTGTTGGTTCTGCTTGTATGACCTCCATCCGTTCCCCAAACAGAGATGCTAAACCTTCTGGGTGACAGGTCCCCTTTGGGTCTCATCAGAAAAACATACCTCTACAGCACACGTGTCCTGAATTTGAGGGGCCTCCCAACTCCCCTGAACCCCACCCCCACCCCCGTGCTCCGACTGTCAGGCAGGGTGACCGGGGCTAAGCTGTGTGCTGTGAAGGCAGCAGCAGCCTCAGTTTCCCAGGAAGAAAGTGGCTCTGCGCCCGGGAAGTGTGTGGAAGAGGGTCTGCGGGCAGCAAGCTCAGGCACAAAAGTGAAGTCTGTGACTTACCTTCTGGGCTTGAACCCTTTCAGATAGTGTCAGTGCGTGTTTCTCCTCATGCACACCTCTGTCCTCGCGTGGTGGAGTAATCCTGAGTAATAATAGTTAAGGCTTATATCCAGCTCATTTTAACCCAGGCCCTGTTCTAAGTGCTTTCACATAGGTATTTGTCAGATTCCCTCAACAAAACTAAGAGGTTGGTGCCATTATTATCCCCATTTTACAGATGAGGAAACTGAGGCACAGAGATTACATAACTTGTTAAAGATCCCACAGCTGGGTAAGTGGGAGAACTGCCCCCAGGTGTCTTCTTGGTCAGAGTTTTTTGGTTATTTATACATGCAGGAGAAAGGAGTGTTTATTTTTATGTAATTTTTACTTTTTAGGGCTCTGTGGGGAGGGCCAAGAGAAGACTCAAAGGAGAGGGAGGAGAGGGGTTTGGCTTCTAGCATGTGTGACTGTGTGTGTTTGGGCAGCCACCAGAGGCCTCTCCTGACTGATGGCAAGCCCGGAAATCTGGCGTCTCCACATTAGGACATCTAAAGAAACAGCCTTCCCTATTAGAACAAATCCCAGAAATTCAAATTTCAGGTGAGAAAGGGTGATCTGCTGAGTGGTTCCAACACATATGACCCTTGAGTTCCTCTTCCAGATTTTTCTTTCTTGGTCCTTTCATCACCATCTTGCTGATACTGACATTGTCCTAAGCAGAATGTGGACAAAATGTTCTTTCCTTGATTGCTCTTAGCACAGCAGAGCTTTCAGCATATTTCACTAAAGTATAAAGAAAATCTCAAAAGTTCACCGCTCAGGGACAGCCCAGCATTGAAGGCATAGGTTCTCCACCTGCCTGACTGCCGCTCTTCCCAGGCAGCTGAGAGCCCTGCCCCTGGAGCATCTGGCCACCACTGCATCTCGGCTCCATGCCACACTCTCCCATCCTCTCTCCTTTCCCATTTGGTGGGCGCTGTCTTCTTTCCTGTTCCACGGTTGGTTGCTGGCTCTTGGGGACCCCAGGCCTCCAGCAAGGGGGGTTTGGTGAGAGGGGCTGGCCCAGGCCTCTTCCACGGTGGTCACCATAGGAATGAGCCACCCTCAGGGGAAGCAGTGACTTTGGGTTGATAAAAGCACAGTGCTGTCTTCACAGAGTGGCCTGAGCACCCACGTGGCAAGAATCAGACTCCAACCAGAGGGGGTATTTCTGTTCTAGGATGTGCTCAGGATCAATGACAGCAAATCACAAAAGAGATGAAAGGAGAGAAAAGCCAAGATGGAATGATTTTCCTGGGGACCGAGGTAACTCCCACTCTGAAAACACTAGGATCATGGTGGCTGGTGCACATCAGAGGCTTGCCTCAAGTAGTCCCATGCCCATATCCTGCTGGGGGCTCTTTCCCTGCTCCATTAATGGTACTGGGTACAGCTGCTGATGGCAACAGATTGCCTGCTCTGGTCTCTATTTTGTGGTTGAACCTTTGACTGGGGTAGGGGTTGAGTAGCTGGGTGACAGCCAGTGTAGAAACACGTTTTGGGACTGGCTCATAGAAAGCCAGTGGGGCGCCATAGTTAGTCCTGGGCTCTGGGATTAGTCATCCTTGCATGTTGTCCCAGCTCTGTCATTTTTGGCTGTGTGACCCAGGCAAAATAGAGGCATTGAACCACTCTGAACCTCAGTTTCTTCATCTGTATAATAGGATAGGAGTATTACTGAGTAAAATTGTAAAGAGTAGATAGAATAATGTGGGAAAAGTCCTTAGCGCAATGTCTGGCACATAACAAGTGTTCAGTAACTGGGAGCTGCTATTATTGTTGTTATCTGGTTTGTTTTATGATTATTATCACACCCATATTGACACGAAAGGCCTGGGGATTCTGTAGCTGGAGAATGGAAGGGTGATGAGTCACATTCATCAGCTCTGTATAGAGTTGTAATATTTAGAGAAGGTGATAACATGCTGTTCTCTAGCCCCGCTGAGAGCAAGGCCACAAGAAAAATATATCAGCTTCTCTGTGTGTCAGATTGGGCCTGGATCAAGGAAGAAGAAACTGATGGGATGGGGGTGGGGGTTGGCCTGGGCAGAGAGGATGACAGGCGGGTGCTCACCACTCCTTGGGACCTCAATCTCCTCTGTTCCCGAGGAGAATTGTCATACAAGAAATGATTCCTGGGGCACCAGCCAGTGACTGGCGGAGGAGCCTTCAGATCTATTGATGCTGAGCAACCTGCTGGCTATGGGTTGAGGCAGGCCAAAAGCCAGGAACCCCTGGAGGACCCCAGAAGCATCTCCTGTGTAAAATATGGTGACAGATGGAAATGCTTCCGGCCCCTCTGGCAGGACAGGCAGACTGCTCCAAGCTGGGGTCTGTCGCCAGGATGTCAGACCTGTAGCTCCCTACCCTAGCAGATGCATGCTGCACCCCAGATGTGTGCCCCTCCCCCGATGCATGCCCCTCCTCCGGCCAGCAGTGCCCCTGCAGATGGGAGTTGTGAAGTCCTCACTCGTAGAATGTGGACCTCCAGGACATGCCAGCAGAGGCTGCTCCGCGGTGGGGCTCCTGCTGCTCTACTTTGGGAGCATCACGCTCAGTCAGCCTCAGAGGGGTTGGAGGAGAGGGGCAGTCAGAGAAGACACTACAGGGGAAGGCACGTCCTCATGAGTCACAGTAAAGGTCCAGACACGACAGAACTCAGGCAGCACTGGGTTATGATTGCCAAGAGGTTGATTGTCATGACGGGGAGCGAGATGCGTGTCCCTGCTGAGCTGACTGGTTCACATCCCAGCTCTGCAAGGATCTGTGGGCACGGTGACATTCTGAGCCTCAGTTTCATCTTCTGCAAAATGGGGATAGTGATGTCCATTTGTTCATCCACTTGACTAATGTTTTACCTCTTCCTATGTCTCTGGTGACCTCCAGCCCATGCTCCCTGAGCAGCAGAGACTTAGCTAGAGGCAGGGAATAGAACGTGGATTAAGATTGGCACTGTCTGATGTCAAAAAGTCCACCTTCTCTTAGGAAAGTCACACTGAACAACTAATTAATCCGTAAATACTGAATTTATCCTGTGCTTGTCTCCCACCAGACACTCTGCATGAGGAGGGGTGGAGTAGTGATCCAGGCAGACCTGGACTTTGCATTTGAGCGGGGTACAGAAGTTAAACAACTTTCACTTGTTATTTTATTCAAATTGCGATAAAAGCCACAAAGGAAGAGAGTCTGTAAATAGGGGGCCCAGCCTGGCTCCAGGCGCTCCTTGCAGGGCTCCTGGGGTTAGATGAGGCAGTGAGTGCAAAGACCCCAGCCCAGTGCCTGGTTTGCAGGGGATGGCTGCAGAGTGGCTGCATTGTAAGGGTGGGCAGGCTACTGGGCAGGGGGTCAAGGTCAGGTAATCCAAGCCCCAGTGGTTTCAGGGGGCAGGGAGATGCCCCAGCCAGGCAGGAGAAGGCTCAGCAGGATTTTCTGCTTGCTCAGGGGCCTCCAGCTGAATGAGGGTGGCCCCACTCCCCCTTGGCCTGTTCCCTGGCTAGAGCTCCTTATATTTTACAAGCCGTAGGATTGGAGGTGGCGAGAGATCATTCTAGACACTGCTTTCTGTATGAAGGGAGGAAGGCCGCGTCCTCCAGAGGGCGCTTGGACCCTGCCAAAGAAAGAAAGGGCGTTGGTGGTCAGGCTGTACATCCGGACCCCCAGAGCTGAGGGTGCAGTGGATGGGTGGTTCTTGGTTCAGAGCCCTATTCTCAGGGACCCAGGGACCCTGCAGGGCTGGAGCCAGGGTCCTGGCTGAGGAGCTGCTGACCCTAGTATGGGTATGAGGTGACCCATCAGGGCAGGGGTGTTGGGTTGGGGGAGGGAGGAGGGGAGAAGGGAGGAATACCCGGTTCTCATCCCTTCCTCCCCTCATCCCTTCTCTGTCCCCAGTCTCTCCCTAACTTCTCCCCTCTTTTCCCCTTTTAAGGTTATTATCTCTTCTCCTCCTTCAAGGACTTGGCTGCCTTCCCCAGGTCGCTGTGGCTAGCCGTGGCGTCTGGCTCAGCCGCAGTGTGGCTCTGAATTACAATGACCTCCCCACTCCTGCAGCGCTCAGAGAGCTCTGGGTGGGCTGTGCACCCTGGGGGCACCTGTTGGTCTCCAGGTACTTCCTGGCCTGCGGACCTGCGGTCCCGTAACTCCCCGCAGGCCTGTCTCAGACCCGGTATGGGTAAGAAGAGTGTTCTGGATTCTACCCCTACACCAGTGATAGATAAAGTGGTTTTATATTATTTTATTCATACCACCAATAATTTCTGGGCCCCTACTCTTTGCTAGTCATAGCAAGGAGCAAATATAAAAGGCCCCTTCCTTTCTCCTTCCGGGGCCCCCGGCACCCCCAGCGAGGTGAGGGCTGAGCAGGGTGTTCTGGGGACAGCGGCTTGAGGTGGGGGAGCCCCCGGGGCTGCGTCTTGACAAAATGCCTGAGCTCGTCCTGGGTGGTGGAGTGGGTGTGCGTGGGGAACGGAGCCGGCGGCCAGCCAGGACTCGTTCTTTTAACTTTCTGGACTCAAAACGGTGGGCACCGGGGGTAGACCGGAAGGGTGAGAAAGGCGAAGGGCAGGGAAGGAACTGGCAGGTTGAACATGTCAAGTTATGTCTTTGAAAATACCCCAGTCAGTAATGGGCCCAGTAAAATCACCTGGAGATTTGTGATTCTGATTCTGATAAAAGTTCAGACATGAGAAACACTGGGGTAAGTCGAGGTAAACATGAAGATGGAAGGGCTAGACCCAGGGCCTACATTATGGGTATTTGGTTTTGACCCTTTAAAAACAAACACAGAGTGTGTTTTCTTTGTAGACAAATTGGAGAATCAGAGCAGTATACAGAAGGAAATAAAAGGCACCCGAAGTCTCAGCACCCAGAGGTCAGGAACCGCTGGCTGACGTGGTCCCTCCTCCTTCCCTAGTCTTTCGTGATTCTGTAAGCACAGGTAGCTATGGGATTCCCACACTGTGGACGGCAGAGGTAGGATTTGGATGGGCAGAGAGAAGACAGCAGGAATTCGGGTGGACAGCTGAGTCTACATGAGATCATGAAACCTGGCAAAGCGCGTTCAAGAATATTCCTTGAGCCCCACTCCCCCCTGTGCCCAGTCCTTTCAGCCAAGCCCCTCTCTTAGACTCCCTTTTTGAAAGGAAGGTGTCTCTTCTTTTCCCATCTCTGTGAGAATGGAAAGGGCACAGCTGACCTGGGGCAGATTCTCTCTGTTGGTGGAATCTGTGCAGATATCCGGTGTGTCTGGCACGCTCTCTTTGCCCTCTCCCCCTTTTCCTTCCCAAGCTTACACCTCAGAGAGTTCTCTGGCAGCTCCGGCCTTTCTCTCATCTTTTTCTCCCACCCTTTGGAAAACACCCAGTCTGTTCTCAGCCAGGTGTTAATAAGACCACAGCCTCATTGTGCTAATTCACCTGATGGATGTGAACGACTCATTGTTCCTCCTTTACCTTACCAGGGGCTCCAATCCCAAGATCTCTACAGCTTGTGACTTGGAGCAAATGGAGGGCAGCCTGAAGGGGCACCTGTCTTGGTCTAGATGTAGAGGCATTCCCACCTTTGGCTTCTCAGGCTATAGGCTAGGGCCTCCAGGGGGCTTCCTGCCTGCTCCCCCAGGCCCCTTAGCTCCTGCTAACCTTCCTTGTAGCTGGGCTGAGACCCTGCTTTATTTGCTTCCCTTCCCCCCACTCTGTGACCTCGACTTCCCCAGGCCCTTGCCCCTTCTCGGCCCCACTCTATCAGATGGTTTGCATCTTGGTGGCATTTCTTTCTTCTTGATTAAAAAACTGTTTTTTATTAGGGAAGTTATAGGTTTATAGAAGAATCATGCATAAAATACCGAGTTCCCATATTTGGTAGCATTTCTTGAGCTCCCTCCCTCCCAGCCTAGCACAGTTGTGAACGCAGAGCAGGAGCTCCAGCAATGGGGACCCGATGGGGAAATGCCGGGCGTCAGAGGAGGACGTCGTCAGCTCTGCCCTCTTGCCCAAATCACGAAGAGAATGCAGGTCCTGGGTGTTGAGGGATGCTGCTAGGTGTGACTCCTTCACTCGGACCTCCACAGAGCAGCATGGTCAGACTCAGACAGCCTCATAAAGTTGCAAGACCTGTTGGCAGCAAGAGGGGAGAACAGGGAGGTGATGCACCTAACAAAAGAGGCATGCTGGTAAAGCTGAGCTGAAGCTGCCTGGGGAGGTCGTAATTGGGATGAAATGTCTCCCTCTTGCCTCTGGAAGAGAAAGCAAGAGAAGGTGATTGATAGATGGCAGGCAATTAAGGAGGAGAGCTCAGCCAGAGCAGGCCCTACCCCAGCTTCTGTGTGCCTGCCGTGAGGGCCTGATGATGTTGCCAAGAGCTCTCAAGTGTGAGCTGATGGGTGAATTAGCGCCTTACTGCAGGTCTGGGCCCAGCCCCGCGTCGTAAGGTGGCCTTCAGAATCACCCAGGAGCAGATCAGAGAATCCTGGCCAAGGGAACAGATAGTCTTGGATGTACCTTGTAAATTGGAGCAGCCTCCTGCAGTGACACTCACTCAGCAGAATCCTCCTCCAGAGCCGCAGAGAAATAGGACTGTGCCTCTGACAGGAGGGTGAGGGAATGTGGAGGCAGGAGTTTCCATAAATGTATGGAAGGTGCTGTGTCAGGGTTCGGTGAGGACCTTGGAGACCCAGTCCCAGCTGACACTGGCTCGGAAGCCCTGCTTTGCTTCTCCCTGGCTGGCTGGCTGGTTCGGCCACACCACACCAAGGAAGGGAGCCACCTGTCTGATGCCGAAAGGCCTGGAGTGAGGGTCAGGTTTCCCGAGCCACCGGGAGGCTCATGAAACACGCACGTTGTTCCCCACGCCCCCTGGTCCAGAAGCAGGAGGCATCTGCGCCCACTCGGGGGGTGCTTGGGGCCCTGCCCGAGATCATAGGAAGCACTCACAATTTGGTGTCCATGGTCCTGCCCCCTACTTGCTCCGAAACCATGAACACGCCTCTTCCACTCAACAAATAACATATTAGGCACCTACTGTATGCTGGACATTTTGCTGGGGGCATGGTTGGGAGTGGACTGGGCAGTTGGGGGCAAGGCGGACCTGGCCTGCCCTCGCTCGTTCACTCATTCATTTGGCAAATTTATTGAGTGCCAGATTCTGTGCTAGGGGCTGGGACATAGCAGTGAATCAAAAAGACAAAAATCCCTCCCTCAAGGACTTTCCCCTCTAGTGGGGGAGACAGAGGGCCATGATAAATAATAACAATTATAGTATAGTAAGTGGTGAAAAGTGCAACGAAGAAAAATAGAGCAGGGAAGGGAGCTAGGCGAGTGAGAGGGGTTGCAAATTTAAATAGTGTAGTCAGGGAAGCCCCATTGAGAGGGCGACAGTTCATCGGCTGCATATTAGAATCACTTGGGAAGCTTAGAATAAAACAGAAGGGAACAAAAACGATCCATAGCAGGGCCCCACCCCAGACCAACTGAATCAGAACCTCTGGGAGTGGGGCTCCGGAGCTTCTTTAAGTAAAAGCTCCCCAGGTCATTCTGACGGCACCAGCTAAGCCCAGCTGCTCTGGTGGGATACAGGATACTGGGGAAAAGCAGAAAAGTGCCCTCCAAGTCCCAGTGTGGCCATCCGTGGGGTAGGAAACATGATCACGGACCTGTCCAACTCGTAGGGCGCAGAGGGTGCCTCAACCGGCAGAGGGCCGTTCCGGGGGGAACCCAGGAGTCAGCCTGCGGGGCCCTGCACCCACACCTCTGGGTCGCATGCATCTGCCTCGTGTTCCGGGGCTGGGCCTCCTCCCCGCGCCTCCTCTGCTCAGTGCTGTGGGTCGTCTTGCCCCATGGCAGTGCTGGCCCCTGCCAGGTTAGGGGACCTTTCCCTTCTGTCAGCGGGTCCCTTTTGCCGCCTGTCCGCAGACCTGAGGTGGAACAGCTGCAGGCCTGGGGTCTGCCAGCCGAGGGGACACATGCTGAGCCTGTGTCTAGACCCACTTGCAGCTGGCCCGATCCTGAAGTCCCTTGGTTTTGATTTCCTGAGAGTTCAAACAGAATTTCTCCAGCTTTGTAGCCGGTGCCTTCACACAGTCTGCGAGACCTGCCCCTCCTTCCCGAGCGGAGCGGTCGGCCTCCCGCGAGGCTGGGAGGTGGAAGCTGGGCCAGGATGGGGTCTGCCTTCAAACTGCCAGGGAGCTGGGATCAGCATCCGGGGCACCCAGCTCCCCCTCCCCAGCTCTTCTCACCCCCTGGGATGCCGAGCACCCACGCAGCACCCCCTCTGTGCGTGGGCAGAAGCCTGTCTGCCATGTCAGACGTCAGCATCAAAGCTCCACGGAAAATTCCACACTCCCTTTCATCCTCCCAGCCCACCCCTCCCAGGGCTGCCCACTCGGGACCCACTTGTCTGCTGCTCAGCCCTGAGTCCTGTGACCAACCAGGTTGTGTTTTGCTCTCTCCCCTCTGTTCTTCCTCTTTCTAGTCTTTTCTTCTCTTCCCCCAAATTGTTTTGTCTCTCATCCCTGCCCCCCCCCCCCCATTTCTCCCACTCTTTAGCATCGTCCTGCGCTTGCTTCTGCTGACCGGGCTGGGGTCAGCGTGGCCGGAGGAGCCTGGATACAAGGAAAAAGCGCAGGGCTCTGGGTGTGGGGCTCGCTCGCCTACTTTTCTTTGGGCACGGAACAGCCTGGCTAAAGCCGAGGGACATTCTTCCTGGTGGCCCCGCCTGTTTCCGCCTCTTCCCCATGGTCTGCCTTGTGTGAGCTGCTGGGAGTGCCTGCTCCGTGTGAAGTCCTGTCCATGCCCCTGCTAACGGGGCTGCAGCAGCCTAGTGTGAACCCACGCGTGGCAGACCACAGATGCCCCTTTACCTCTCTCTGAGGCCCAGTATAGAATGCCTGACATTGATTTATGCTTTGATTCGTTGAAGATGACCGAATGGCCTGCAGAGAGAGCATAATATCTTAGGTTCAAATCCTGGGCTGTGGAGCCAGGTGGCCTGTGTGACCTTGGGCAGGTGGTTCAATCGTTCTGTTCCTCAGTTTCCCCACCTGTAAAGTGAGAATTCTAACCTCATGGGGTGGTTGTGAGGCTTACATGACTTTAACAGCTTAGAATAGTGCCCAGCACACACATTTAAAATAAAGTAACAAAAAATGTTTAATTTTACGTTCTTAATTTAAAAAATGAGATTGTCATTCTCAAGTCTAAGCAGTCCCCGGGGTATGGTGGACAGAGCACACGGCCCTGGAGGAAAACCCCAGTCGTGCCGTTTCCTCACTCTGCAGGCTCTGGTACTCGGCCTCTCAACTTTAAAGCAGAGCAACCAGCTCCCTCTTGCAGGGTTGTCTGGAGGACTCGGTGAAATGACAGATGGGAAGCTTCCGGCTCAGTGCTTGGCCACTGGAAAGTCTCTGTCCGTGAAGGTTATTGTAGTTTTGCGTCCATTTTAAGAAAAAAAAAATCTAGAGACCTGGACACATTCTGACCTTGCGGCCTTACCTCTGGCAGTCTGTTATGAAAGAAAAGGAAGGTGTCTTCAATGTGGGGAACGTGAGCCACAGAAACGGGTCAAGTTCCCTGACTCACAATGCAGGGACCGGCTGGTGCCCATGACGGTGCCCCCGGGGTGGGGCTGGTGGGCCAGGGATGGTTTCTGGAGGTGCCTAACTGGCTGGTGTCTTCATTTCTCTCCTCCGTGGGTCACTTTTAGTCTGTCCCTTCTAGAGAACTCTTGGATGGAGGGCTTGGGGTTTGATTGGGGTCAGATTCTTTTGCAGCTGGGGCTGGGAAGTGAGCCCTTCAGTGCCGCTATCCTAGCGTGAGGTGCTTTCCGGAGCAGACGAATGAAAGGCCCAGGCTCAGCCACGTGGAGAGGGTGGCTCAGAGGTCCAACAGAGGCAGGCCCGAGAGGCAGCACCGAGAACTTGGGGGGCAGAGCAGGGAGGAGGGCTGTATTCTGGTCCTAGTCAGTCCCTTGTTCATGCCAAACTCAGGCAGACATGCTCGCGCTTCTCACAGCCCTTCCACCCTCTTTTCCTCTGGGGTAGAAGCGAGGTGCTGTCAGAGTCCAGGAAGGTGCTGGTGAGTGGAGGGCTGGAATGGCCTTTCCCAGCCAGTGGGGAGAGGCTGGCATCTTGGCTCTCCAGGGTGAGGGCCTCTTTGTCCCTTACCCAGCAGCCTTTTGAAGCCCGAGGAGCCCCGGGCTGGGCTTCCTACCTCATGGGGTCTTTCTCCTCCACCTGTGTCCCCAGCATCCTGTTTGCTGACATCGAGGGCTTCACCAGCCTGGCCTCCCAGTGCACCGCCCAGGAGCTGGTCATGACCCTCAACGAGCTCTTTGCCCGCTTTGACAAGCTGGCTGCGGTGAGTCCCCTTGTCCCCAGGTCCCCATCTGCCCAAACCTGGCCTGGAAGGTGGCCTGACCTGGGCTGCTTGAGGGTGGGCACCATGGCCAAGAACCCCCTGAGCCCCTGGGACGGGCTCCCTGCTGCTGGGGACTCATGATGGGCTGTGACTGTGTGTTCATGTGCCCCGTGCCAGCCTTTCAGATTGTCCTTTGTCATCCTCAGGGAGAGTATGGGTAACCCTCCGTGCCCATGTATGTAGAGCCCAACCCCCCAGAGGAATTTCCTTTCAGCTGGAGGTAGGGTGGGAGGGTGAGGAGTAGGTGCCATAGAGACATTTTCCTGATGAGGTTGGCCCAGAGTGGTAAGAGAGTAAGTCTGAATCCCCCACTGACCTGTGGGCAGCCCTGTGCCTCCCACCAGAAGCTTCCAGAAAGAAAACTCATCAATTTTTGGACAAGTTGGGAATAACACCCCACAGCTCAGAATGGTGAACAACATGTTCATCAGTGAAGTCACTTCGCCGTCCTTTTCCAGCTTTGTGGCTTTGGGTGAAGCTCTAGGCCTTCTGTTGAGTCATTATACAGAAGGGGCCATTTACTGCAATTTCCACCAATTTGTGGGCCTGGTCCGCTTGGTTGCCAAGAGGCTGGTACTCCTGAGGGCATCAGGTTGGTGGGCCTCACGCCCAGCCCTCAATGATTGCTTTTAGCACTGACCCCCGTGGAGGTGGAGGGGAGCCCGCTTGGCACTTGGGCATGGGACGGCCTCAGAGTCCAGGCCACAGGGACACTGGGGGTCCAGGGTCCTGGCTTTGTGGAATACTTTCAGGGAGCAGGATTTGGACAGCTCATAACTGACGATTAATTACAGCCCCTCCCAATCCCCATTCTGGGTTGTCCTGCTGAGTCCAGTACTGGGCAGGAGCAGTGGGCAGGTACGTCCGGTCCGCTGGGCCTTAGCACACCTGTGCTCTCCGGTTTAGTAAAACTCCTCGTGATGCAAATGTCAGGCAGACCTAAAGCTGAGGGTCAGGTGAGCATGGGGTCAGAGGCCCTTTCTGCCTCAGGCTTTTGGTGAGAACAGAAGAGCCAGAAAATTGTTGTAGAATCTTAGGCCGAGATTCGCAGTCCCTCCTCCAGGTGGCTTGGATTGGGATCGGGGCGCCTTCCTCCAGCTGGCAAGTCTGTTGGACTTGTTGAGCCGCCGTGGACCGATTAGATGGGTGCAGTGGCTCATTAAAAGTGAGTCCCGAGCTGGGGAGGCTGGAATGCGTGCCCGGCCTGCCCCCCACCCTCCCACCCCCACAGTCCCCGGCTGGGATCTCGCATAGTTCTGGCACTGGTTCTGTGCTCGCTGCCCTAAAAGGCAAGCTATTCCACGCATGGGGTGAATCTCTTTGCTTTCCGTTGGCATCCCTCCCACTCCTCTTCCCTACTATTTTTAATTTTTTAAATTAATTTGTTTTCCAGGAGAATCATTGTTTACGCATTAAGATCCTGGGGGACTGTTATTACTGCGTCTCTGGGCTGCCTGAAGCGAGGGCCGACCATGCCCACTGCTGCGTGGAGATGGGCATGGACATGATCGAGGCCATCTCGTAAGTGCCCGTCTCCAGGTGGACTGTCCGGCAGCGCCAGGGCCCGGCTGACCGGCTGGCTGCCTGGGTGGGACCTATGGAGGCAGGACCACCCGGCCAGGTGTGAGGGTTGATGTGCATCTCCAGGCTCCGTGCTTTCTCCTGAGCATCCGTGACCCAGACCAGCCGGGGAGGATTTCTCCCAGGGAAGGATGGGCTCTGCAGGCTCAAGGTCTGCAGGAGGGTGACAGGTTCCCTCTCCAGGAGAGGAGGAGAGACTGGCATTTGTGCCATGTGTTGTACGCCGCACTCCATTAGAAGCCACGAGCTCCATTTCTTCCCAAAAGGGAAAAGTTGAACTTCTTGAGAAGGGTTCACCGGCTCCCTGTGTAAACCTGTCAGGTGGTGGGGATTCAAACACAGGGGCTCCCATTTTAAGAGAAGAGATCCTTTGTGTGAGCAGTAGCATAAAGAATCTTTTGGCCAGTTCTTAATTACCACTGCTGGCCGTGAAAGGAGACCTGGTCATTTGAAAAACCCGGATCACCAAAATTTTCATGGAAGCAGGTCAGAGATTGCAGCCAGATTCAACGACCTTGGACTTGAGAACTAGCCTAGGTAGGGACAAAGGAAAAGCCACAGAGGGCAAGTCAGATGTCAGAGGGGCTGGTAAAGGGTTTGGCTGGGTCCATTTGGTTTGTCCCCAGTTCCATTGGATGACATCTACAGAGTCCCACTGCATGCTTGGGGTGGACAGTCAGCCCTTTTTCCCAGAAGTCCTGTGTCTGTTGAGGGAGAGAGGCCAGTACACTCATTGCTCTAATACAAGGAATGTCGTGTGAACCCCACAAAGTAAGAGAAGCAGAATATTGTGGGAGGACCGAGGAGGAGGCGATTGATTCCAGTTGTGGGCATCAGGCTAGGCTTCATGGAGGAGGTGGCCTTGGAGTTAAGTCAAAAAGGTAGAATGAGATTTCATCAACCAAGCAAGTCAAAGGCATTGTGGATGGAAGGGACAGCTTGAGTGAAGGTTGACCCCCAAGACGAGAGAGATGGTGGATGACATAAATCTTCCCTGAGCTGTTGGTCTCTCACTGGTAGGGTGTGGAGGGTGGGGAGTCTGTATGGTGGGCCTGCCTGTTGAGCCAAGTCAGGGTGCTGGAGTGGGGGTGGGCATGTCAAGGACCCTAAAATATGCAAATGTTTATACCCCCTCAGCACCTGCACCCTCTTCCCAGACCTGACAGACCTGGGCAGGTTCCCAAAGAGCCCCAGACATATATACCTGGAAATGTATAGCTTCCTTCCCGCTTCTCTCCCACCACCTCCCGGGGTGAATGGTTAGGAGTGAGCATCCACTGGGGAGCCCTAGGAATGCAGTGCCTGTGGTGTGGACTGGGACCCTGAGGGCATGGAGCCCTGCACTCGCCGGGGTGCCTGAGCAGGACATATATTCTCTCTTGAAACCTAACCACCCTTCTCCATATATCCATATGCTGAGGAAGCAGCGATGTGGATAAATCCGTCATACAGATAACCCAAAAGCTGTTTCTGTCTTACGCCTAGGAGCATTCTGTGAATGGGGTTTGGAGTGGTTGTAACTTCCCGTTTGGTTCACTAACAGTTTGGTTGTAACTTTCCCGTTTGGTCTCCACTAAAGGGTGTTTGCATTTTCTGAGCACAGTTCACCGGACAAAGGGAGTGATAGCCAGAGGTGCCCTAGTGGAGGCAGGCAGTGGGGACCCCGGTTTCAGTGTGCGGGCACCTCGCCATCTTGTGGCCAAACTAGGAAACTGCGCGTCACGACTCCTAACCCAGGAGGACCAGGACCCAGGACCGAGCACCTGCGGCCTCCGCCCTCTCCCCAGCCCTGGCAGCCACCGTCGCGTAGAACGGGGCCCCGACTCTATGTATTTGGGCTGGAAGGGAAAGAAATGCCTCTTTGACCCCTGCCCCTTCCAATGCCAGGGGTGGCTCCCCGCCACGCCGCGGCGCCTGCCCCACGCCCTGTGCCTGGCCCCGCCCCTCTCCCAGCCTCACCCCTGCTCCATCCCCAGGTTGGTCCGGGAGGTGACGGGGGTGAACGTGAACATGCGCGTGGGAATTCACAGCGGGCGAGTCCACTGCGGTGTCCTTGGTCTCAGGAAGTGGCAGTTCGATGTCTGGTCTAACGACGTCACCCTGGCCAACCACATGGAGGCTGGAGGCAAGGCGGGGTGAGTGCGCCCGCCCCGGGGCCGCGCCGCGCCAGCCCTCGGCGTCCCCCCCCACCCCAGCCCCACCGGGCGTGGCCCCCTTGAAGAGGTGCGGCTGGGCGGGGAGGGAGGCCAGCAGCACCTTGGGGTGTGGGGTTGGCAGAGATTAAGGAGGAAGTCCTCTGTTTGACCAGTTACTTGCAGCAAACCACGGGCAAGGTGTGGTCTGGGAGGCCAGATTGTAGGGGGCAAGTTGTCAACTTGCAGGGTGCTTTCACCTGTTTGCACAAAAAATGGTGGCTTATGAGATGCAGGAGGTATGGTAGAGCTCTGGGAGAGGGAGGAACCACTGAGGATTTCTGGGATGGCCAGAACACAAAGGAGATGGAAAGTGGAACCAGCCAGGATGGCAGGGTAGGTTAGGACAGAGAAGGATGGTGAGGGCGGGCCAGGGGCAGGGGAGTTGCTGGGCTAATGGGATGGAGTGAGGAAAGGGGACAGATCTGGGGAAACACAGCGTTCCCAAGGAATCACTGCAGAGCAGATGGCCTTAGGGGACCAGGAGGAGAAGCAGTGCCTGTGTTAAGATAGGTCTGAATGCCAGGCTGGGGACTTTGGACTCAGTCCTCTAGGCAGTGGGGAGGGAGACATTGCTGCAAATTTACAAGACAGGAGGCAGCGTTCTCCTGGGCAGGGTGAGGGGCGTGAGGGCGTGGCTGCAGTGAGGGGAGCAGGCAGGGGCCATCTTCTTAATCATTCGAAGGATATCCTTTGGGGTAGGGATGGGGCTTGTGTTAGTACTTGAGCCAGCGCTTGGGGCCCTGGGATTTGAGTCGGAATTGAGTCCGGAATTGGAGCGTGGGTCTGCAGAGGGGCTGGAGTCCTGACTCCCTGTTGTCTGCCCTTCCCGCCCCGCCTGTAGACGCATCCATATCACCAAGGCCACACTCAACTACCTGAACGGCGACTACGAGGTGGAGCCAGGCTTGGGGGGCGAGCGCAACGCCTACCTCAAGGAGCACAGTATCGAGACCTTCCTCATCCTGCGCTGTACCCAGAAGCGGGTGCGTGCGGCCGCAGCCCGGGGGCTCCAGGCTTTGGGGGAAAGAAGCATTTCCTTGGCCTGCTGCCCCCTTCTCCTCCTCTTCCACTTTCCTTGAGTAAAGTCATAAATTCCGTGTGCACTTGTGGTTCCTGCATCTTGGGCCTGTCCTGAGCACTAGAGTGGCCCCGCAAAGGCTAACGGCAAAGAGCAAAATATTTTCACTTTGCTCCTGTTGCAAAACTGCAACAGGCCTCGCTGCAAAGAAAGGTAGCAACAGTACATCAGGAGGCCACGAGATGGCAACGAAGCATCGAGGAAATCTGTCCATACCATTTAATTTCTCTCCATTTCTTTCCTTTTCTTTGCCTTTTACTAGGTGGATATTTGTCCTTATTTACCTCTCTCTGTTTTGGATGTCAGTGTGTATCTTTGCATGTTCCTCTCTGTTTTTGTTTTTGGAACCTCTGTCTTTTCCTCTGTTTTACTTCCTAGTCTCTTTCTGGTTCCTCCTTTTGTCTGAGCCCAGGCTTGCCACAATATACAGTGGACTTATTAGCAGACTTCAGTGGTCTATTTTTAATAGTGTCATGTTCTATGATTTTAATTTTTAAAGCAAATGAAGAGAACATTTTCTATTTCTCCCTAGATTAAAATGCCGTTCTCTTATGCACATTTCAGCTGAATTTTTCTGATGGTCAATGTCCTTTGGTAGGGAAAAGCTTCCCTGTTCCTTACCTAAGAAGTCAGACTAAAGACAAAATTAAGCTGTGAGAAAACTTCAGAGAATCTCTTGGATGACAGCAAAAACAGATTTTTGGATAAGGGAGGCAGGGCCCCCACCCCAGGGGGCATCACTGGGACCCCCTGTCCGGGCCCAGCGCAGCCCAGGGTCCTGGCAGAAGGGGCCCTTGGAGGTGGCAGAGGGGCAGGAAGACGCAGGGCGCTTTGGGAAGAGCCCTTAATGGCTTAATTAACCCATTTTTAGACATCATGCACTTGTTATTTGGCTAGGGCGTAAAAGAACAGAAATCCCCCGTTCTGTTTCCAATTCCCACCTTCCCTCCCCTACCCGAGTTAAGGACTCACCCTCAACCCTGGGATCACTGGGTTGTTGTTTCCCCAGCTTGAGAGGTAGGCCAGAAAGGAAGAAATGGAGACAGAAAGTGAGCCGCCAGCGGTGTCAACAGAATCGGGCTGACTGTCCCCCCTCCGCATCCCCTTCTCCGATGGCCTCTGTCCTCCTGCTCAGTGAGCGGGGAAAGGGAGGTCTACCGAAGTCTCTCAGTACCTCCCGCCTTCACCTCTTGCTGTCGTGTGGATGGATGGACAGACAGACAATGGATGCTGGGGAGTGTGTCGGCACACATTTAACTGGCTGAGTCTCTGTGAATTTGTACAATGTGTTTCAGCCCTTGAATTTCATGATTTAAATGACCCGGTCCTCTCCCCTCCCTCCCTGCTAGAACTTGCCTGTTTAGCCACAGCTGGATGGAGACGGTATTCCCAGGTCTTCTGTCCTTCCATTGTACACCTGAGCCCCGTCAGATCCAGGCTCAGCCCCCCCCCCCCCCAGGCTGAAGGTGGAGACTGCCCTGCCTCAGTTTACCAACAGCAAGCTCTGGGCTCCCCTTCCCACTGAGCCCACCCCCCCCCACCCCCCGGAGGAGGAAGCACAGTGCTGTGTCCCCAGGGGCAGCCTTTGTGACTGAGGGGAGGTGGGGGCAGGTCATCAGCACTGGTTTTGAGCAGATCTAGGGACAGAGTCTTGTGATCAGTTGTAGGGAGAGTTCTATGCCAGTGACGGATGTTCCCAAGCTCCATGGCTTTCTCACACAACCAGCCCTTGTTGTCCTGTTCAGCCGCTCCAACCCGGGCCAGCCAGGGCTGCATTTGGGCAGTTTGAGGGGATGTAGGAGACTGCGGGGCAGAGGGAGGGGTTGTTCTAGGATCTTGGCAGATCTCTGTGCTCCAGGGCTGTGGAGAGAAGAGAGGGGCAGCTGCCTTGGTCCCTTGCCTTGTTGCTGAGGGGAAAGAGAAACTCCCCGCTTGGGCTCCTCTGATGGACCCCTGTGCGCAGGCTGATGCTTCTCCGTTGCTCTCCCAGAAAGAAGAGAAGGCCATGATTGCCAAGATGAATCGCCAGCGAACCAACTCCATCGGGCACAACCCACCCTGGGGGGCCGAGCGCCCCTTCTACAATCACCTGGGCGGCAACCAGGTCTCCAAGGAGATGAAGAGGATGGTGAGTGGCTGGGGCCGAGGGGAGAACAGTCCACACCGAGGGCTGGGCAGGCGCCTCCTGTTGGCTGAGGACATAGGAAGATCCGTAGAAGGAAAAACTTGGAGTGGGGGGGCTCACCCCAACTTTGCACTTCTGGCCCTAGGCTCCTTCCTTGAGCCCCATTATCTCTTGGCATGCCTAATTTGGCTTAGGAATGGAGCAGTGAGTCCCTTTACGCCCTCCCTCCTGGCTGCGCCTGCTGGCATAGCTAGAAGCTGACCCATCCAAATGAATTCTGGGTCCAGCTGACTCCTGGCAGTGTCTGGTGAGGTCCCTGGGAATTGGGTGGGTAGCAGGCCCCCTTCCAGCACCTACTGCGTTTCCCATGCAATTGAAACCACATCCTTCGGCTCGGTTGCCCAGAGACCATCCCGTGGTTTGGATGGTCCCCTTTGCCCTGTGCTGAGGGACATCCCCTGCTAATCCCGCCTTCTGGTGGGAAACTACAGGCTCAATGCATGGAGGCCGTGGAAGGGGATAGCGTCTCCTCTCCAGGACCTGCCTGCCTCAGGGACAGGTGCCTTCAGCCATGGCAGCCACACCAGGGCTTGGCTAACTCAGGGTGCCCTCACCACCTGGGTTATCAGATGTGATAGAAAGATGAGTTCAGGGGCTGGGAAGAAGAGGAAGAGGGATGAAAAGAAGTCAAGTGACAGCTGCAGTATTTTCTTTTGATCCGAAAGCTTCTCTTCTGCACATCAGATACGTTCCTCAGTTCAAAAGCAACTGTGATTCCTCCAGGTGGGAGGGGGTGGCGCGGAGGGAAGAAGTGCAGGGAAAAGCAGGAGGCCACTTTGTTCCCCCAGAGTCAGGGTGGAGGGATAAAGGCAAGGATGCAGACACTAGGATCCTGACGTTTGGGGTCTGTGGATCCGAGTACATTTAAGTTGCAGCAGGAGGGATTAAAGATAGACTCCAAGGGACAAGAACCAGCCAGGGGCCTGAAATAGGGGATGGTCTGGGGACCCAAGCTCTTTGCTAACTTAAAGTAGCAGATGACAAAGGTTTAAAGAAGACGTACAGGAGGAAAAAAAATAATCTAAATCAAGACATTCGAGTTTTAAATTTTGATGGTAGAGAAGCAGCTGGTGGGAGGTCAGCGTTACCGGGGCGTGGAGTCGGGGAAGCCCCGCCTTCCACCGAGGCTTTGAACTTGGACGCCCGCAGACCTGGCCAGTGTCTGCAGTGGGTTCCGGCCACTAGTCTCCCTGCCCCAAGGGCCGTCCGCAAAGCAAGGAGCAGCTGGCAGACCCTCGCTGTTCTCACCCCTTCCATGATCCCCTGCACAGTGTCCCACTTCACCGGGACGGTGAGGCTGAGGAGAAGGGGCGGAGGGAGGCACTTCAGCAGGTGGAAGGAACTAGAGGAAAGGGGAACAGACCGGAGGAAGGTAGTAAACAGAAGGGTGTGGGGGAGAGGGAAGTGCTGCTGGACAGCCCCGGGAGTTCTCGGAGAAACTGAGGCTTCAACCAAGGGCTGGATTCTTGACTCAGTCACAGGAAAGAATTCAAGGGCTAGTCAGGGAATTTAGTAAGCGCAGTGCAGGAGAGCCCCAGGAGTCCTCTGCTGGGTGCTGTAGAGTCCCAGGACTCAGAGAAGTTGAGACCGTGAAGGTTGTTGAGGCAGCCTCAGGAAAGAACTCGAGGACTAGAGAGTGTGTACAGCCAAAGAATCCCAGGACTAGCCAGTGTGTACAGCTTAAAACTTGAATGCGTAGCAAAAGTACATGCTCGAAGGGGGAATGCGCAGAGGCATTCTCCTAAGGAGAAGAAGTGGTCTGAGGTCGGGCTCCTCTTGCATTGTAAGGACTGGGAGAGGCCCTTCCCCCTCTGACTCTGCTAATAAGGGATTGATGAGCTGCACTTTTTACTGTTTTTCTTCCTCCCCCCGGGCTCTGACCTGAGTGAAGGCTAGGTGTGTGTGCACCGAAAGGAACTTCTTGTTATGAGTCTTAGGGTCACTCTCCCCTCCCTCCTTCCCTGTCTAACCTGCCTCAGAAGGGACAGATAGAGACACAGAAGAATAAGGCAGAGAAAGAGGAAGAAAAGGGAGGCAGAGAACTGGAGAGGAAGAAGAGAGAGTAGTCAGCAAGCAGGAAAGACGCCTGACAGTAAATCACTTTGTTTAAAATCCTTGGAAAGTGCCCCCCTCACCCCCCGTGGCATTTGGTATAAGCTGAAACTTCAGCTACTTCAGAGTCTCCACCGAGGCAGTCTGGACTATAAAACATTGGTTCGGCAGAAGTATTAATCATTGTTGGACAAGGAACCTTGGGAGACTTAGCAGAAGGGCTGTAGGTGGGGAAAGGACAGGCTTGGGGGAGGCTGGGGCTGCCGGAACGCCCCTTGGTGGATGTGAGCTGGATGTGCTAATTGCTTTGCCCACTGGAGGCTTTCAGGCTTTCAGAAGAGCAGGGTCAGGGATGACCTGTGTCTGTGGGAGAAGGGCCCCCCTCCTGGCTGTGCACAGTGTCACCTGAGGAGTCACAGTGCCCCAGCAGACCCTCTGGACTGCGGGATGGGGACAGGTTCCCTGGGCTGCCAGGCTGCGTTCCAGTGGGCGGGGCCCAGGTTCTCAAGGAAGACCAGTAGCGTCACCAGCACAAAGGGCCCAAACCTGAGCTCAGGGATAGTCAGCGTCACACCTGGCTTCCCCGGGGTGGGTGAGCTGAAGGGCCATGGCCTCTGCTTTTGCTCTCAGTCTAAGAGGGAGAAACTGGGAACCGAAGAGCACCCCTGAGCCAGCTCCCCAGGAACTGAACTGATAGTCCTCCCAGCCTGGCTGGGAGAAGTTCAGTTACTTGGTGAGGACCCTAGAACTAGTGAGGCAGGTGGTGGGACTGAGACTTGAGCTCAGTCTGCTGGACCGTGTTCTTAGTGAGCTTTTGCTTACAGACCAAAGTGTAGTCGGGACCAGTTGTTGATGCACTGTCCAACCCGATGCCGAGCTCTCGTGCCAACCCAGCACCCAGCATGGCTGGAATGGACAGATGGGAGGGAAAAATGGGCCCCCAAGACCAGCAGATGACCAGGGAGCACTGGAAAGAGTCAGAAACAGGTTTATTAAAAACACATCATATGCTTGAACTGTAGAGACGAGCGTCTGGATGATAGGACTTGGTGGTTCTCAGTCCCATGGGAAATCGTTGCTGGTTCATGCAGCGGAATCAAGTGGACCTGCCCCTGAGAGTATCCTGCAGAGGCTCCACTGCCCAGTTGTGTTGTGCTCCTGGGGACCTGGGAACAGCAGGGAACAGCTCCTGTCCCCTGGAGGGAGCATCCACTTGATGCTGAGTCCAGGCCCTGTAGTGAGGGCAGGCAGGGAACCTGGAGCACCAGAGGAAGGAGACACAACTTCTCCAGCCTAGGACTGGGACACTGAAGTGAGACGGGTCTTGCAGCCTGGAGGGAGGGCCTGGCCATTCTTAGAGGAGAAGGAGGAGAGGCAGGCTCGCCAGGTCAGACACCTGCCAGGATGGGCCAGGCAGGGGACAGGAGGGGGCAGCCTGGGAGCACTGAAAGCCCCAGCTGGGCCCGCAGATGTGCCACTAGAAGCTGTGGAGGTCCTTGGAGTCCTCAGCCGGGGAGTAGAGCCACCTTGAAGCCTCGTGGACCCCGTGTCTGTTTCAGTGCCTGGCAGCTCTGGCTCATGGAGAACAGCTGAAGTCCCACTTCTGTATTTTTAAATCACGTCTTTAGAGGGAATAAAGAGAGGTATGTTTATTTGGGTTTTGGTTTTGGTTTAGCATTTGCTAAACTCCCCGTTTAACCAGCAATATATCGCTTGCTCCAGGCTGGGCCACGGAGGTGAGGGGTTCCAACCTGAGCCTTACCTGAAACTGTACTTCCTGGGCTGCTTGTCACCTCCTTCACTGCTCACCAGATTCCACTCCATTCCCATTTCAGGGAACCCTCTATTCTGCCACAGCTTAAACTGGTCATGATGCACATTTATCCTTTCCTGGACTTTGTAAATGAATTCTAAATAAATAAGGCATTGAGTTTGACAATCAACAAGAGTTCTTTCCACTGTTCTCTGCCTGTTTAAATGAACGACAGAACAGTAATCAACCTATGACATTTGGGTTCCTCATTTCCTGAGTCCCCAGCAACTCTGTGCTTGGACTGCACTGCTTCTCAGATTCCAGAAAAGCTGTTGCATGCAGCTGGAGTTTTATTTTTTAAGTGCAGAAACTGTGAACTCCCAATAGGTTTTATGTGTACTAAGTGTGTGTGTGTGTGTGTGTGTGTGTGTGTGTGTGTGTGTGTGTGGTGGGATTGGGCAGCTTAGTGATTTCTCTTATTCCCATCTGAGTAAGTGGCAGAGTTGGGAGGGGCCCCTCCAAACGCAGGTTCCAGGAAGATGGAGAGGAGAGGTTTCAGGGAATGTGGAAGCAGATGGGTGTGGGGACAGGGACAGCTTAGACACATGGATTTTGCTAGTGGATGAAATGAAATCACAGTGTCTCTCCAGCAGCCAGCAGAGAGCCTGCCCCATAGGAAGAACCCAGCTTGATTTGCCGAATGAATGAAGGAAGGAAAGAACTAAGGAATGACGATGCCCTCTATGTCCAGGCTCCTTGAGGAACTGTACAGAGGAAATCAGCTGCCGCCTTCCCGCAGCTCCTGCCTCCCAGAGTCTCCATGCTTTCAGTTCTCTCTGTTCTCCTAACACTGCTCTCTCTCTGTCCGTCTCTTTTAGGGCTTCGAAGACCCCAAGGACAAGTGAGTAATAAGACCTTCTTTATTTCTGCTCTTTCATCTGGGGGATATCTCCAAATCTACCTTATCAGTTGGTTTCCCCACACTCCACGGAAAATGATTCTACATCCGGTCGTAGCTGGGAGCGAGTGGAGCTCAGTCAGTGTCCACCGGGCAGGCCAGGGCAGCCCCAGCAGTGGGTCTTGACCTCAGCACTGTCCGTTTTATCTCCATCACACACACGCACGCACACGTCACACCTATGTGGGCCTATGGGCACCCACACACCTGTGCATACGCACACACGTGCCTCCCGCAGGAAAGTGCAGGCCTGCCGCCTTGGTCCCGGAGTCTAACCACATCCCGGTGCCCCCGAGGGAATGCTCTCCTCTTCCCAGCTCTCAAGGACTTAAAGAAATTTCCCCTCAGGATCTGGACTTCTTCCTGAGAAATAGGGATTGTAAATTTAGCACCCAAGCATGAAGTCTGCTTCCTGAGGTTTGTAACTAACCTGAGCCAGACTAAAGAATCCAGCCTGGTCATATTCGCTGCGACAGAAGTCCTGCCTTCTGTCCTCGGCTTTCCTTTCGGAATGGTGGTTCAGCCGGAGAATAAAGAGCAGAGACTTTATTACCCGCAGGGGAAAAACAGACCCTCAAAAATCACTGAGAATAATGTATGAAGACCAAGCCAGTATGAAGTAACCGAAAGAATCAGAAAAGCCTTCTTGTCTCTGAGCCCCTCCAGCCGGTGGGTGTGGGACCTGGTGCTTTCTCCATGGCCCCATGTGTGGTTACAAGCCAGGGCTTCAGCTCCAGGCCGCCTGGGCCAGACCTCAGCTTCCCTGCCCCTGCTAGCTGCGTGATCTCGGGCGGATGCCCTGGTCAGGCAGAGCCGGCCTGTAGCGGCCCCCCCCGGTGGTCAGCCCACCCTGTATCTGTGCCCCAGGAATGCCCAGGAAAGCGCGAACCCGGAAGACGAGGTGGATGAGTTTCTGGGCCGGGCCATTGATGCCAGGAGCATCGACAGGCTGCGGTCTGAGCATGTCCGCAAGTTCCTCTTGACCTTCAGGGAGCCTGACTTAGAGAAGAAGGTACAGGGCCCTGGGCTGGGAGGAGGCCTGGGTGGAGGAGGGCAGAGCCATAGGAGCAGGGGAGGGGGCGGGGCCACAGGAGCAGGGGAGGGGGCGGGGCCACAGGAGCAGGGGAGGGGGCGGGGCCACAGGAGCAGGGGAGGGGGCGGGGCCACAGGAGCAAGGGAGGGGGCGGGGCCACAGGAGCAGGGGAGGGGGCGGGGCCACAGGAGCAGGGGAGGGGGCGGGGCCACAGGAGCAGGGGGGGCGGGGTGACAGGAGCAGAGGAGGGGGCAGGGCCACAGGAACAGGGGGAGGGGACAGGGCAACAGGACCCGGCCCTCCTGTGTCCACTTCGGCCCAAGGACCCTTCTTGTCACCTCAGTTTCTCCAGCTCTGATGCTCTGCTACTCAGGAGACTTCTTTGGTTGGAAGTGATAATGTTGTGATTATTTAACCTTGCTGTGCCTCAGTTTCCTTATCTGAGAAACAGGGATATTTAACATTCCTACCTTATAGAGTTATGGTGAAGACTAAATGAGTTAATATGTGTAAAATACACAAAACAGAATTTGGCACATAGTAGATGTTCAATAAATGTTAGTTGCTATTTCTGATATTATTATTATTATAAAAATTGTCTACCCAGCTTGCTCTTGGAACTTCAGATGGTTAAAGTCAGAAGGGGCTGTTGAGATCTTTTGTCCCAACCCCTTGAATTGTGAATGAGAAAACTGAAGCTCAGAGGGGCAGGGTGACTTGCCTCAGGCCACCTGGCGAAGGAGTGACTGAGCTGGATCAGAGCCCTGGTCCCAGCAGTTCTCTTTCTACCACACCACAGGCCTCTCTGGTGTTGAGTTAAAATGGACTCACATGACCTTAGGTCAGCATTAAACGAAGCAAACCACTTAATAAGATAAAACCATTGAAGAGATGAAAAGACAGTAGTCAAGTTCACCGGCAGTGCCCAGAGCTGATTTGTGGCTTGCCCCTGGGGGGCTGTGTGCAGTGCTGATCTCTGTTGGTGTAGCCAGTTGGTGCCTAGGAGAGGAGCTGGGCTGGGAGTCAGGTCCCTGGAGCTTGTCCTGGTTTTCCCACTTAGGACCTCTGTGACTTCGCATAAGTCAAGTGACCTCTCTGAGCTCCCACCTTGCTCATCGACAAGGTAGAAATGACCACAGCCCTGGTTTCCTTCGTGGGGCTCTTTTGAGCACAAGCAGTAACGTTTGTAGGCTCTCAGCACCTTTCCCCAAAGGTTAGTGATGCTCAGTGAGTTGTAGCTGTGACCAGCCTGTGTTACTCTACCGGTGACCTGGCCTGCAGGCAGTTTCTGATTTGACACCATCCCCAGTACCCCTTCAGCCGCCCTCCCTACAGCACCACCTGTGGTCATCTGGACTGCCTGCTCTCCTGTGATCTAAGTCTAGTGCTGCTTCTCGGGTCTTCCCTGTCCCGGGGGCGGGCTGCACAGATGACCAGCTCCCAGAGGCTGCACTGGGTGTCTGGGACAGACCGCGGCCCCCTCACCCTGCCCTCCTCTTCTCAGTACTCCAAGCAGGTGGATGACCGATTTGGTGCCTACGTGGCATGTGCCTCGCTCGTCTTCCTCTTCATCTGCTTTGTCCAGGTCACCATCATGCCCCAGTAAGTACCCCCTGCCCTCCTGGGCTCTCTCCTCTGGCTGCAGGGGTTCCCGGGTGGGAGAGTGTGGCTGTTTAGGAAGGCATAGGAGGGTGCCCGGGAGACCCAGGGGAAGAGGTTTCCTCATGTGTCCCTGGTGGGATTGGGAAGCCAGGTGTCTGATTTCTCTGTCAGGTGTGCTCATGCCAGGGTGAAAAACTTGTCACTGGGCACTTCTGTTCAGCTGCAAAGAGACTCCTTTTCATCCTTTATCATCTCATCCCATTTTAACCCAAACCACTGCTACCTGATTGAATCGTCCAACTCTAACTCACCAGACTTAGAGCTTTGGAGTGGACTTTGGTTCTTGCAAAAAAGTCAGTGCATCTTCAAAAGATAGAAATTTCCCCTACTGTGGATATTTCAAAGAATATATTTCAGATTCTGATGGCTTTTCTCAAAGAGGTGCTCCTGAATTTCTGAAGATTAGTTGTATCACCGAGAGAGGCCTGAAGTGGGCAGTGGGCTTTTGGAAACGAAGTGTTTATGTAGTCATTCATCTCCAAGCCATGCCTTGGAGAGAAAGATAACTGCCATATAGATATATAAAAATTTCATTATGGATTATTTCAAAGCATACCGAAAAATAATGTGGTTAGTATAATCAACACCAATATACCCATTTATAGATATAATAGTTGTTAATAGCTTCAGAATCTGCTTGTATTTTTTTTTTTAATTTTTAAAGTAAATTTTAGACACTAGGATATTTTACCCTTAAAAACCTCCAATATACACCTCTATTTTAAGGACATTTTCTTCTTAACCGCAATACCTTCCTACCCAACAAAATTAACACCAATTTCTTACTACCATCTATTACCCAATCCGCATCCACAGTTCCCCAATTGTCCCCCAAGTGTCTTTTACTCACAGTTCATTCATAGATAGGGTCTACTCAGGACCCACTGGTTGCATTTGGAAATGTCCTAGAAATCTTCCTTCATCAAGAAGAATCCCCACGCCCAACCCCAAGACCTTTTATTTTTATTTTGAAATAAATTTAGACTTCCAGAAAAGTTGCAAAAGTAGTACAGAGTTCCCGTGCATTCATCTATCTTCCACTCTTGTTAACAACTTATGTGACCATAGTACACATGGCAAAACGAGGAAGTCATACTGCAGCAGTACAGCTCACTAATCTAAAGACTTGATTCAGTTTTTCCATTAAGGTCCTCCCTCTGTTCTAGAGTCAGTCCAGGACCCCACAGTGCATTTCATCGTTGTAGCTCCTTAGCCCGTTCCAGTCAGCGGCAGTTCCTCAGGCAGGCTTTACTTGTCTTTCACGACCTGGGCACTTTGGAAAAGTACTAGTCACCTGTTTTGTAGAATGTCTCAGTTTGGGTTTGTCTGGTGCTGTCTTGTGGTTGGATTGAGGTTCTGCACCTTTGACAGGAATCCCACAGAAGTGGTGGTGTGTCCTCAGTGCACCTATCAGGAGACACCTGATGTTTGTGTGACTTGTTACCCAACACCTCTTACTTTTAATGACACTGATTCTTGAAGTGGTTCTGCCCCTTCCATTTGTCTCTGCTGGGTCTCTGTCATGACACCAGAGGTAAAAACCAGGTGCTGGCAGCCAGCTCCACCTAATAAGACAGCGAATGCCTATTGCTCTTTGCCTTGAGGCTATGCAGAGTTGCTGGGAATGGGGACCCTTATGGCATAGAACCCCACTTTTCTGAATTGAAATGGAGCCACAGGTATAAATAAGCAACCTTATACCACATTGCAACCACTGTTCCCTTAGCTTAGATGTATAATCCTGCCACTTGGCCACTTTTTTTCCTTACTACAGCACAGAGTGGGGCTTGGGTTATGCCAATTACCTTCTCTAATCCAGCAGCTTCACTCTCTCCTCTGGCCACAGCTCTGAGTTGCCAAGGCATCGCCAAAGGTCGTTCTGTAGCACTCTCCACTCTAGAGGAGCCTTACAAACTGCTTCGAAGGTGTTTCTTTCCCTCTCAGAAGAGTTCTTTCCCCTTTCTGTTTAAGGCAGCTAAGTGTTGGCTTCTGGGGAAGCCTAGAACAAAGCAGCTGTGTGAAGGCTCCCTAGAGGGGTTTACCTGCCTTTTCAGGTGTGTGGGGCTTCTCCACCCATCTTCCCCCCTGGAAAGAGAGAAGGGCTCCCTGTGGCCTCCTGCTGGGATGATGGGGTTTGCTGCACCTCAGCCAGCCCCTGCCCCCATCAGGGCCAGCTGGAAGTTCCAGACAGGAAGTCACTTGCAGCTCTTTTGTCTGAGATTCTGTCTTAGGTGGCCCTGCAGATCACCACGGCCTGCCTCTTGAGAGGAGGCAGGGTAGTGGGGTGGGGGGATCCTTCTATTTTCCCGGTTGAATCGGCTAGCAATAGGGGAGCAGAGTCTGGACTGGACTTTTTGTGGGGACCTGACAGTGGGAAGGAGACAGGATGTAGGGAATCTGCCCCTCTCAAAGAATACATCCCTCCTGCTTCTCTTAGAGTGACAGGCTGGGCTGCTGACAAATGTTTTTTCTCAGTGATGGCCATTTATCAAGTTGCTTTTCAGCCTTCACAGCTGTTTATCAAGCCATGAGTGACTACCTGGAAAAACAACCAGGTGCTTTTAAAAAATAGGTCTTTCCAAGTTGTATGAAGCAAGGCTGAGAATAGCTAAGACATAGGCGAAATATCAACCAGGTGCCACCTGGCTCTCTGTTCAGCTCCTCCCTACCTCCCATCAGCTCCCTCTGGGAAGGTGACAGGAAAGTGGCAAGGGCAGGAGCTAGACTGCAGTGGAGGGAGGTTCTTGAATTGGGCTGCACAGCCCTATGTGTCCATCTCGGCAATTCAGGAGCCAGGAAAGATGGGAAGTGGGCTCGGGGGAAACTGAGCCACTTGGGCTTCCTTCTCTGGGGCTTTCAGAGACCTAGCCTGCTGGGGTGTGATGATGGGCCCTCGAGCCTGCGGTGTGCTTGCTGGGCCAGGGTCCCACCCTGGGGAAGCTGCAGCCCCCCAGCCTGGGTCTGGCTTCCCCACCACTGCATCTTTCACCCGGGCCCCTCCGGGGTTCCTCAGCCACCTCTCTACTTCCAGCTCCGTGTTCATGTTGAGTTTCTACCTAACCTGTTTCCTGCTGTTGACCACGGTGGTATTTGTGTCTGTCATCTACTCCTGCGTGAAGGTGAGTCCACTGACGCCCCGATGGAGGTAATTAATTGTTTAGAAAAAAGCTTGTAACTATACTGTGTTGAGGCAGCTCCCACCTCCTGTGGTTTGGTCTCTTGGAGCCCTGCTGCTCTCAAGCCCCACTCCTAGCCTGCTTCTCTCCCCACTTTCCTCATCCCACAGCTATTAAAGCACACTGTAGCTGCAATGGCCTTTTTTTTTAATGCAATTTTATTGAGATATATCCACACACCATGCAAATAATACAAAGTATACAGTCAGTGGCCCCAGGACCATCGCATAGCTGTGCATCCGCCGCAGTCAATTTGAGAACATTGTCACAAAGGCCTCTTAAGGTTCTTTGGCTGAACCCCGAAAAGAATCTTTTCTTAGCTAAATTATGAATTGAAGCAAAGCCATTATTTAGTTGTCACTGTTTCTAATTCGCCTGTTCAAATCACAAGCAAAGTATATGTAGCCTACGGTTTTTAAACTGGAATCTAGTCTTTTCTGTTAACTGCTTTGGGAAACCTGAGCAACACTGAAAAATTTGGCTTGCATTCCCTGATTTGCATGTGTGGCTGGTGTGGCAGGAGGCGGGGAGGGAAACCTGGCTCCACATCCCCACCCACATGGGCCGGCCCTGGCTGCTGTGAGTTAGTTTACTTTGGTCTGGTGAAATCTTTTTCCCACTGCTCAAGGTTATTTATCATAAATCATTCCTGCCCCCTTGTATATTATTTATATACATGTGTGTTATAGTTTATATTTAAATATCTACCAATTTTGTTATCAATGCCAAATTCAATAAGCCGGTTCTTAATTCTTTTATCTTGGCCAGCGATTTTTCATGCTTTTTTTGAGCAGACTTGTGCTTCCTCAGGGGAGGCTGGTGGTCGGAAGGTCCCCTCCCTGCCCCAGCACTGCCCGTAAACGCTGCCCCCCACCCCTTCTCACTGACGTAGGGCCTCAGAAAGAATTATTTATTAAAAAAAAGTCTGAGAACAGGATCTGGGTCAGGAGTCGACATGTCTAATAGACTCTAACAGCATCCCCAGTCCTTACTGTGTCCTTCGTTCCTAACCTCTTGTCAATATCTGTAATAACTTTTTGCATGATATTTTGAGAACACACACAGTTTTGGTGTTTAATCAAATGGTATTTAAGAAACTGTTTAACATTTAAAATTCAAGTAACTCTGAGATCTATATTTATAGATTTTTTTTTCCTTCCTTGTTTTAATTTTAGATTGGTTTATGAAACATATTGTACAAACAGGCTTCACAATGATTACTTAGATACACCTTTTTAATATGCCTATGGATAAGCCAACCAAGATATCCATTTTAGGTGATTAAGATTTCCATATGTTAATTGTAAAAATATTTGCATCTTCACATTTTCCTGAAATCAGGAAAATATTTAGTAACATAGGTCATTACTATGGCAATGCAGATATTTGTAAGAACTTTCTAGTTGATGTTTTGAGAACATTCACAGTTTTGACAGCTGAAAAAATATATATATGTCCATACTCGGGAAGGAGAGACTTTATTTAAAGGATTATTGCAGGTGGGATAAAGGACTTGCCATAGGGAGAATGCTCTGACCATAAGGTCCGCAAGCATCGCAAAGTTAGACAAAAGGGCGTTTTCTTTTATAGAGAAGAGTGAGCTGGGTGTGGGGAAGTGGGATGAAAGGTTGGCACAATCTGAGAATGTTTTATGCAGAAGAACCCTATTTTCTGGGAGATGCCCTTAAAGTTCGGTGGACCGGGGAAAGGAGAGAGCCTTAACAAATGTTGGGTTAAGAAGCATTTTGTTCCACTTGATCAGTGGGGACAAGCAGTTCAGCTAATCATTCAAGAGGCAAAGAAGGGGGTGCAGAGCCTGTGTCCCACCTTGTGGTAGGTAATCTGGAGGGGCATCCCCGGGTCTTATCTAGGTCACGTGGCGGGTAGGGGGCAGCCGGCCCTTTTCTGGAATACGAAGATTGGGGGGACTTTCTAACTTCTGCTGTTTTCCAGAGTCACAGAGCTCAGACAAAAATGTGACATTCTCATTCTGATAAACCATCATCTGTGCATTTGCCCCTTTCTGAAAAGTTGTAGTATGAGCTCACCTTCAAGTTAGTTCTTCTTCTTTCCTTTCTCACATTGTGGATTAGACTGTTGGCACATCAAGACGTGAACTAGGCAGAGCTGTCCTTCAGCATCTTTGCAGCAGGGAATATTGGCTCGTTCTTTTGCCTAAGGCTAGACGTTGGCCTGTCACTGGGCGGGTGCCTTGAGCACCACTGTATACCTAACAAAGGTGGATTGACCAGAAGTTTATTTTATTGTCTTTTTTTGGTATTGACAGGAAGCTGACTAATATTCAGTGTCATTCTGCTTTCCCCTTAAGAAGACTTGCCCTTTACCAGAACTCAGAAGTTTTTC
The DNA here is from genome assembly GCF_023851605.1 of Tamandua tetradactyla. Lineage (NCBI taxonomy): Eukaryota > Metazoa > Chordata > Mammalia > Pilosa > Myrmecophagidae > Tamandua > Tamandua tetradactyla. The sequence continues at coordinate 22,044,016 of NC_135336.1, forward strand.
ATCTTATTTCCACCATTTCATAGAAATCACAGCTAGTGTCCTTCCAGTGAGATAGGACCGTTCCACAGTTACCCCACGGTATGGGCTCTGCTGATCCAAATCCAGGATATTCTGCGAGGTGAAATTTCTTTATTTAATTTACTTTTCCTTTTTCCGCAACAACTTGGATTTCCTTCCTTAAATTATTCACACTCTAACCTTTTTGAAGAGAGACGCTCTGAAAAAGACAACCGGAAGGGTAGATTGAATTTCTGGTCTCCCTGTCTGTTAGGGGGCAGGGTTTCCCTGGCCCTTTCTGTCCACACTGTGAGAAGGTTTTCCCCTTTGTGCTCACCAAGTGTTAAGATTTCCTTTGTATCTTGGGCTGTTTGATCTTTTCCTGGCACAGGTTGCTCCAGTTTGCACATGCCCCTAGGTTTCTCAGAGGGGCTGAGTCTTCATCTTGTCCTGACATTCTCGCCTCCCTCCTGGAGCCTTCAGCTGCCTTCTGGAGCCCCAGCTGTCTCTTGGATGCTCTGAGTGATTGTTCTGAGGATTTCCTTCTGGTGCCCTGACCCTGGCGATGCTGTCTTAGAGGACAGTCTGTACATCTGCACACGTCAACCCTTCCTTCCCTTGGCATCTTGGATGATTTGGGCCTCCAGAACCGCTTCTCTAAGAGAAAAAAACATTAAATCCTTTTCTTTGTTACACTTTGTCCATAGACTCAGAGACCTTCAGATTAGAAGGGGCCCAGGCAGTGAGGCCACCCAAGCCAACACCACCCCACCCCCAAAGCTTGAAACCCTTTGTGATCACCCTGCCCTGGGGTGGGCCAGCCTGGGCCCGATCGCCTCCAGGGATGGTGAGCTAAAGTTTCCTGAGTGCAGCTCCTCCCTCTTGGGCCAGCTCTGACTGTTCCATCAGGCTCTCTGTAGTTTCTACCCTGTCATGTTGTGAAATGGCCTGGCCTATACCCATTCATGCCAGGCACTTTTCTGCCAGTGGGTTACTCCCTTTTATACGAGCCTTGGACCTGCCTCCTTTCCCGCACTCCGATCTGGGCCCCTTACCTTCATTGGCCCATCCTTACTCAGAAGGCCAAACTCTCCTTTCCAGCAGTTTGGGACTTGGATGCAGAGAGGCCCAGTGGGAGGACTCAGCTCCATAGCGGGTGTGTGTGTGTGTGTGTGTGTGTGTGTGTGTGTGTGTGTGTGTGTGTGTGTGTGTGTGTGTGTGTGTGTGTGTATGTTTAAATCTTCATTCTCCAACCTGTATCCCACTGACCTCATTCCCATTGTCAGAGCTCCTGGCTTCTGTGATCAGAGCCTCCACTAGGCTCTATCTGCCCTGTGCAGCGTCTAAAAGAGGCTCCTCTCCTCTCCTCGCAGCCTGGAGGTAGCTAACTCCTACTAAGCTGGATGTCTCATCTACCACTCCATCCTGACTCCTGGTCCACAGTTTCCAAAACAGGGTCTTATTGAGCCACCAGCACCCCTTATTTCTTCCTGTGAGGACTTTAGGTTTCCCACACTCACATTTCCTCCAGCATGCTCAGGATTGCCTATTAGGCCTATTAGGAAAGCAATATATTGTCTTCATGCACGCGTTCACTTTGGGGATAGAAAATTCTTCATTCCAGGAGGCATATCTTAGGTTTCTTTTAAATCAAGCAGATGAAGCTCCGGATCCCAGCTGCACCACTTTCAGCTGTGGCTCTTGAATCTTCTGAGCCTCTAAGGTGGCTTTTATTACATCCACTCTGCAGATGAGGAGCCTGGGGCTCAGAGAGTTTAGGCAACTCTCCTTAGGTCCCAGAGCTCGGAGGTGATAGAGCTGGGTGTTCTGATTCCACAGCCCAGTTGTTCTGATTCCTGGATGCTCTAAGAAGCCGAGGACACCACCTTTGTTAATGTCAGCTGACTTCTGAAAGGCCAGGTGGTAAGCCTGGTATAGCTGTGGGCTTCTGCTTGCTTGGTTGGCCTCCGAGATTTTCTTTCTTTCTTTTATTTTTTAATGAAGTAGGAACTATTGCTGCTCTTTTAGCTCCTTGTCGAAGAGGCTGTTTTCTTAAACTTTTCACCACTGGTTTTCATCACCTTTCATCCCTGCAATGCCCTGTACCCACATCACCAACAGGGAACCAGGGTCCCTGAAAGGTCATTGATTTGCCCAGAGATGATCAGAGAAGCCAGTATCAAAACTGACCCTGGTCCCAGTCCCAGTTCATTATGTTTCCACTCCCATTGTTCTCCTTGAGTGGATTTGAATTAATCAGACTGGGAATGTACTGGTTCTAAACTTTTTTTTTAATCACTTATTTGTCTGCATTCCAGTTGTTAGCAGGTACTGAGTGGTTCTTCAGAGACACAATTATCCTGCCATCAAAACACTCTTCAAATGCTGATTGCAGCTGGGGTGTGTCCCACAAAGAGGCTCAACCCTAGTTAAGATTCTTAAAATCCACGCTAGGGTTAGTGAAGTTGGGATTCAGGGGACATAGAGATTCACTTTCTGATTACAAGTGACGAGATAGTCTATAAACCAGGGAAGGATATTGAATCTTCTGGAGACTTCAAGATAGCAGCAATTCCTACTGAGATTTTTTTTTCTTTGGGTGCATGGTCCGGGAAACAAACCTGAGTCTCCTGCATCAAAGGTGAGTATTCTACCACTGAACCATCCGTATACCTTCCTGCTGAGATTTTGAAGTCAAGAACAGGTTTTTTTTGAAAGTTACCAAGTCAAGTTCTTGTGACACTTACTTATGCAGCAGAGAAGCTTAGCCTACTTATAGGTATGCCTAAGAGTTACTTCTGGAGGACCTCTTTTGTTGCTCAGATGTGGCCTCATTCTCTCTAAGCCGAACTCTGCAAGTGAAATCATTACTCTCCCCCCTACCTAGGACATGACATCGAGGGGTGAAAGTCTCCCTTGCGGGGTGGGAGATGACTCCTGGGGATGAGCGTGACCCTGGTACTGTGGTATCGACAATGACTTCCTGACCAAAAGGGGGAAAAGAAGTGTAGCAAATAAGGTATCAGTGACTGAGAGTTCAAATAGAGTTGAGAGGCTACTCTGGAGGTTACTTTTATGCAAGCTTCAGCTAGATATTGCTATTTATCATGGTTTGCGAAACTCCAATCAAAACTATTCCTGCCAATCCTAGAGAACACCTAGGGCTTTATCTGAGATTCCGCAAAGATTCCATGCACTGTAATTACTTTCCAGACACCTACAACCTCCAGATGGGTTCCTAGGCCAGATAATTCCTGAAAACCAGACTCTCCAGAATATCAACTTGTTCCATTCTCCTATCTCATATTATCGACAGCCCTTTCCAACATGAAAAAAGTTAGAATGGGCATAGCCCAAATACTCCTAAAATTTGGGAGAAAGATCAAAGGAGAAGGTGGAGTTATAACAGAGAAGATAGGATTTAACAACTGAGTATGATTGCTGAGTTATTATACTGATATTTCTTTTAGTGTCCAGTGTCTTGGAGCAGCTAGAAGTAAAAAAGGAACCTAAAATTGTGGAAATTTTACTTTTTTTACTAGGTTTTTTTCAGAGCTGAAACTCTGAAATCTGTTCTACAACTCATTGTGGTTTGCTTTGAAATTTATTGCTTTTTGGTATACATGTTATTTTTCACAATTAAAAAAAAAGAGTCTAATCATTCATTAAATGTTAGAGCTACATTCCAGGTTGAATTTTTTTCCCAATGGCTTGCAGTTCTCCTGCTCACTAAGTGATTCCCACGTGGATCAGGAACTCCATGTGAATGACCTGTCTCCCAGTCACCTTTTATAAAAGTAGGCTTTAGCATCCTCTGGTAACCTTCCCGTAAACCAATCATTACCCTGGTGGTTGCAAAATGCTGACAGAAGCCCTTCGCTTGGCTCAGGATGACCAGCATTGAAACACTTTAAGAACATGGGGGGTGGAAATGGAATGGCAAAACTTTAAACAGCCGTAGATTAGACACCATCTGTCACACCACCTCAGAGTAAGAGGCTCGTGCCAGAATACATTCACCAAGCTGTGAAACCCAAGATTCCTTTCATGAGAAACAAGGCTTTTCATTCCTTTTGGCAATATACCTCTTCAAAGTGCAAATATTAGCTAACTTTTCTAAGCATGTAAAAGCTTACAAAACATTTTCAAATGCATCATTTCATTGAGCCTTCATAGCTACCCTGTGAGATAGTTGTTACTCTACTTGCGGATAAGGAAACCATGGCTCAGAGCAGTCAATGACTTCTCGAGGATCACATAGCTAGTAAGGGGCTGACCAGGATTTTAAAATAAGAGCTCTTTTGAGATAAAATTTACGTACCATAAAAATTCACCTTTATAAAGCCTATAATTCTGTGGTTTTTAGTATATTCATAAAGTTGTACAACCATCACCACTATCAAATTATAGAACGTTTTCATCATCCCCCAAAGAATTCCTATATCCTTTAGCAGTCATTCCCCATTTCTTCCCCTCCCCCCAGCCCCTGGCAATCACTCATCTATTTTGTCTCTATGGATTTGCTTGTTCTGGAAACTTCATATAAAAAGAATCATACAATATGTGGCCTTCTGTGTCTGGCTTCTTTCACTTGGCGTAATGTTTTCAAGGTTCATCGTGTTGTAGCACGTATCAGCACTACGTTCCATTTTATGACTAATAGTCCATTGCGTGAATATAACACATTTGTTTATCCATCATCAGTTAATGAACATGTGGGTAGTTTCCACTTTTAGGCTATTATGAATAATGTAGTTTTTTTGTGTGAGACTTTATGTTCTCAATTCTTTTTATATCCAGGAGTGAATTTGGTAGGTCTTATGGTAACTCTAACATTTTAAGGAACTGCCGAACTGTTTTCCAAAGTAGTGGCACCATTTTGCATTCTGGCTAGTAATGTATGAGGGTCCCAATTTCTCCACATCCTTGACAACATTTGTTATTATGTTTCATTTTGATTATAGCCATCCTGGTGGATGTGAAGTGGTATCTCATGGTAGTTCTGATTTACATATCTCTGGTGGCTAATGATGTTAACATCTTTACATGTGCTTATTGGCTATTTGTATATCTTCTTAGGAGAAATGTCTATTCAAGTCCCTTAAATTGGGTTGTTTGTCTTTTTGTTAAGGTGTAAAAATTCTTTACGTATTCTGTTAAACCCTTATCAGATATGTGATTTGCAAATGTTTCCTCCCTCTCCATGGTATGCCTTTCGACTTTCTTGATGGTTCCCTTTGAAGCACTAAAGTTTTTAACTCTGATGAAGTCCCACTTATCTATTTTTTCTTTGTTGCTTTTTGCTTTTGGTGTCATATCTAGAAACCATTGCCTAATCCCAAGTCACAAAAATTTACTCTGTTTTCTTCTAAGAGTTTTATAGTTTTAGCTCTTACATTTAGGTCTCTGATCCATTTTGAGATAATATTTGTATATGGTTTGAGAAAGGGATCCAACTTCATTCTTTTGCATGTGGCTATCCAGTTGTTCCAATACCATTTGTTGAAAGACTGTTCTCTCCTTTTTGAATTGGTACCCTTGTCAAAAAGCAATTGATCATAAACTAAAGGTTTATTTATTGATACTCACTTCTATTCGTTGATCTCTGTGTACTGAGCAGGATTTTAATTCAAGCTTATTCTTTCCAAATCATATGTCTCTTTCCTCTACCATTTGAGAGGTTGTTGGTCAGAGTGTCTCTTTTATTAGTCTACAGGGAATGGCCTTGCTGGAAGGTTGGAGTAAGGTTTGGTGTATACTGCTCCTTTACACATACCCAGCCCAAAGCCCAAGACTGAGGGGTAAGGGAGACCCTATTTAGTATCAAGAACTGTGAAGAGTCTATGATTGTTCCTTTTTTAGAGTCTAAGATTTTATTTAACCATACTTACAAGCTATGTTATGCTGTTTCCTGGATGCTAGCAAAAGACATGAGATTCCTGGATCAGAGACAAAAAGACTTTATTTGTGGCAGAGCAGGCAGCACGAGCTGCAGCATACTCATGTTGATCCTCTTTGCTCCTAAAGCAGACCCATGGGGTCAACATGATGGACCCAGATAGATGCTACTATACATGCAGTAGGTTTGTATGGAAGCTGAGGAATACCGGCCTAACATCCCAGCACTTCCTAGGCTAGAAGCAAACGTTGTAGCACACAAGCCAGCAGTTAACATGGCGCTCATGTGTTGTGTCCCCAGGATTGACTTAGTTGCCAATGTAACCAGCTACAGAAACTCTCAGTATCAGGAGATACTGAGATAAAACTTGCAGTCTGGCGCACTCAACGAGAAGGTGCAGGGATGGTCAGAGTCTGGGATGCTTCTGACACTTGATTCTCAGGAGATGATACCATTGGAGAGGGAGCCTTTGCCTGCTTCACTCACCACAAAATTCAAGGCTACCTCAAGGGGCTCTATAAATGGGATGGCCTTCTGAGAGGGTATGTGACTCGCTCAGAGTCACACAGCAAAAGCCAAGCCTTGAACGCAGGTCTCCTGATTCTAATGCTCTTTCTATCTCCCTTCTCTGCCCTTGGAAGCTCCCATAGAATTGGACATGTCTTCAGCAGAGAGGTCTCACCGAGAGGTGTTAAGACAGGCAGGGATGGGAACCCTTATCCATGAATTGCTTTTCCATCAATTTATTTTTTAGCCTGGATTGCTTGGGAGATAAGTAGGACATGGTGGACGAGGCCAGCTGTTTCAGATTTTGTGGCAGGAATGGATGGGATTTCAAGACGTGATCATTTAATTAACAAAACTATATTGGTCTTTGAGTGGATATATATTTTTTGTCTAGTTGAAGAAAATACAAGAAGGATTGGATGAGGGAAGTGGCAGAAATCCATGGAGCTTCCTGCGGGGGAAAAAAAAATCTCACTTAAGGCACTCGCCTGGGGCCTCCCAGCCTCCTGCTTGCATGCTGCTCAGCTTCTCTCTCACAAGCCCATTCCCTTCCTCCCAACCCTGGATCTCCTTTGAATCCTTATACCCACACCTCCCCCCCTTCTACCAAGAAGCCTTCCTGAACACCCTGGAGAAGTCCTGGGTCTCTCCATGACTCTTCAACTGCCACCTGCTACCCCCTCCTTGATTGTAACTCAGAGCCCTTTTCTCTAAGGCACAGAATTCACATAGCAGGTAAATGTGCTTTTTCATCAGCTTTCCTGTTTCATCTTTCCTCTCCTGCTGCCTCTGTCACCTGTGAGCTCCGCACCTCCTGGCCAGCTGCAGAGTCTGAGCTGTTGTGAGCCAGGGGCGGTGGTGCTAGGCTGGAACTTTCCACTGGGATGGCATCCCAGAGGGGCAGAGGCAGGGAGAGGGGGCCCCCCGAGCCTTTGTATGTGATCTTGCATGCCGGGCCCTCACTCTGACTTCTGTTGCATCTCTCTGTCCCTCCCTCTTTCCCCGAGGTAGGTCTTCCCTGCCCCGCTGCAGACCCTCTCCAGGAAGATTGTCCGGTCCAAGATGAACAGCACCCTGGTTGGGGTGTTCACCATCACCCTGGTGTTCCTGTCGGCGTTTGTGAACATGGTGGGTGCCTCCACCTCCACCCCGTGCCTCCCCGGCCCCAGCGGAGTCCTATCCCCAACAGGCATGGGCAGGGAATAGACCCTGGAGTTCTTCCTCCCTCTGAATCTGGGATGAGATTTACCTCTTAAAATTTCTCATTCTCCAGGCAAGGATGAGCCAGAGAGAGCTCAGGGGAAAGTCCCCGAGGGAGATTTAAGGAAGGGCCCAGCGTTGGGAGGGCACCCCAGGCACACTCTCCTTTCCCCCAGGGTGCTAGGCAGACCTCCGCATGTCTTAGCCTCTTCCGTCCCAAATCAGCATGAGACAGAGAGTGGACATGGCCCTGCTGCCCTGTGGGGATGGGCTGCCCTGGCTTGGCTCCTGAGGGCTGACCTCTTCTCGCGTTCCTCCCCCCTCTGCCCCCAGTTCATGTGCAACTCCAGGGACCTGTTTGGCTGCCTGGCGGACGAGCACAACGTCAGCGTGGGACAGGTCAACGCGTGCCACGTGGTGGAGTCGGCCTTCAACTACAGCCTGGGCCAGGAGCACGGCTTCTGCAGTAGCCCCTGGCCCAACTGCCACTTCCCTGAGGTACTGGAGGAGGACTGGAAAGGGGCAGGTAGAGCCCCTCCTGCCTTTGTCTAAGGCTTACTCCGTCCCCTGCTCTGTCCTCTCCTACCCTGGACAGACCCAGGGGCAAGTCAGGGGCCCACAAGCTCACTGCCATTCCAGAGACTGTCTTTCTTTAATCTCTCCCACGTATATGTGCAAGTCACTGTGGGAAACTGGTGAACAAAAAGCCCAGCCTCCTCCGCATAGCTTTCAGTCCTTGGAGCTGTGGATTTCAAAATTGCACTTGAGGGGCTGGAGGCCTGTGCTGCCCACAGGGTGCCAGGTATGCCAAGCAATCACCACAGTGAGTCCAGGAGGTGGGGGCTGTTGTCCCCATTTTGCTTATGGGGAAACTGAGGCTTAGAGATGTTGAGCAAGTGGCCCAAGTCACAAAACTACAGTCTATGATGGCGGGCCTGAGCCTGGAGCCTGGCTGTAACCAGCTCTGACCGAACTTGGACTAGAACTTCATCTGGGTCCTAAGCAGGGCTCTTCACATTGCATGCCACCTGCTGGCAGGTTTGCATCCCAGCCCCGTCCCCAGCCCCAGGTGAGGTCAGCTCAGGCTGGAGGGACGCTGGGCTGGGGCCTGGAGCACTGATGCGGGCTGCCCTCTCTCCACAGTACTTTACCTACAGTGTGCTGCTCAGCCTGCTGGCCTGCTCCGTGTTCCTGCAGATCAGCTGCATCGGGAAGCTGGTGCTCATGCTGGCCATCGAGCTCATCTACGTGCTGGTCGTCGAGGTGCCCGGCGTCTCGCTCTTCGACAATGCCGACTTGCTGGTCACCGCCAACGCCATGTACGCCGCCCCTCCTGCGGGCTCGGGACGTTGCGGGGAGGTGGGGAGAGCTGGAGGTTCCCGGTCCTGAGGCCGCAGGGCACTTACAAGGGGAGTATCCTGTTCTCCCCCAGCTTGAAGCAGTTCCCTGCCCTGACCCCCCGGGGAAGGCTGGGCAGCTTCTTTTCCTTTCCCTCCCTCCCTCCCCCAGGGGTGGGGGTGGCTGCGGGGCAGGAAGGGCTTGGAAGACCACACCCCGATTTCCTACTCACAGGACCTCAGGCAGGCCTCAGTGGAACATTCTTCCTTTTCCCTAGGCATCCTCTCTTGGGCTGTTTGCTCCTAATTCCAGCTGCCCCTAGCAACTCAGGCCCAGAGGAGGTCAAAGTTCAATTGAGCCAGATAGCAAGGTCTGCGGGAGCAGAGAGACAGCCTTTCCTGTTTTATGAGTTCAGTCTGCCCTGGCTTCAGCTAAGCACTTCAACATACATTATTCCTTTTCATCCTTATCGCAACCCAGCAAAGTAGGCACGCTACCATAAGGTCAGGTAGTTTGCACGCTGCACAAAGGCTCCTGCCCCCGATGGTGAGGGAGGCTGGCAAGAGGTGCAGGCAAGGGGTGTCTCTGCCTGGCGGAGGGGCTCCTTTTCCTCACACAGAAGCAGGACAGCCTCCTCTCCTCACTAGCCTGAGCCTGTGGAGCAGCGTCTCTCCCTTTCCCTACTTTACACAGAGCCACTGGATAGGCCAGCAGCACCCCTGAAAGTAGGGATTGTCTGTCTCGACCTAACCCCCCAGAACCCTGAGGCTCAGCAGGAGGGCACATGGCCTGGCAGGGAGGAGGTGGGTGTGGGGGCTGCACTGGGGCTCAGGAGCCCGGCCTGCCAGCTGGTGACGGACATCAGGTTTCCGGAGGGGCCGTGCAGTGAGGGGAAAGGGCTCTGGCTTTGAGCCAAATTGAATTTGAACATCAGCCTTGAACACACATTTGGCTTTTCTTCCTAAATGCCATTATTTTCTCCTAGTAAAGTGGGAATAGAAATATCCATAGTAATAAAACATATGTAATGTATGCAAAGGACCCCCCCCCACCCGCCACACACACACACCAGGAAGTTGAAGAAATGCAAGTGGAAGGTCTATGTCCCCCAATAACAGATGAGTAAATGAAAATGTAATAAAGGATCTAAGTCAGACTCACGGAAGAACTTCCTGGCTTGTGGGGGGGGGCTGTGGACAGGTAATTGGGGGAGACTGTTCCATTGTGAACAGTGCAGGCTGCAGTCCTGTGAGAGCCAGGAAAAGGAGGCCGTCTAGGACCTTTTCCCCTTGCATTGGGTCTGGAGCAGTTAATTTTGCTCCTTTTTCTTACCTGTTCCCCCTGTGACCCGCAGCCACGGTTGATGTTGGCGGCAGTGGATGGGAGCTCCTTTTCCTTGGATGGGAGACACTGGTTTGGGTCTAGAGCAGCAATGGCCAGTAGATATATAGTGCAAGCTGCACAGACAATTAAAAATTTTCTAGTAGTTATATTAAAAAAATAAAAAGAAATGGGTATAATTGGTTTTAATAATAATTTTATTTAGCTGACATATCCAAGATATCATTTTAACATGGCAATCTATACAATTGAGATATCTTACATTCTTTTTTTCCCAGTAATTCTTCAACACCTAGTGTGCAGTTTACATTTATAGCACATCTCAGTGAGGACTAAGCACATTTCACATGCTCAGTAGCCACATAGGGTGAGTGGCTGTCGTCCTGGATAGCACAGTTCTAGAGTTTCTCACTCCCTTTGGACAGCAGTGAAGAGGAGGGCTGGGTGGGAGATGTGGGCAGACCGCCGCCCAGGTGGGTGGGCCCATGTTGTGGGGTGGGGTCAGGAGGCCCCAGTGTCCAGGTCAGAGCTGGGTGAGGCGTGGTCACGGTGATCAGTTGCTAGCCCGGCCGCAGCTTTCTGTAGCGCTCGTCCTTCACTGGAAGCAGTGGAAAGTGTCCCTAGATACAGGGTTGCCAGGGACCAGGGAGGATGGAGCAACAGTAGTGAAAAGACAGGAAAGTGGGGCGTGGGAGCAGGAGAGCAGGGCATGGAGGACAGGACAGGAGAGGGGCATGGGGGGGTGGGTAGAAGGGTGGCGGGGGGACAGGAGGGGGTGGGAGGAGCAGGATAGCAGAGCATGGAGCAGTGATGGGCTTGGAAACTGCCTTATGCACGTGTGGCCCTGATCAGCCTTCTCCAACTTCTGTCCACAGAGAGTTCAGCAGCAATGGGACCTCCCAGTGGTGAGTTGGTGCTCTTTCTCTGCTTTCTCTGATCTGGCCCCTTCCTGCCTTCGGTACAGAGCTGCCAGGAGCTAGCAGCCCAGGGCTGTGCCCAGATGGGAAGGAGGATTTCATGGCAAGGTGGACGGTGAAGGGGGAGGCTGGAGGGAGTAAGGAGGCCCTCCCTTCCTGGGGTATCAAGTGATCCTGATGGGCCAAATACTCTTGCTTTTCTTTTATCAACTCCACACCCCAAGATTTTCTACAGACACAGTGGCTGGGGCTATCAGGAGCCATAGGCCTCATTTTAAAGCATTTAGCGCTGGCTTTTGCCCAGGAGCATGTACCAGGACCCCAAGCACAGGAGAACAGGAACTGGTGCCCTCTTTCCCTCTGGAGGAGAGGCCACAGAGTGAGGACATGGGGAAGGGGACCAAACGAGAGGCCTGCAGGGTTTGTAGGATTTAGTCCTCAAGTGACTAGTAATGCCCTGGGCAGGCTCTTTGCTGGTACAGGGAGGAGGGTTTGGAATGATGGCTTTTATGAAGGTTATTTATTATTAATATTAAAAGAAATATAATTAGACACAATAGCTATCATTTTTTGGAATACCTACTATTTGTCAGGTACTGTGCTAGGTATTTTGTATGTAGTATCTTTAATCCTCCCCACAATCTTGAAATCTGGGTACTGTTATCCTGTTTTGTAGAGGAAGAAACTTAAGGTTCAGAGAGGTTAAGGGACTTGCCCAAGGTTGCCCAGCAACAGGGTTGTTAGAGCCTGCCTGGCTTTCTTGCCTCTGTCTTGTCTACTGAGAAAGACCTGGGGGCTAAATACTGCCTTTAAGGACCTTCCTCATCCCCTGATGTGACCACTGGGGAGTTTTCCTGTGTGATGGGACCTTACTAGAGGAGAGGAGTCATGGCCTCCTGCGCTGCGGGGCGGGCATGGGCTTACATGGGGCTGCTGGCCACGAGGGCTTCCCGGAGGAGGCACGCCTCACACAGAGTGAGCAGAAGGGGCCGGAGGGGACGGAGAAGAAAGACACTGGGGATTCCTGGAGCCTGACACGAGCTTTCCGCCTGCAGCCCTGAGCACGCAACCAAGGTGGCGCTGAAGGTGGTGACACCCATCATCATCTCAGTCTTCGTGCTGGCCCTGTACCTGCACGCCCAGCAGGTGGAGTCCACTGCCCGCCTCGACTTCCTCTGGAAACTGCAGGTGGGTGGCTCGGGGGCAGGAGCCAAGCCCAGGGAGGCACCTGCCTCTCTGCTCGCTGGGCCCGGCCTTAGTCCCTACAGCGACATGCCCTACTCTGATTTCGTCCCAACTGACAAGGGCCCCGTGTCCCAGTGTTTTCTAGGGCCAAGAGGCAAAACCCCAGAGCTTATTCCAGACAAACCCACGCTTGATGTGCTGGGACTTTGCTATTTTTTTTATTAGTGAAGTTGCAGGTTTACAGGAAAATCCTGCAGAAAATGCGGTTCCATACTCCACACCTAACCCACTGCCTCTCTCACACACACACACACACACACACACACACACACACACACAGGTTTTCACTATTATTAACACTTTGCATTAGTGAGGTACCTTTGGTACAGTTGATGAGCCATTATTATAAGTATACTATTAATTATAGTCCATAGTTTATATTAGGGTTCTTGCACAGTCCTATGGTTGGTTCTTTAAAAATTGTTATTCTATTAATATATAAACAATAATATTCTATTAATATATAAACAACCTAATATTTCCTCTTTTAATCACATTCAAATATATAATTCAGTGCTATTATATATTTGCTGATTGCACAATCCTGTGGTTGTTTCTTTAAAAATTGTTATTCTATTAATATATAAACATTAATATTCTATTAATATATAAGCAACCTAATATTTCCTCTTTTAATCACATTCAAATATATAATTCAGTGCTATTAATTACATCACAGTGTTGCGTTACCAACACTACCATTCATTACCAAAATTTTGTCATTGTCCCAAACAGAAGTTCTGGACCCATTAAGTATTCATTTCCCATTCCCAACCCCCACCCCAGCCTATATGCTAGTTTCTGACTCTCTGAATTTGCTTCTTCTGATTATTTCATATCAGTGAGACCATACAATAGCTGTCCTTTATGTCTGACTTATTTCACTCAACATGATGTCGTCAAGGTTCATCCATGTTGCCCCATGAATCAGAACTTCATTCCTTTTCATGGCTGAATAGTATTCCACTGTATGATTATCCATTCATCACAGTAACTGATTAATTACACTGTGATGTAATTAATAGCACTGAATTATATATTTGAATGTGATTAAAAGAGGAAATATTAGGTTGCTTATATATTAATAGAATATTAATGTTTATATATTAATAGAATAACAATTTTTAAAGAAACAATTTTGGTAATGAATGGTAGTATTGGTAACACAACACTGTGATGTAATTAATAGCACTGAATTATATATTTGAATGTGATTAAAAGAGGAAATATTAGGTTGTTTATATATTAATAGAATATTATTGTTTATATATTAATAGAATAACAATTTTTAAAGAACCAACCATAGGACTGTGCAAGAACCCTAATATAAACTATGGACTATAATTAATAGTATACTTATAATAATGGCTCATCAACTGTACCAAAGGTACCTCACTAATGCAAAGTGTTAATAATAGTGAAAACCTGTGTGTGTGAGAGAGGCAGTGGGTTAGGTGTGGAGTATGGAACCTGGGTTGTTTTGCACCTTTTGGCTTTTGTGAATAATGCCACCATGAACATCAGTGTGCAAATATCTTTCTTGTCCCTGCTTTCAATTGTTTTGGATAAATACCCAGAAGTGAGATTGCTGAGTTATATAGTATTTCTATACTTAGCTTTCTGAGGAACTGTCAAACTGTCTTCCACAGACTGCACCATTTTACATTCCCACCTGCTATGAATGAGTGTTCTTATTTCTCCACATCCTCTCCAACGCTTGTTTTTTCATGTTTTTTTTTAATAGTAGCCATTTCTAGTAGATGTGAAATGGTCTTTCATTGTGGTTTTGATTTGCAGTCCCCTAATGGCTAAGGATGTTGAGCATCTTTTCATGTATATCTTCTTTGTAGAAATATCTATTCAAGTCTTTAGCCCAATTTTAAAATGGGTTGTTTGTTCTTATCAGATATGTGTTTTGCAATTATTTTCTTCCATTCTGTGGGTTATGTTTTCACTTTCTTGATAGTGTCCTTTGAAGTACTAAAGTTTTAAATTTTGATGAAGTCCAGTCTATCTATGTTTTTTCTTTTGTTGTTTGTACTTTTGGTGTAAAGCCTAAAGAAACCATTGCCTGACACACGGTCCTGAGGGGACCACATTTCTTCCAAGAATGGAATAGGTTAGGTTGTTATATTTAGGTCCTTGATCCATTCCAAGTTAATTTTTTAAAATATTGTGAGATAGGTGACCATCTTCATTATTTTGTGTAAGTATATACCATTTTTCCCATCACCATTTGTTGAAGAGATTGTTCTTTCCCCAGTGAGTGGACTTAGTTTTAGTTTCCTAGGCTGTTCAAGCAAACACCATGAAGTGGGTCAGGTTAAAAAATGGGAGTTTATTCATTCATGGTGTGAGAAAAGGAAAAAATCCAAATCAAGCCATCATTAAGGCAATGCTTTCTTCATGAAGACTGTGGCATTTGGGACTGGCTGCTGGTGATCTTTGGTCCTTAGCTTTCACATGGCAAAATATGCGGCAGGCTCTCCCGGCCTCTCCCTTCTCTTCTGCGTTCTTTTGAATTTCAGCTTCTTGCTTCTGTGGCTTTCTCTCTCTCTGCCTGAACTGCATTCTGCTTCTGCAGGACTCCAATACTAGGGTTAAGACCCATCCTGATCGGGCTGGGCCACACCTCTACTCAAGTAGCCTTATAAAGAGATTCTACCTATAATGGGCTCACACCCACAGGAATGGATTAGATTTAAGAACATGTTTTTCTGGAGTTCACCCAGCTCCAAACCACCACAACATCCTTGTCAAAAATCAGTTGGTCATGGATGTGAGGGTTTATTTCTAAACTCTGAATTTGGTTCCATTGGTCTATATGTCTATCCTTTTGCCAGTACCATGCTGTTTTGATTACAGCTTTGTAATAAGTTTTAAAATTGAAAGGTGTGAACTCCTCCAATTTCATTCCTTCTTTTCAAGATTTTTTTAGCCATTTGGGTAGCCCTATCCTTCCATACAAATTTGATGTATTGGATGATTATCTAGAAAGAACTTTTAAGTCAACAAATACATACTGCATATTTATTGTGGGTATGCTGACAGTCAGAGATAAGGGAAAGGAGGAGACAGGCTGGGTTTGTGGTGTGGAGTCCAGAAGCTGAAGAATTGGGCATGGGTGAGGGAGGGGGAGAGTGGCAGGAGGTAAGGGGAATGGGGGCCAACACTCACGGTGTTGTGAAGGCCTTGGTGGTGAGCCTAGTGTAGGTGGGAGTGAGCTGGCACCACAGTGTTGGAGGAGCAGGGCATGGTCCATTGAAGAGACTAGATCAAAGGACCATCGAAGACTAACAACAGGAAGCACCTCTCCCTTGGTCTGGTGAGAGTTGGCCAGGGCAGGGCAGTGGCAAGAGAGTTGGCCAGCGGTGGGCAGCTCTGATTTGTGCTGGGTGGCACAGATGGAGGCTGAAATCCAGCCAGCTCTGCTCACCAGGCTGTGTACCCACCTTGATTGTTTCTTCCTGGAGGAAGGGTCCCTGCAACTGTAGAGAGGTGGTCTCGATTGGACCACCTCAGAAGATCCAGGAGAGGGCGCCCAAGAACATTTGTGAGAAAGGTGGACTGCATTACTTCTAACCCCTTGCAAGGAGGAGCTTCTCTGCCTCTCTTGGTCAGTCTCTCTGTCCAGGTTGCTTCTCTAGCTCATTGGCAACTTGCTCAGACCTCCATCTGGAACTTATTATTAACTTTGAGGTTAAAATCTTTGGGCTGAGGCAGGAGGCCCACAGGAGCTCTGTGGGGTGCTGAGTGAAGATGGAACTTCTGGTTGTCCTTATTGGGGTCTGGGCTGGCTTGAGCTCAGAGGTCTGCAGTGTCAGATGCAGTGGGAAAATTAGGGAGGTTGTCACATGATTTTCACACAGAATGCCCCTTATAAAGCTCTGGGCTGGGAGGGACCTGGAGAACATCCAGTGACTCCACACTTTCTCTTCTCACTTAAGCAGCCTCAGCTTCTCAAAAAGTTGTTCCCCAGCTCCTCTCTTTGCTCTCACGTTCCTTCTTCATCTCTCCATTCTGCACATTCCCAGGAGGTTCCAACTCTGTATTCGAGTGTAGCCAAGCTTTGTGGGACCTAGAGCCAATGCCCCTTGACTTCTCTGCTCACACTCCCTCACCACAACTCCCACATGGCACACCCATGAAGCCTCACCTAAGATGGTTGCTTGTGGTGCAACTTGGTTGTGCTGCAGAGGCCTTGAGAAAAGGGTCCACATAGGGGAAGAGTAAGCCTGTCACTTGGCCTCTCCTGGTGATCCTCCCCCTTCACCCATACCCACGTCTTTATCCCAGCTCCTGAGTGCACAGGGTACACAGGGGCTGCCTGCCCAGGCTGAGCAGATCAGCCCTTCAAGCTTCTCCACCGAGCCGACACCCAGTTCCCCCATCCTGCCCAGGCAGGCAGGCAGGCAACAGCTTTCTATACACCCAAGCCAGGGTCCTCCCTCCCTCCTTTGAAAGTGACGACCTTAATGGGCTGTATGTGGGCTCTGAGAGCCCAAGCCTCCCAGCCTGGCAGCCCTGAAGCAGCAGCAGCCATAGGCCCCCTCCCCTGCTGCAGGAAGAGGTGTGCCAGGGACAGGGACGAGCCTTCCTACCTTCTTCTTGATCTGTGGCCTTGAACTCATAGGCAGCTCATCAGATGTGGCAGGAGTGCCTGGCTCAGACCCGGGAATTGGCCTCTGCTCCCAGCATCCTGCCTCTCCCCTCCTCCATCTGTCTGACCCTTTGGGCAGATACTCTTGGGAAGGACACATGTCCCATTTCTGCCATGTGTTGGGCTGAAGCAGAGGAGCTGGAGTGCTCCAGGGCTCTATGGGACCCCTGACATGTGGCCTCAGTAGAAGGTAGGGGCAGCGGTCTGATGCATTTTCAGAGGCAGGTGGTCCAGCTGCTGGGGCTCCTCCATGGGGCAAGTCATTGAGAAGAACAGGGATTCCCACTCCACCCTCCTTCCCTGGGCACACCTGCTGCAGAGCTAAGACTAGGTAGCCCTTTCTTATTGGATGGTGGGATGTCCCACCTCACAGGAGCAAAGGCTACCTGGGCTGAAAGGCTGCAGCAGGAAGATAGCTGTGCAAATTGAGCCTACTTGGCATGTGAGGGTGGGGGGTGGAGAGTGGGGCTCCTTTAGGTTCCAGGAGCTTCTTTGGGCAAGGCCCCAATCCTCCACATTTCCAGCAGCACAGGATTGACAGCTGTTATGGTGCCACCTAGGGAGCCTCTCATCTCATGGCCAAGACTTGGCTTCTGAGCCTTGAGTCCCTGAGCTTTCTGTCCTGGGGGCTGTCCCTCTCCTGCTGGATCCAAGCCCTGTACCCTTGGAATGTGAATGCCAGCTCCTTTCCCATGGCAGACACCACCTGCAGGAAGAGCTGGGAACACAGTCCTCCTGGGCAGGCCCTGAGCCACACATAATCCTGGCCCTTTTGGAGATTATTGTTGAGCCAAATATGAAGGTCTCTGTGTTTCATTAGAAAGGGCCTAAGCAGGCTGGCTGGCTCGTTTAAATAGCCCTGCTAATATTTTTTTTCTTTTAAATCTGCTCTACCAACATGGCTCCTGGGGGCCATTTTCTTTACCATCCAGGGTAGGGGTCAGGCAGCCAGTAGAGTCCCCCTGTGGTGTCCTGTGTGCTGTGAACACTTTCCAGATGATTCCATGCCCTTCCTAGGTGGCGTGTCTTTCTCTCTACCTCAGTTCTTATTGCTGTTTACTGGCTTCTTGACCCGAGGGCTCTCCTTGTCCCTTTACCTTGAAGAGTAAGTTACCACCAACTCCACCTCACCAGCACCTGCACCTCCTGACCCTGTCTGGCCGCATCTGGCTCTGGAGCAAGTCTGTTCTCGTGGGAGGCAGGGAGACTTCCCAGGGCTGCTCTCCCTGTGGGATCAGTTAGTAAACTGCTTTTCTGATTGCCTTTCCTGATACTAAGAGAAAAATGAAAAGTTGAGGGGTCCTTGGGCAGCGGGACTGCTATTTGGGGTGTGGTGTTTGGACCATTCCTTTAACCTGCTGCCTAGTTCTTTCGGCCTCTTCTGCAGGGCCTGTCTCTACTCAGGGATTCCCTCCCTGAGGGTCAGCACCCTTAGGCATCTCTTCCCCAGAGGCGGGCAGGAGAGAGTTAGATCCTTGATAACTGTCAAAGCCATAGATGCTGGACCTTGCAGAAGCACCGCGGGAGGAGCGAACAGCAGGCTGAGAACAGAAAGCTGGGCCATGGCTGAAGGCTTGGGCGCCCGTGGCCATTTGGTGCATCTATCTATCTTTTCCCCGTTCTTTGCCTCCCCCCGCTGACCTGCCCCCCGCTCCCAGGCCACGGAGGAGAAGGAGGAGATGGAGGAGCTGCAGGCCTACAACCGGCGGCTGCTGCACAACATCCTGCCCAAGGACGTGGCGGCCCACTTCCTGGCCCGCGAGCGGCGCAACGACGAACTCTATTACCAGTCCTGCGAGTGTGTGGCCGTCATGTTCGCCTCCATCGCCAACTTCTCTGAGTTCTATGTGGAGCTGGAGGCCAACAACGAGGGCGTCGAGTGCCTGCGGCTGCTCAACGAGATCATTGCAGACTTCGATGAGGTGTGAGCCCCGGGCGGGCTGTGCTCCGAGGAGGAGGGGCACGCTTAGGTCCCTGGGGTGAGAGGGTGTGAAGAGCCTGATGCCCCCCACCCCGTCCACCTGACTACCTAGGAAACTGACCCTGCCCCAGGCCTTGTGATGGGCCGCACATTTCCTCACCTCTCATCATGTGACAGATGAGGAAACCGAGGCCCACAGAGTTGAAACCTCTTGCCTAAGGTCACAGCCAGTAAGTGCCAGGCTGGGACTTTAGTCCAGGCTATTTGGATTTGAAATCTGTGCTCCTCAAATGCCCCATTGGTGCCCTGTCCAGCTGGTTCAGCAATTCCTCCCATGTTTTTCTGGGGCTGCACAGGGCCTCAGGGCCTGGGGAAACATTTCCAGGTTTTGAGTGAACATAAGAGGCATTCCTAGACTAAGTGAGGAGGCAGGACAAAGGTGCAAGGCCCTGGGCAGCAGAGGCAGAAACAAAGACATTTCTCCATTTATTCCTTGTTGAGTACCTGATGTGGGCCAAGTCTTGGGGAAACTGAGGTGAGTTGGGCAGCTCAACCCTGGGATCTCACTGAGTGATCAGAGAAACAGACCCAGCAGTGGGCATGAGAAGGGCAGCCGCAGAGGGAATGCAGGGCCTGGGGCACGGAGCACAGGCAGGAGAGGAGTGATGGCACTGGAAATGGGCAGTGTCGGAAAGAGTCTGCAAGACTCCAGGATAGTTGGGTAACTGGAATTGGCCAAAACTGTCTGGACAGGCTTCTAGCAGGTCTGGAAATAGAAGGGTGTCCTGCTGGGGGTTCCCTAGGTGGGATGGGGTGTGAGCAGTGAGGGGACAGCTTCTGTCACCCCTTTGGGGGCCAAGGGTCCCAGAGGTGTTGAGGGGCCTTGCCCAAGGGGTTCTCAGTGTGGGGTGGACAGGTGCCACAGGGCCATTATGCCATTAAGCCTGACCTAGCTTGGTCAGGGCTAGAGACAGGCCTTGCCACACAGAGAGGGGCCCCAGGGCTGTCCCTCCCTGGCTAGCCTCTGTCCATCCCTGGGGACCTCAGGAGCCCCGACTTGGGGTGACCCACGTTGTGATGTCCTTCTGCCCAGATCATCAGTGAGGATCGGTTCAGGCAGCTGGAGAAGATCAAGACCATCGGCAGCACCTACATGGCTGCCTCAGGCCTCAACGACTCCACCTATGACAAGGTGGGCAAGACCCACATCAAGGCGCTGGCTGACTTTGCCATGAAGCTGATGGACCAAATGAAGTACATCAATGAGCACTCCTTCAACAACTTCCAGATGAAGATCGGTGAGCCGGGCCCTGGGGAGTGCTGGGCCAGGCTGCGGCAGGCACCCAAGCTTATAGGGACCCCCCACCCCCATCCTGCATCTGCCATCCAGTCCAGTGGCAGAAGGCGGGAACGCATGCTCCCAGTGGTGGCAGAGGCTGGCCTTGTAGCACATCCCCCTGCTCAGATTTGGGGTAGGAGGGATACTGATTACTCCCACTGGGGACCTCCTGGAGACAGTGCCTCTGCTTATGTGCAGGCCAGTGGCAGGAGTGGGAGCCCTTGTTCTGAGTTCTGACCTCGCCCACTCGTTGGGGAGGCTGGTTGGAACCTTGGCTGTGCCTGCCCCAGAGGCTTATGGAAGATGCTGTGTGCCATGGACACAAGGCCTGCTGCTGGCTGTCCCACAGGGCAGAATGGCAGTACCATTTACTTCAAGTAATATGCTTAAAGGTGTTCCAATGTGTTCGGTAAAAATAAAAAGCAATACAATTAAATACTTGACACACTTTAAATATAAAATTTAAAAGCATGTTTCAAACCATTAAATTTATGAACTTATCAAAATACTGAACATATATTCTACAGACTTGTTAGCAAAATAAAAACAAAATGAAGAGGAAATAATCATGTAAAAGAGACAGTGAAATATTTACACTTTTTAAAAGACAGAAAACAAAATGAGTTAGTAGGGTTATGGTTGTGTTCCCAGTGGTATCTTTGCAGATGAGAGTAAAACTACTAGCTTCTAGCTGGCAAAATCTTTCTAATCGATACAACGTGGGGAAAGAATGGTGAGGCTGTGGTTATAAGTCATCTCCAAGTACCTTCTCTGGACTCTCCCTTTGCTAGATGCCTCTGGCCTCATTTGATGGCTTTGAGGGAGCTTTGCAGACACTTTTCTGGTGTCCAGAAGGCCCTGGCAGGGCTACTGCAGAGCTAAGGCTCTGCCACCCTCAGCTCCTACATGGAGAGGAGGGATTCTGAGCAGAGGCCCTGGGTCAGTTTCAGGGCAGAAACTGATCATCAGGTTATAAATCTGATCAGATCAGGATCATATTCTGCTTGTTCAGAAAATCACTGAACCAAGAATTTTAACAAATTAACTTTGCAGTTTTATTATCCCAACTTGAATTTTGACAACTTTCAAGTCTATAGAAGAGTTGAAAGAATAATAGAATGAAAACCCACACATATCTACATACTCACTCATTTGCTCCACCATGCTGTGCACACAAAATGATTTCAGAATCACAATTCTCAATCTGTTCTATAAAGTCCAAGGTATTTTCGGAGTTCTTTTTGTCCTAAGGCTATCTCTTACCAAGGATGCAAAGTCTTACAGGGTATGAATTATTTTTGCAATAGAAACTTTGCTTTGCCGAGTGTTATTTTCTTCTTTCTCTCGAGGATTATGGAGGTAAAGAATAATGTTTTCTGCAGGAGCAGGCCTTTGTTCCATTCAAACTTATAATGTATGTAATGAGTATTTCTCACGCCCTAAGTGATTCAGATTTCAAAATTTTAAAAAGTAAAAGTAATTCACCAAAAAAAATACTGGTATTTCAGTTCTCAAAATTAGCACATTGAAATGTTGAATTACTAAAACTCAGTGTTTTATAATCATTGTTCTCAGGAGGCATTTCTTTCTGGCCTGAGTGTCAGGAATGCGCTTTCCCTGAAGGAGCTTGTTCTGTCCTGTGGGCGCGATGGGTTTGCTGCCAGAAAGCCCAGACTAGAGCCCGCTGGTGTCTGCGTTCGCTAATGTGTAGCCTAATTTCTGTACTCTATGCTTAGCTTCGTGTAATGTTGCCATTCTTATTTTCCTTTCAATGCATCTTTTTCATCTACTTTTGATTTGTTTTTTTTCTCCTGGTGTGTATTCTTGTAAGCTTTTTTGACTGGGGATTGAGTGATAGGGTCTAGCAATAGTAGATAACAGCTGGGTAGCAGGCAGCATTCGCCTTGTCTGGAAGATCTCTTTATACAATCTCAGGAATGTCTTCATTGGACTTGGCTTCTAAAAATGGCCTAAAGCTATTAAGAGCTTGGTCTCGTCAGTGTGGTGACAGTCCATCCTAGTAATGACATTTAGGGTAAAAAGCTGTATATGGTATGACAGGTCCAAAGAGGAGGAGGACAAAGGGAAGATTCTAGAGGCCAGGCAACACTGCTGATTGACCCAAGGGGCTATTTTGGGGGTTCTGCTGTGTTTATATTCCTCTCGCTCACATGCAAGAAAAGAAACAGGGAAGCTTCATGAAGGCCAGTGTGAGCTACAGTTTATGTAATAGGAGGGATCACCCTGGAGCTTGGGGACAGGACAGAAAATGTCCAGAGTATGTTAGCTTGAGCCAGAAGTATGAGGGCAGGATTTAGTGAGGAGGGAAGGAAGGAAGACACTTGAGGTAGGAGAAGCAAATCAGCAAAGGCCCAGTGGCAGGATTGCCCAGTATTTCTTCAGGCAGCCAGGCAAAAGCAGAAGTGCAAGGAGAGAGATGGTAAGCCTGTGTGGACAGCAGCAGCATGGTTTCCTGGAGCTTGGTTACTGCAGCACCCTCACCCTAGCACAGAAGCCCAGAGAAGAGGATTACTTGGAGAGGGAAGAGATGGAGCACGGCGGTGGGCTAGGAGCTAGGTTCCAAGAACGAGAAAGGTGGAACTGCTGAAAGAAACAGGAGTGAGGAAATGGAAAATTATGATTCTGGTATATTGAGCCTGAAGTGATGGTGAAAATTTAAATGCCACTGGGAGAGATAGAATGGCACCAACAAGACAACTGGATTATACCAGCGGTCACTGGAAACCTTGGAGAGGACCATTTTGGCTAAGCCGTGGGAGATGCGGAAAGGGGGCCAGACTTGTAACAGCTGAGCATTGACTGGGTGGCAGGGGACACAGGAGCAGTGGGCATTTGAACAAGTTCCTGTTGTGTTGAATCAGTAAACATTTGATAGGCGAGGGCTGGAGGACCCTGAGTGTGTCCAGGGAATTGTGACAGTGATAACAAAGCAGGCATGCTTTGGAACCTGATGACCATGGCTGACTTCTGTCCCCTGCAGGGCTCAACATTGGCCCCGTGGTGGCCGGGGTGATTGGGGCTCGCAAGCCCCAGTACGACATCTGGGGTAATACCGTGAATGTGGCCAGCCGCATGGACAGCACCGGCGTGCCCGACCGCATCCAGGTGAGTGCAGCAGCCTCCGCCACCCACCTTGTCCACGAGGAGAGACCTCTCGGAGCCTAGGAGGTCTTCAGGGCAGGCCACGGCAGGGCCCAGGCGGGTCTGAAGCCAAATTCAAGAGCGACAGGGCAGATGGTGCCGAACTCTTATAGCTCAAAGAACACGATTGTATGCCAGGCCCACAGTCCCTTGGACAGATCCTCAGACTCATGCAAAGCCCTCCACTGGGCACAAGAAGGAATGTGGAGGTGGGAGGCAGGTTTGGCTACTGATGTCAAGGCAGGAGTGCAAATGGGGAGCCTGTCTCTCAAACCAGGCACACGACACCACAGGACATGACACCTGTGGGAGGGGCAGGAGTGTAACCAAATGGAGCCCATGGCACTTAAAGGCCTGGTACAGGAGAGGCTGTTTTTCAGGAGAACGAGGCAAGGCTGCTGGTCCCTGGGATGGTGCCTCCATCACACCTCTTTACCTTTTGTGGCTAGTTCTTTTGGTGCCAGTCCTGCCACTTTTCAGCTGCTTTTGCTTTGCTCAGGCCTTCCTTGATTCTTTTTGCTCTGTCCTAACAATGGAGAGACCCTGGCCTGGGCCATAACCCTGCACTGCCCCCCACACCCCTTACTTCCCTGTGAGGCCATGGGAGGGTCATTTTGCTTCCCTGGCCTCAGATTTTCACATGTGCTAACCTGTGCTATTTTTAGGACTCTTTGCCCACACTGACACTGTCCCCAACTTCTCTCCCCTGAGGGACTTCTGAATGAAGGGTCTGGCTCTGGCCAGACCAACCCAGGTTGGCTGGTTCGTAGGTACTGCCTGAGGTACTCGGCCAAAGTGACCTTTTGGCCCTGTGCCAAGAGGGGACAGGACTGCAAGACAGTAACTGGGGGTCCTGAGGCAAGATGGGGGAGAGAGAGGTGTGCAGGTAGAGCTTCTCACCACCCAAGAAGACAACGTTGGACAGGAATGAGGGAGTCTGCCAGCACACACCACGGAAACCAGCACCTCACCTTCACCCGGGGCTTTACCATTCACAAAATCCAGTGATAACAAAGCCCAGTCACCACTCAGCAGTCCACCTGGCAGCTCCCGGTTCCCTTCCTCCCCGACCCCCCTTAGGGCCAGGCTGCTCCAGGCCATGCACCAGGTGTGCCTAGCGTGGTTGGGGTAGGGGAGCTCTGACTATACTCAGAAATGGTTCTTATCTTGTGAGGCCTTTGTTTGAATGGCTTCTCCCTCCACTATGCAATAGATACAATGAACAAAGCCACCTGTGAGTTTTCCTTTGTTCCAAAAGCCAAGGCAGAGACAGGCAACATAACCTGGAACTGACTCCAGGCTCTGCCATTTATTAGCTGTGTAACCTCAGGCAAGTGTGTTAGGTGTATGAGCTGGAGGATAATAATAGTACACTTTCTCCATAGAAAGATTACAGGAGATAAGCAGTGGTTCTTGAACCTATCTGTGGTGTGAAAAACCAGTTTTTAAAAATATTTCTGACCTGTCACGGACTGACACTTTTGTGAAATACAGTGATTACATGCTTGGATATTACAGCGATGTCAGATCGCTGCAAAAGTTTCTGAGCACACACTCTCAGTTTCCATAATTACTTTATTAGGGACTGATAAAGTCCGTGGACCGCTATCTGCAGAGCACTGAAATAGCACACAAGAGGCACCTGTCACAGTGCCTGTCACAGAGGAGGTGTTAAGAACAGCAGCCGTCAGCGTTCTCATTGCTAACAGGCTCTGAGCCACTGTCAGTCCCCACAGCCCCTGTGGTGAAAGAGCTGCCCACCCCCTCCTGTGGTTGAGGCAGGGGTGGGGGCAGGGACAGGCTTTGGGCATCCACAGAGTGGCTCTGCCCTGAAAGCAGGCTCCTGGCTTAGGTCATCTCGGTCTCCCCTCTCTCCTTTGCCTCCTCAGGTCACCACAGACATGTACCAGGTGCTGGCCGCCAACACGTACCAGCTGGAGTGCCGGGGTGTGGTCAAGGTCAAGGGCAAAGGCGAGATGATGACCTACTTCCTCAATGGGGGGCCCCCGCTCAGTTAGCAGCTGCTAGCCGATGATGCCAGGCAGCCTGGCCTCCGAGCAATGGAAACGGCTTCTTTGTGTGCCGAGTGGGCAGGTGGGAAGCTTGCACTCCAGCCCACGTGACAGCGCCAGTGAGAGTTTCCACTTTGACTCCAGAAGCAGATTCTGCCTTGGCCGATGGGCAGTGGCCTCCATCACAGGCCCCGGGGTGCCGGCGTCCTGCAAGCACCAAGCTGACCAAAGATGTCTCCCTCTGTAGAAGACTGACAGGCTCGATTTAAAGCTCGAGTTTTCTAATGGGTGCTGCTGCTCGGGTGGAGAGGAGCTGCGGGGGCATTTACCAATGTGTTGCAGCCCAGCACACGATGGCAGGGCCTTAGAAGGGCGGGCGCAACTCTGATCTGGGGGAATCGAGGGGCCCCAAGCGTTCTGCTTTTCTGGCTGAGCCTTTAAAATTCAGACAGAGGCTGTGGCCCATGAGCTCCATGGAGGGGGCTTCCTGGCAGCAGTGCTGTCTCTGGAAGGACTGTAGCCTTTGTCGCCATTCCCCTCCCAGACCTTCACACACACAGTGTCCCTTTGAGAGAAGGAGAACTAATTGCAAGGGGGAGGCAAGAGGACTCCAAGCAAAGAGTGGTGGTTCTGAGAAAAAGAAAATATTTATTAAATAAAACAAAAAAAGTTTTCTGTGCCCTTCTTTAGATTATGCTAGTTGTATGCGTGTAAGAGACACACAACAAATGAGGAACACGTCAGCAGGATTCCATGGGGAGGGGAGGGGAGGGACCCCCACTTGTCTTTTTTGTATTTTTTATTTTGTATTATTGAAAACCTTGGAGATCTAACAGATATACCAAATTCTATATTTTGTAAATTCTCTATATTAGAAAACAGCTGTGCACAGCGGGTTGTGCTCCTTTGTCCTGTTCGTGTGTATGTTGGTACAGGTGTGGGTGTGCGTGTGTGTGTTTATGATGTGGAGTTGCTCTCAGGCAGGACGCTTGTTTCCTTCACTTCAGATTTGGCAGTTTTCAGTTCTCCCAGGTAATGCCAGAGCAGTGGGTGTGTCTTTTTGGGGTACCACAGGAAGGGCATAGACATGTTACCCCATCTCTCTCCCCTTTGGCCCACCTCCCCCCATAACTTTCCCTATGTAAAATCCAATTGGAACGGTGAGAAAAAACAAAACGCTCTTCCCCATCCCAGACCAAGTTGGGGCCCCCGTGCCCCCTTCTGCTCTCTATGTTGCCAGATGTTTGCCGCCTGGGGAGAGGCAGCACCTGCTCTCCGGGGCCCTCTGCTGGGAGTGTGGGCTCTGAGGAAGCCTAGCTCTGCCTGGCTTTCTTGGTTGGCCGAGATGCAGGTGGCTTTCTCCAGAAATGATCCCTCAGAACCAGATGCAATGTGCAGCCCTCAGGTTCAAGGAGGGGGCAGTGGCCTTGCCCTCCACCTGCAAGCTGGGACAGGGAAACAAGTGGAGCCCAGCTTAGGAGTCCATATGACCAAGCTAGTAGAGAGGAGATTTTGTCTGGTTTTTGTTTTGGAGTGAAGTGCAGTTAAGTATACTGTGCAAAAGAATTCTATTTTTTTATAGCCTAAGAGGGAAGCATTTTGGAAGTGATATACTAACACAGAAGTATATTCAGACGAAATCCTTAGGGCCTGCACCCAGATCTTTTCATTTCTTCTCAGGGCAGAATTACTCTCATCTCCAACAAGAGCTTAAAGGAGGTGAGATGGCAGCTATCTGCCAAATGCTGAACACTCTGATGCCCAGTCGTGCCACCTCTTACTGGACACTAGCTCCTGTCCCCTCTCCCACACATCGGCTCCCACCCTGATTTGAACACAGCTCTGAGAAGAAAGCATAGGAACCTAAAACTGCCAAGCCTGAGTGTGTCTTGTGCTTTCGCTGCACTCTGAGTTCTGTGTTGCTCCTCTTGCAGCCTTCCCCCTAGTGTTGTTCTCAAGTCCCCTGCCCCTCCATTTTGCTGCTGGTGGTGTTACATTTTTGTTTTGCTTCCAACCTGAGTAAAGTGCGTACTGAGTTCACCCCATGTTTCCCCATTGGCCATGCCCCAACTCCCCCACCCCCGCCTCGTGGGGCCGGCCCTCCCCATCCCAGCAATGTCTGTTGACCACGTGCAGTGCTAGCTCTTCGTTCCCTCTAAGGGGTGTGCACTCTTTTTATTCCTGCTCTTGCAAACACGGATACGATTATGATTTCCCATGGAAATTGAAGTCTATTTAAGTAATTTAACTATTAAACACTTTCACTGGTAATGTGTCCTGGTTTGATTTGTGGCTGGGGCCAGGGAGTCCTAAGAACAGTGTACTCAGGCTTTGGAGGGGTGCTGGGGGAGGGAGCCTCGGAGTGGAGAAGCCCCTGAATGGGAGAACTGCACATTGCCCAAGTGCCAAGCAGGTACATCTCTACCACACGAGAGCGCTGTCTCATCTGTGTTTTCTGCAGTGACAGGCTTTTTACTCTTTCAAATAAAAGAGTGTTTGAGGCTCTGGGACCCAGGTTTCCCATTTAGGCATGCCATCATAGACACTTTTCCATGTGTCTGTAGCCATCATAGACACTTTGCCAAAGATTTAGGCCAAGTTCATTACCAGCACAATGATGAGACAGAATTTTGTCTGTCTTCTCAGATGACAGTCTTGCAGCCTTAGTCCATTCAGAGAGACAGTATCTTGCTAACCAAGGTCCCCCTGCTACACTACTGTTCCATGCTATACCTCTCAATTTGATATGAATTTTCCAAGTACTTAGTATGTGCAAGGTATCATGCTGCAAGGGAGCAAGCGCAAATTAGTCCTTGTTGTAGAAGCACTCAAAAATGGGCAAAGTTGGGTGGACTTGGGGAGGTTGCTAGTTTGAGAAAGACACCTAAAGATTCTGATGTGATCCCACAACTGAAGAATCTGGTCTAGTGGAAGAGACAACCAACCAGACATGATAAGATTCTTTAGGCTGTAAACAGCAGAAGCTGTCACAAGCAAACAAGATGGCCTTATTGTTATTGGATGGTTAAAGAATCCAAGAATCACAGAATCACAGAATCCAAGCAGTTGGCCATCCAGATGTGGGGGAGTGGACATTTCTAGGAACCATGTTATAAAGGGTTTACCTTCTGAAATTGCAGTTCCCAGACCTGAGTAATCAGAGTTACTAAAGAACTTAAAAATAAATAGAGGTTCTTAGGTCCCACTTCCAGAAACTCTGGTTCAGTAGGACTGGGAATTGAAAAGCTTCCAAGATGATACTGATGACGAGCCACTTTTAGGAACTATGGCAGTAGAGCCTCTAGCATTTATAAATCTCATCCTTCACTCCCCCATCCCCACCCCAGTCTCTCCTACAAACTCTCAAAAGAAACTCTGATAGGTCCATCTACCTCTGGCTCAACACTTAATGGCTAGACCAAGTCACATGAAGGAAGTCTGGCTGCTAAGTGTCTAACCCTGTGTGTGAACAGTAGGGGAGGCTCAGTTCTCAGAAGAGAAGTTAATCTAAGTTTCTAAAGAGTTCCAGAATTTTGGCAGGAGGAGAAGGAAAGGGCAGACCAAGTGGACAAGAGAGTAGGGAAGGTGCATGGGGTCTAAAGTTATCTGGCAGGGGCTGGGAGGAGGATGGTGTGGGTAGGAAGGCAAGTGGGAATCAAACCATGAAGGGCTCAGTAAAGTTTTGCTTCAGAGTTTAGAACATATCTGCAGGCAGTAGGTAGCCATGGAAAGATCTTATGGGGGGCAGATATGATAAAAAGTACAAAATTGAAATCAAGAGAGATGTGCAACTTTCCCAATAATCTGGGCAAGAGACTCTTAAGGGTGTGAACTCTGCTAGTAACAGAAGAGCTGGGGAACAGGGGAGAGAGACAAGCAATGCTTCATCAGTGACATGCACAGACAAAGAAAAGGCACAATTTAGGAAAACTCAATGTCTAGCCTGAAACCAAGGACATGAATATGTCTTTTGCCCACAGAAAGAAGCAAGAGTTGGTACCTTGGGTTTAATTTCAGACACCAACTCAGATGTCATGGGATGTCCAGGAGGAATTATAAAGTAGATAGCTGGAAAAAAAGTGGGTCTATGACTTGGACAAAAGTATTAGTGAGGATTTATTCAGCTGCACATAACAAAAACAAAAATGGCTTAAACAAGATAAGGATTTCACTCTCCCTTTCTCTCATACACATACATGTACAAGTGCTCACACAAACTCAGAAGCAGGTAGCCTTCTGCTGGTGGGTGGCTTACCAATCACTAGGGACCCAGACTCTCTTCATCTTGCTGCTCTATCACCTTAGGTGGCTGCCTCATGGCCCAAGCTGGTTGCCCAAGCTCCAGCCTGTAATCCATATTACAGTCAGCAGTACAAGGAAGGCGCTATGAAGAGTTCACTTTCTCCTGTTAAGAATACTTCCTGGAAGCTGCATATGTTACTTTCACTATATCTCATTAGCCAATATTTGATATGGCTACATCTAAATGCAAGGTGGTGGGGCAAAGTGTTTGGCTAAAACAGAATTATTATAACTAAGGAAGAGGAGAATGGTTATTAGGAGTCTCTGCCATACCTGCTGAAAGAAATTCAGACAACTTCTGCAGTAGGATGGTAGATAAAATAGGACAGTAAAAATGTGATTACTCAGAATTTGTAGAGTAAGGAGAGAAGAGGGCTGAGATCGGTGGCCTGGCCAAACCAGAAGAGAAATTGGTAAAGGACATTCAGAAGGAGTAATCAGAGAGGTGAGAGGGCAGAGTTGGAGAATTCATGGGAGTTTAAAGGAGGTACTTAAAATGCTTACAGATAACGTTGGATGAAGACTGAAATCACTGTGGTGGGCAATTGGGAGCTACCAGTGACCCCAGCAAGAGTCAGTTCACTGGACTGAGGAGCAGGTGCCTGAGGGCCAGAGGCTGAGAAATGAAGAGACCAGGAATAAAGGGGAGGAGAAACTGAGGTTAGGATTAGAAAAGGTCCAAGGTCAAGGGAAGGCTGCTTTAAAAACAGGTGAGCTAAACATATTTATAAGCCAAGGGAAGGGAAGTTGAAAACACATGGGAGAACATAAATAATTGCAAGGATCCGAGGAGCTGGGATGGAATCCAAACCAGAGGTGACCTGATGTGACCTGGATAGCAGTGATAACAACTATCTTTTATTGAGCACTCTCTGTGCTCCAGAGCCTGGGACAAGCATCATACAAACATATCCTCGTTAATCCTCCCAGCCACCTTTCACAGATGAAAAAACTGAGGAATAAAGAGGTCGAACTATTTGCCTTAGGCCACCCAGCTAGTAATTGACAGAGATGAGAATCAAAGCAAGCCTGTGTTCTTTCACAACCCATGCAGGTAACTACGTCCATGCCCAAGACTCTTCTTCCCCCAAGAGGAAGGGGAAGATGGGAGGGGCAGCAGGAGGCCCTTTTCTGCAGCCCCTGCCTGCTGTCCCCATTAATACCATTATATTTGGGTTCTGGAAATAAAACCAGAGGGGTTTGGGCAAATTAAGTTTAACACAGGTGTAAATGAAGGAACCAGTGAAAAAGACTACCCTGGGCTTCCCTGAAAGAATGGCCACATGGAGACACATATATGGCAGCCTTGAGTATAGGCAGGTCGCCTGCTTTAAAGAAAATGGGCGCCATCATGGTTTCAAAGGTGCATAATGCAAGATGTGCTTTTATATAGTTACGGGTTTGAGAAATTTTAGGGTGGCGGAACTTCAATTAGAAAAGGAAACCAAGTGGTCACGAAGGGCAAATTGGAGAAGCTAACTGGTCTAAGTAGGAATTTCAACTCCTGAAGAACTCCCACCCTACTGTGGCTAAGGAAACTAGGCCCTCAAGCAGGCCTGACAAAACTACACACACACATACACAGTGTACATCAGGGCACCAAAGGGAGGTGGGGCAAAACCTTCATAAATCTCCTTTCCCCTTCTTCATTGAGCTAATCCCAGAGAACATATTTGCTTCTCCCTTACAGGGTTATACTTTTTTTCCAAAAGCATACCCATACCTAGAATGCTCATCAGCAAAACTTTCATTAGAAAAGACATCACTGACATGTGAGGTGAGTTTAAATACCACTTCAATGCCTACTGACAGCAAGCACCACTAAAATCAAGACCCAGTAGACTTCAGCCAACTTGGTGATAATCTTGAGTGCACTGTGGCGTTAGCAATAAATTAGTGAGCAGACACAATGATCTTGTTGCATCTGGGAAGCTGAAGCTAAATATTCACCAGGCACCAATGTTATTTTAGACTTTTATACAATTTTTCAAAAGTAGGAATCACCTTAGTGGTATATAGTTAAATGATGCCAGAGTTGTCACTTTTACAGGATCTAGCACAGGTGTTTTCCATAATGCTGCAGTCTGGCCATGAATTGCTAATCCAAGAAAATGAACTTCTCAGAACCTGAAAAAGATGCTGAGCCCATGCCACCGCACAGCAGGGAGTGTTCTTGGGCACTGGCATACATTGTTTGAAAGTAGTGGGGAAAAGATTCTCATTGTATCCTCAACAAAAGAGCCACAATGGCTGGAAAAACACTCCTTGAAAACCTGCAGCTTTTGAATTTTTCTAAACGAAAAGAACTCCATGCTAAAGAGAACAAGTAGTAATTTTCAGAAGGGAAGAGAACTGACAGGCCAGGCCACCCTGTCCACACTGAGCTTCACCAGAGAGCCAACCATTCCTTAGCGCAGACAGCAGGACATGTGGAAGGGCTGGGGTTACTGACAAGTGTAGGGAGGATGGGAGGGCCTAACAGAGAACACTACCCTCCTCCATTTGGATGACTTCTTGGAGTGTAAAGTGCTTCCACATACATTTTTTTGCTCATGCCTCTCCCCACAAAACAGTAGGAAAAAGGACAGAGGCATCATCGGAGGGTCCTCTGATACTTAGGACAAGAGGATAAATACAGTACCTGCCCATAGGCTCCTCTGTCCAGACTGCCATCAGACTGGGTATCGACGATCTTGGCAGGAAGAGAGGACTTGCCACTCCTCAAGGTTGGCAATAGATGCAATGAGATTCAATTAATGTAGTAT
This sequence comes from Tamandua tetradactyla, assembly GCF_023851605.1. Classification (NCBI taxonomy): domain Eukaryota; kingdom Metazoa; phylum Chordata; class Mammalia; order Pilosa; family Myrmecophagidae; genus Tamandua; species Tamandua tetradactyla. Next base: position 22,076,621 of record NC_135336.1, read on the forward strand.
GCTTTTCTTATCCTTCTGGATTTAAAAAAAAAAAAAAACCCTTTGGTAGTGTGCTGGTTCGAAACTGTTATGTACCCCAGAAAAGCTCAGATTAATTAGCTTACTAATTAAGAGGGGAGAAAGCTCAGAAACAGTTGTCTGGAGAAGCAGAAGGAGCTGAGAGAACTGTTTGAACCCCAAAGCCGGCGTCACCATGTGCCTTCTCATGTGACAGAGAAACCCTGGAATCAGCCTTTCTTGAGAGAATGTATCTTTTTTGGGGTGCCTTAATTTGAACATTTTCACAGTCTTAGAATTGTAATTTGCACCTTAATAAATCCCTTTTATAAAAGCCAATCAATTTCTGGTATATTGCATTCCAGCAGCTTTAGCAAATTCTGGTACCAAGAGTGGGGTGCTGCAGTTTGCAAAAACATGTTGGAATAGCTTTTTACATGGATAAGGGGAAGACTCTGGAAGAATTGTGAGGAGGTGAATAGGAAAGGCTTGGATTGTTTTGAAGAGACTGTTGGTAGAAATATGGACACTGAGGTTTCTTCCAGTATACGGCCTTAGACAGAAACGATGAATGTGTTGTTGCAAACTGGAAGAAAGGTGATCCTTATTTTAAAGTGGCAGAGAATTTGGCAAAATTGAGTCCCGATGTTGGATGGAAGGTAGAAGTTGAAGGCAACTAGCTTGAATATCTAGCTGAGGAAATTTCCAAACTAAATGTAGAAAATGCAGCCTGGTTTCTTGCAGCTTACAGTAAAATATGTCAGCAAAGAGATAAGCTGAGAACTGAACCCTTGGGTACAAAGAAACCAGAAATGGATGGTCTGGGAAATTCTGGGCTTCCAGAAACTAAGACCCCAGAGAATAGTGCCCCAAGTGAGGATTTAACCAAACATGGAACCAGTCAGTCCTTTCAGAAAAAGGCCAGTATTGGAGATAGAGTTACCCAGAAAGGATCTGTGGAAAGTCCTATTGTCTGGTGGTTGTGATCTCTGTATACTCATGGGAAACCAACAAGAGTGTTGTGGGGTCTGTATAAGTGGAACCACTGACAGTCTGGACTAAAAGGGACTGAAAAAGGACAGATTGAAGGAAAAATTATTTCAAAGGCAGAACCATGGAAGCTAAGGTCTGGAGCCAGGAAACCTTGGGGCCAGGAGAGTAGATCTACCCAAGCATGAGGAGAGGGTGAGTTTGGTCTGGAAGCAGAGGGCAGGCCTTCCAGTTGGTTGTTCAGGAAGAGTTTTGCCACTTCAGGCCTCAGAGAGGGTGGAGCACACTCCCCAGGGATTGGTGGAGGGGGAAACCTGAAGACCATCCCACTGTTCTGAAGGGGCTGAGCTTGTGCTCTGGAGATGGCAGAGAGTTCAGTGCTGTCCTGATGCTTGGAGAGGGTGGAACCAAAACCAAGGCGGTCTCTCCAATGCTTGGTATGTTAAAACCCCTACCCTAGTGATTGGACAAAGAATGGCTGCTCTATAAACCCTTGGAGAGGGTAGACTGCTGCCTTCTCAAGCCCTGAGGATAAACTGTCATTCTATAAATGATTCTCAGACCTTAAAATCTAATGGAGTTTGCCCTGCTGGTTTTCGGAACTGTTTGGGTCTGGTGACCCCTGTCTTACTTTCAATTTCTCCCTGTGGCAGTGTTTATGTTTTCTCCACGTTTATCCTATGACTGTTCCTCCTTTGCATATTGGTAGCAGATAATTTGTTCTTAGTATTACAGGTCCACAGCCAGAGGAGAATTTTGTCTTAGGTTAGAACATTCCTGTAAATGACTTTGTTGATATTTTGTCCTGTTTTTGACTTTGTATTCTATATGTATTATTATTGAAATGGTTTAAGGCTTTTGTAATATTGTAATGGAATGTACGTATTTTGTATATGGAAAGAGCATGTCTCTTTGGAGTCCAGAGGGTGGAATGTGCTGGTTTGAAACTGTTATGTACTCCAGAAAGCCATGCTCTTTTAATCCAATCTTGAGAGTGCAGACTTATTGTGGGTGGAATCTTTTGATTAAATGGAGATGTGACCCTGCCCATTCAAGGTGGGTCTTTTTTTATTTTGCATGGGCAGGCACCAGGTTCGAACCCAGGTCTCTGGCATGGCAGGAGAGAATTCTGCCACCGAGCCACAGTTGCACCACCTTCAAGATGGGTCTTAATTTGCTTGCTGGAGTCCTTTAAGGAGGGAACATTTGGAAGAAAGCTCAGAACAGACACCTGGAGATGCAAAAGGAGCTGAAAGAGCCATTTGAACCCAGCAGCCGAGAAAGGACAGCAGATGTCGCCATGTACCTTCTCATGTGACAGAAATCCTGGAATCAGCCTTTCTTGAAAGAAGGTATCCTATTATTGGTGCCTTAATTTGGACATTTTCATGGCCTTAGAATTATAATTTGTAGCTTAATAAATCCGCTTTATAAAAGCCAATCCATTCCATTCTGGCAGCTTTAGCAAACTGAAACTGGCAGTTTTTCTTTTCTGCCTCAAGAGGAGAGATATGATATTTATGGATCTCTTGCCTTTTGGTACTTTCCACTACTTTACAAGAAAGACACAAGAACAAAACTGACAGAGGACACTGGGATAGCTGGTCTCTGAGATCTCGTCCTCCTCGCCAGACCACATGTATGATGCAAGTATAAATACAATCTAATTATGACTTTCGATTTTAGAGCCAAAGAAACAGAGACAAATGAAAGAATTGTGCCAAAGGAACAATATGTGGGAAGACTGCCTCCAAACTAATAAGAAACAACCTTTGCATTGTTCTCCTCCAGACACCAAGCCAGCAGTCATGCATGACAGTAAGACCAGGGGTTCTTTTCCATCAAGGCCCCTGATCCATTGAGGGAGATCACAAAGAAAGCAGAGGTCCAGAAAGACTAAGGAAAGAGGAGAAAGACCATGAAGAGAAGGATTTGTCTAGGGTTGCGGGTAAAGTAGGCAGGCATCCTGTCCCCACTGGACTTCTGGCCCCCAAACCTTACCTCCCCATTGGTTTCCAGTGAGCAGAGCTGAGCCACCTGCTGACTTGTTGGGAGCAAATTCAACCCCAAGGTCCCTTTCATATTGCTGGTCTATTAGGTCCATGAATTTAAGGAATGTTCACTGGAATCCATCAGGGATGATGATGATGATCATTTTTGGCTTGGCCAATTACTAACTTGCACCTACCTGAAATCTCTGTAATTATCCTTAGATTAGTTTTCCAATTTTGCAAAATTTGCTTCTCTGCTTTGACTTTACCTTAGTGGCACTCCCCTCCTGGCTCACTTAGATTGTTCTGTTGTGTTTGGTGGCTATTTTGCTTCACATTAATCTTTCTAAGGCCATGTTGCTCTCATATCCCCAGGATCTATGATATCGCAGGTTAACTGGCTGCCAGCTGGCTCCCCTCCCTCCTGCCTTCCCATTGATAACAGAGAACACAGGCACACATGCACTCATGGGGCCTCTGGCAGACACTAATGCTGGGCCCTTTCAGAGAGGTGGGCACTAGGGCAGTTGCCATCCATCAGATCAAATTAGAATGTTGAAAGTGAAGTGCGATGGCACCAAATGCTAATGCCACACTGGACAAGGAGAGGCTCCCAGAGGCACCTTCCTCATTCAATAGTGCTGCTGTCCCTGGAGAGCACAGTCTACCACTTCCAAGTTGTGTGCTACTGGACAACTTAATCCCATTTATTTTCCTCGGGGATTTCGTTATGCCTATATTCAGTATGTAAAGCACCCGATATACAATTCGTACTTGGCAAGTGTGAGACCGCCCCCCCCCCCGTTCCCTACTCAGATATCTGCACATAAGAGACTGCCAGTGCAGAGCACCTGCCTGGCAGGTATTTCAAACAGTGTCATCACTTAATTGGTGATTTCTGAAAAGCTGCGTGTAATAATTTATAACATTTGAGAACAGTTGCAATTTAAAATATTCTTTATTATCTTTAAAATAATAGTAACACCAAAAAGAAAGACAACATGGTAGCAAGACTTTCACAGTACTTGCTATGTGCTAAGCTCTGGCTTTGTTCTATGTGCTTCATATATATACATTGACTTGATGCCCTGAAAGGTAGGTACTATTATTATCTCCATTTTACATATGGGGAAACTGAAGCAGAGAGCTTAGGTGATTTGACTGAGGTCACAATGCTATAAGGGAGAGCCGGGGAATCTGACCCCAGAACCCTAACTCTTAGTGGCTACTTTATGCTTCAGACAGTTACCTCCTATTTTTTGTTTAATGTTTTCAGATAGAAGGACCACTTAGAGCAGAATTCTCATGAAACTTCAAGTCAAAGAACAGATCCATTATGGCCTTTGGCTAAGAAAAGTATGTGACACATGAATCACCAATGAAGTTTCAACATTCTATATCCATAATCATTAATTCATAGTTACTTTTACTATAATAAAATGTATACCTCCTTGCCCTAATTAAGGTTCACAGTGCCTCTTACAGCCACCTATCCTATGCCATGCTTATAAATGTAGAAACTTTAGGAAACTATTTTATTTAGTCTAGGACTCCTTCACTTCAGGAGTTAGCTTTGACCTGATCTCTCTTATAAAGGATAATATACATTACTTTAGTATATATCCAATATATATTTCAACATATTTCCAAGGAGTGCTGGTTTGAAAGGATTTATGTACCCTAGAAAAGTCATGTTTTAATCCTAATCACATGATTAATGTGAGTCACCCAACTGTCACTATTAACTTTTGAATAGAGGGAGATGTGACTCCACCCATTCTACATGGGTCTTGATTGGTTTACTGGAATCCTATAAAAGAGGAGACATTTTGGAGAGAGTTCCTTTTGAGGACAAGGAGAGAGCTGCAGAACCACAACAGAATGACAAGTGAGCCACAGAGTCCACCAGCCAGCGACCTCCAGAGATGAAGAAGGAGAACACTTCCAAGGAGCTTCATGAAGCAAGAGGCCTGGAGAGGAAGCTAGTAGATGTCACCATGTTTGCCACAAGCCTTTCCAGTTGAGAGAGAAACCCTGAACTTCATCGGCCTTTCTTGAATGATGGTTATCTCTTGTTGGTGCCTTAATTTGGACATTTTTATAGACTTGCTTTAATTGGGACATTTTCTTGGTCTTAGAACTGTAAACTAGCAACTTATTAAATTCCCCTTTCTAAAAGCCATTCTGTTTCTGGTATATTGCATTCCAGCAGCTAGCAAACTAGAACACAAGGTATCTAGCTTAATATTAATTGAGGTTAAGATCATGGGTTCTGAATAAGATAGATCTGGATTTGAATCTTGGTGCTACCATTTGGGTTCGATTGTGACTGTGGTCAAGTTGCTTAACTTCTTTAGGACTGAGGTGCTTCAGCTATAATATAGAAAGCCCTCATATACTGCCTTCTGGGAGGATGACAGCCTGTTGTAGAGTATACTTGGCCATTTCCCCTCTCCATGTCTGCTTCATCTTTCCTCACTGCTGCTATTAACAGCAAGAGCCCACCTGTTTCCCGTAAATAATAAATACACATGCACATACTTACTAAGAATTTGCTTTCTGAGGGACACTGTGGCACCAATGTCACAAAGTTGGTGAATGAGTACCAACTTTTGAATCATTTAAACCTAAATCTGAGGTTTGAACCCCCATCTAACACTTATTAGTACGACACCATAAAAAGGACAAGTTCCTCGACTTCTATGAGTCTTTTTATTCAACTGAAAATGAGAGAGTGCCCCCCCTTACAAGCTATCACAGGATTAACTATGTAGAAGGACCAAACACTGGCCCACAGAAGTGCTCAATGGCATTATTATATCAGTCTTAGGCAGTGGAGGAATTCAAAGTGCAAGTGCAAAATACCATTTGTTCACCTTTAGACAAGGCTCTTGACAACGCAGCCATACAGAAAAGCACTGGCACAAAGTAGGCAAGTAACCAAGGGAGAGCTAGGAAGGGGATGGCAGGACCAAATAAGAAATGGAATGTGTGAATCCTGTTTTCTATTGCCAGATGGAGCCTGCATATGCTTTCTGTTGGGCGACGCTTACATTACGGTGGTATGGGATGCAGGGAGAAAAGGGCAAATGTGAACCGTGGGTGAAGCTGGGCTGAAAATACCATTTGTTGCCAAGGAAACCTGGGGTATTATTCCTAAGGCTAGGGTATTGATTTCAGGAACTCTCTGAGAACTAAGTCTGTTCTTTCTCTGAATTTCCGAAAGCTCCCAATTGTGCTGAGACTATTTATCACACTCTAGCCCTGCCAATGCAGAAGAAAACTGTGTGCACACATGTCAACACCACGCACTGTTAACAAGCAAGGAGGATGCAAACCACATGGCTTCCAACCACACAGCACTTCAATGTTAATTGTGATTTCATCTACTAAATAAAGTAACCTAGAAAGCTTGGCCACTCAAGAAAGAGATGTTACAAGAATGGTAGTTACAGATATACTGCTTCTTTTTGAAAAGCTCAATGCTCAAACAGGAGGCTGAAATCTGCCAACATTCAACAGCAGCTGCAGAAACTTTTGATGAAAATGAGCAGATATCTCTAATCCTAATAAATGTTGCTAGAAGAGTTAGATTCTCAGCAGACAGAACTTACACACAAACTCATTATCTTTGGACTTGGTTTTTCTTATTAGCTTTTAGCCAGGATCTTACCAATTTTAACAAAAAATCAAATTTGATTTTACTATGGCATTTTTTTTTTTTTTTGGTAAAAGACTGTATTCCTTTAGTGATAACAAAGCATAAAAATACAAAGAAGCCTTGACCACAAAGTGAGACCTGAAGAATGAACTGTAATTTGTGGTAAGGATAAATGTTCAATTTGGCCTGACTAGTGACTGCTTTCAAAGTAGGTTGTTTAACAATATACTGCACTATAGCGCTTCTATTTTTTAAAATTAGGACTGTAAGAGATCTATTGGGAGTAAAATGAATGAAACATAAAACTGGGGAGGGGCAGGAAAATCTTCAGACCTTAATGTAGATCTCACACCTTTTCTAAGATTATAATAGCCACAGCCTGCGGACCACAGATAAGGTCCTCTTCAAATGACGAAACGGTTGTCCAAATGGTGGAAGTGAAGACACTGGCTGAAACCTAAGAGGCCCCCAAGGTGTAGGAGGTGGTCCACAACTCATCTTCGGCATTAGAGGGCCTCTCATGGGGTAATGCATGTAGGATGATCCAGGGAAAGGAGTGGGCCCTTTTGCAGCCATATTAATCTTCCTGTGGAGGGTTCTGCCTGCCAGGTCTTCCTGCCATCGCTGTCCCAATGCCATACCCTTCTTGTGACGTATTTTGGGTTATTTCTAATCAAGTCCCTATTATTTACATCCAGACATCTCTCATTGTACAAGGTAGCTCATGAACTCTGAAGGATATCACCCAGCATTTCATTTCTCCCTTCAAAGGTTTTGACGTTAACCTTGAATTATCTGTCAGACAATATTATGTACCTCTTCATTTCTTGTACACATTCCTTTGATTCATTGATCTATATATATATCTTTGATTCACCCCACATAAGAGGGTCACTTAGGAGGGGGAGGGGCAGAGCCTGGCAGGTTCTGGGATATGGATAGGGACCAGGGTGTGTGGCCAGAAGCAGGGTTGAGGTGTGTGTGAAAGAAAAGGGGGACGGATGCTCTTGGGTTCTCAGTAGAGGAGGGGGTAGGTCGGTGCGGTGAGATGTTAAGGAAAGAGGCATTGAGGACAAGGAAGGGTGGAGGGGGGCCGGCTAGAGTGAGATCTATAGCTCTTTTAAAGTGAACAAAAAGTCTCTTAAAATAATAAGAAAGACAAACACACACATGCAAGCACACACACAAACACTTTGTCTTGGAAATCCATTAGCTCAAAGTAGGTCCTTGATTAACTTAGTAATCCTTTTAGAATAAAGACCAAATAACTGGCTTTTGGGGGGATACCTAGCCTCAGGAAGAGGCATTTCTGTGACATGGAAATTAAAGGTCATATGGCAAATCTCTGGTCCCTGTGGAGACTATATAGGAGTTTAATGGGATTCCAGACAGGATGTAACCAAAACAGACTATTTCTCTAGACCAGATTCCACTATGAAAAGTACCATATTTAAAGCAAAATAAATGTGCTAAATCAGGTATAGTACATCCACTTTATATGTTATAAAACTCCAAAATTGGGTAAAAAATTTCCATGTCTCAAATGGATATGAAAGCTTTAACCAAATACTTGTTTTTAGCTTAGAATAAGAATTCTTCCTTGTGGGTACAAAATCCTTTTAAACTACAAAAATCAAAACCAAAACCACTCTGAAGTGGAAACCTTTGAAAGCTGGTACAAGTTACAGATCCAAAGCGTAATCATAATATGTAAATGTATTGGGGATACTGTTCAGTCAAAAAACATTCAAGGGAATTCATCAAGAAAAAATTTCATCAAGAAAAAGTTTCCCCCTAAGAAAACTTTTGACTTAGAGAAATTCATAACTTATTTTCCCTCTCGCTTTGGCTGCCAGGATGTTCCAAAGCCAAATTTTACATCCAATATCAGCAACTTGTTAACCCTTTCATCTGTTTTCATTAATCTTTTTACTCCCCTTTCTTTTCATATTTTATTAACATCATTGTGTTTATCTTCTCTTGGTATGCTGCTTCAAATTCTTTTGTATAAATACAGACCAAAAATGCAAGAATATTTTAATGAAAAGGCAGTTTTTCAGAATTAAGAAAAAATACGCCTCGACTTGGCAGCAGCAGGCCTGGAACTGACTAATTCTAGAAGCCCTCAATCCTTGATTTTACCCAAAAGCAGACATTTCCTGAATATACTCTTAGTTACCTTCATTGTTTTCCACTCTAGGAGATATGAACTTGCATGTGCTCAGCTGTGTGACATTGGGTAAGTCATTAACATCTGTATACCTTTGTTTCTTCCCCATCAGGGCAAATACTGCTTTCCCTACACTGCAAAGTCATTTTGATAAGGTTAGTGAAGACTTACCTTCACTACTCTACTCTTAGAGAAGTACATATTACTTCACTGCTCTTAGAGAAGTACATATCATGCAAGATAATAGTATCTCACATATTAGAGGCCCAAGTGATTTCTTTTCAAAAATCTAAAGACTTCTTTACATTCATGGCAAAAATTTCTCTTTTCAAATTCATAGTTTCTTTAGCAACAAGATGACAGAGATAGGGAAGCTATATAAACACTTAGAGATGCAGGTACCAAATAATGAAATAAAGCAATTTTATACATAAAACATTATTTATACCTGTTTTCATTTTTTAGATTAAGAAGTAAATATCCCCTTATCCAAAACAGCAGGTGAAAAAAGAAAAAGAAAAAAAAAAAACCAAAACAAACCTAAGCCTTTAAAAATAACTGATGAGGCGTTTCCAAGTATTCTTGCTGAATGGATCCAAACATTAAAAATTATTTATTGATTCAAAGATAAGGAAGTGGTCCCGGAACCAAACTGGTGAGAGAGCTAAAATATATCAGTACATAGTTAAATCACAATTAACCAGAATGTTCCAATTTCCCAGTTAATTGGGAAAATTAAGTTAATTATTTACAAGAAAATTCTTCTTTGGTTTATCCATTAGTTTAGAAAACCTTTCCAAATTGAACTGCTATACTTTCTTGGCTCAGTAAGAACATAATGCCAATCATAATTCAATATTGTTTTGATGACTGAGGATCATGTGATGCCTTAGGGTATCTCTCAGGATATATACAATTTCTGTATAGTCTTGGTAGAGGCAGAAATGGAAACGAATTGGAATTTCTTGTTTTAAATACATCCCGGATACCATGAGCTTATTGTTTTCCTTTTGCCTCATTCTTCTCAAAGGAAACTGCAGCAAAAATGGTTCTAATTAAAGAAGATTTGACAGTTCTGGCATACCCACATATACTGGTTCAGGCAAACAAGGCAGTTCATTGATAACCAACCTCTTTCTGGACTATTTCTTCTAGTTAATAAATATGTCCAGTAACATCTTCTAGTTAATAAATATGCCCATTTAATGGGTCCACTGTTTTTCTAGATAAAACCAAATTTCAGAACCTTATGAATTCCTTGTTTGGAACCTTTTCCTTAAAAAAAAAAAAAAGAAAAGAAAATCACTCATTAAGATGACTTCCAAAGATAAGCTCGAGTATTACAGATTTTGCTAACAGGATCAAACCCTGCTTCCTCTACTACTAATTCATAACTGCTTGAATAATCTTTATGATATTATGAGAAAGCAAGTAAAATTTCTCAGATGGTAGGTGTTAAACTCCCCAAAAGCCATAAAATAACAAGAGTTGCTGGGAGAAAAGTCACCTTCTGATTCTTTTAATACAGTCCAGTATTTCCAAGTACAGACCCACACCACTGGTGAGTCACCAGATGATTTTAAGTGGTATACAGCATGGAATTAAATAATGCTGAATCACAGTGAAATGTCATTCCCTTTACAATTTTCTTTCTGTCCTGACTATCCACACAGAGAAAGCCTCATTTTGGTGCTGGGTAACATCTCTTTCACTATAATAAAGAAAGAGCAGGTCCCATAGTTCAGATCCTTGGCAGGCAGTAGTATTTAGTTATAATTTAATATCAGTGTATTATTTTAATTTTCTTTACTTTGTAATTAACCTTTTATTTATGGTAAACTGATGCTGGGTTTCCACTAGGAGTAGAGATTAGTTTCTTTTTAAAATACTTCAAAATTTAAAAGACAAATATTAAGTAAAAAATAATATAAGTAGTACTCAAGTGATTGAAGTGTGGGAAACAATGGCTATAGTTTAATGAGTCATTTTTTTTTAAAGTGACTTCAAAAGAAACTATAAAAGTGGTCTAGAAAGAAAGATACATCATTGTTTTTTCAATACTTGTGATGTTCCAGAGATTAGCTCACCACATGAGCTTCTCTTACATCAGGTGATTTCCAGAGTTAAGATTCACGCAAAAATACACAAAGAAAAAAACAATTCCACACCATCCTGGACCGCATAAACCCATGGTAAATAAATGTGCAAATATTATGACATTTAGCAAGTCATTTGTCTTAAATATAAACTTTCCAATGTACTGCAGCATCTTTTTATTTGGTCTATACTAATGCCTCATAAAGGCAAACCCATGTTGTAGAATTCCTGCTCGGTCTTCAGAGTAAGTGCCACATATAATTTCTTATTGAACTTTTCAGTAAGGATTCAGGACTGCTGGCCAAATTTTCCAGTGGTGTCTGACTTCTTTCACCATTATGGCCCTGCAGAAAGAAGCTTTCTCCTCCTCTGAAAAATATCAAGGCCAACATTCTTCTTAGAGGAGTTTGCCTGGCAGGTCTTGCATGTTCACAAGTATGCCATGCTGATTTAAAACAAAAAGGAAAGTTGGAGAGAAAAAAGCAGAGCTTCTCATTTGTGGTGAACAATTTCTTCATCACAGTGGCAGTTAATATATGCTCCTTTCCTTTTTTCCCTGAAAGCAAGGTATTAAACGTCTGAAGGTTGGCGTCAGACATCATAATCAGGAGCCTTGCCCTGGGTTTGCCTTAGCCAGATCTGGAGTGTAACAAATGCACCCACAGTCACATGAAAGAAAAGCTGCCAGAGGTTGCGCAGTTCATAGAGATACATGTTGCATAGACAGATTAAACCAAAAGTCAAAAAAGATTTGGCATTCCTCCAGCTGGTATAGTAGACAAGTAAATAACACTGTTCAAATATAAAAATGAAATATGATTAGGTATAGGAAAATAAATAGATACTTCTAATATAAAACTGTAACAGTCCAGAGAGTAAAGTATGAAAGCAGAATAAGGGGACTTTTCATCTAGGAATAAGATAACGTAACACCTCTAAGACTTTCAATTATAAAAGCTCCACAGTTTGAAAGGGAAATAGATTTTTCCTTTTACATTGTTAATTTTGCAAAAGAAACAGTGTTTTGTATTCCAGTTAAGAACCCAGCACACAACTGGCTTACTCCCTTGTATACAGGCTGGGCAGATTCCCCAAGGTGATAGCTAAGAAGCATTCCGAGGATCTGAGGAGGTTCCATCTCTCATTCTCAACCAAGTATAAAAAACTCTTGTAAGTCATTCAGCAAAATGGGTTCTTATATAAGCTGAGTCTAAGAATTAATGAAATCAACAAATATTATTCAAGGAACTATGCTAGCAACAGGATTTCAGTGAACATCTGAGTGAGAATTCATTCAGCAATATTTACTGAGGGTCTGCTACAAGTACGGAATTGTTCTACACTTGTGATTAAAACAGATAAAGCCACTGTTTGCATGTAATTCTAGTAGGTGAAGAAAAAGGATTATAAACATATTTTAATACATAACACCAAACAGATATGTCTTGAAAAAGAGAAAAGATAGAGCAAAAAACGGGCACAAAGAATGACGGTGAGCACTATTTTAGAAGAGATAAAGAAAATGTCTCTCCCCCATCCCAACATTCACTCTTTTCTGCTTTATTTTTTCTGTAACATATTATAAACATGATTTTAAAATATGTTTATCTTGTTGTCATCTATATCCTTCCAATCAAATCTAAGCTTCATGACCAGAGAGATTATCACTCATTATCTTAACCGGCTTCTAAAAAAAGTCAATGTTTTGAAAGAGAAAAACAAAACAGAACAGAACAACAAAAAGTCCAGATGGAAAGATATTAAACAACCAAATGCAATGTATGATGCTGGACCAAATCCGGAATTAGTGGGGGAAAAAACAACCATAAAGAATATTCTGGAGGTAAGAATGCTTGCCTGCCATGCCAGAGGACCCGGGTTCAATTCCCGGTGCCTGCCCATGTAAAAAAAAAAAAGAATATTCTGGAGACAACTGAAGTAATAGGAATATGGATTTTGATTTGATAATACTGTGTCAATGTTAAATTTCCTGGGTGTTTGATAACAGTATTGTAGCTATACGGAAGGATGTCTTTGTTCTTAGGAGACACATGGCTGAAATATGTAAAGGTAGAATAACATGACCGCAATTTACTTAAAAAACAACAGTGCAGGGAATTCTGATATTGGAAAGATGGAGCAGATGAACTTTTCCTTATTCCTTCTGCTAAACACAACTAAAAACCCTGGAGACTCTGAAAGGTGGAAAGAAGGCAGTAGACAGACGAAGGATCTTTGGACCGGAAGAATGACATAGTGGTGACTTCCTTGTTTAATTTTGTTCTTTTCCTCATATATCCCCAGACTTGGAGGTGAAGAAGCTGGCAAACAGAAAATGCTGACAGGTTTAGGAAAAAAATTTTTAAAAAAACATGCTCTAGCCAAAGGATGAGGAAAGGGACAATTTATCAACACAGAAAATGTTTGGACAATAACTTCTCTACTCTAACCAAACAACGCAGAAAAAACAAGCTCCACCCCCAACACTACCAGCAAAGGGTGAACTGGGAACCTAAAATTCCACCCGTGATGGACTATAATGAGATGTCCCAACTCTCTTGCCAGGTTGGTTTTAGAGAAAGTCAAGTAGGGAGCCAAGACTTTCATTCCCACTGGATTGCAACAACCCTCACACGTCGCCCACCCTGGTATGACAGAGACCAAACAGGAAGCCTGGACGCCTGTTGTCACCCAACAATGAGGCAGTGGATTTTTCAGCAGAAATACAAAGTTCAGAAAAAGGTGAAATGACATTTTTCATGTGCTGATAGAAATGAGGTGTCAACACAGAATCCTATATCTAGTAAAAATATCCTTTAGGAATGAAGGTGAAATCAAGGCACTCTCAGATGAAGGAAGATCAAAAGATTTTCACTAGCAGATGTAACCTAAAAGAACAGCTAAAGTTATCAGGCAGAGAGAAAACAAGGAACTATGGATCATCAAAAAGGAAAAAAAAAAACAAATATGGGTAAATACAATAAGGGTTCCTTTTCCTCTTTGTGTTTTCTAAATTATGTTTTATGGTTAAAGCAAAAATTATAACTCTGTCTGATGTGGTTCTAATGTTTTTAGAGCAAATATTTAAGACAATTAGAAATGGGGGAAGGTCAAGGGATGGAAGGGCAGGCAATATTTCGACTTTACCTGAATGGGTAAAATGATGACACCAGAAGACTATGATAAGTATATATAATGTATATACTTTAAGCAACCACTAAAAGGACTCTACAAAGATACTCAAAGTCACCATAGATGGAGGAGTTTTACAGTGAAGACAGGATTTAACAAATGAATATGAATGCTGAAAAACAAAATCATAATGGACCCACAGGTAAGGCAAGAAAAAAAGAAAAGAGAAAACAAAAATTAAAATGACAGACTCCAGCACTAACATATCAGTAATTATATTAAATGTTTATGGTTTAAATATATCAATTAAAAAACAGAGACTGGCTCTTTCTCCGCCGGACCGCCGCGCGGCGCACACGCCCCGCAGCAGCCGAGCCGCCCGACCTCCCTACCCCCTCTCTTTCTCCGCCGGACCGTCGCGCGGCGCACGCGCCCCGCAGCAGCCGAGCCGCCCGACCTCCCTACCCCCTCTCTTTCTCCACCGGACCGCCGCGCGGCGCACGCGCCCCGCAGCAGCCGAGCCGCCCGACCTCCCTACCCCCTCTCTTTCTCCGCCGGACCGCCGCGCGGCGCACGCGCCCCGCAGTAGCCGAGCCGCCCGACCTCCCTACCCCCTCTCTTTCTCCGCCGGACCGCCGCGCGGCGCACGCGCCCCGCAGCAGCCGAGCCGCCCGACCTCCCTACCCCCCTCCTCCCCCTCCTGCTCCGGCTGCTCTCCAACCAACACGGTGCCCTCTTCCCCCGCCTTCACCGTGCTCCTCCGCCACCAGCCTCGACAGCCTTGCCGCCCTCACCTTTCCTCCTCCAGAACAACTACTGGGGGAGTGGAGATAATACAGAGCAGCTCCCGGAGCCACGAGGGAGATCAAAGGGACAGCGTACCCCATCCTGGAACGGCTGACTATCTGGGAGAACCAGCTCCGGTGAGATCACCAAGGGGCACGGGCTTTCCTGGGTGGGACAGCAAGCGACTGGAGTCCCTCCCTTCCACCTTCCCAAGCCAGCTGGTAGAATTGGACAGGCGGTCCCCTTAGGCCGCGGCGGCTGGTGCCCCCACCACACGAGGCCCCCCGGAACAACTGAGATAGTTGGGTCGGAAATCCCCAGACTGCGGAGAACAGTGACCGGGGGATCCCTTCCAAACACGTGACTCCCCCGTCGGCTGGGAGCAGTGCACTCTCCCGGGCTGCGACAGCTGGCGCCCTCCCGCCACGCTTGGTGCCCCGGGCCGACTAGCTAATTTGGCCGGACGCTCTCCTGTGCTGCGACAGCCGGCGACCCGCCCCGCGTTTGGAACCCCGGGCCGGCTGGCATTCTTCCAAGACGCTTCGGTTGCCGAACCTCCCCTACGGTGAGAGTTTTCCAGAGTTGAGGGACCCACAGCAACTTTCGCTGGTGGAACCCACAGACAGGCGTGTGCCACGTGCGCCACCTACTGGGCAGGATAGGAAGAACAGAACCCAGAGACTGCGCAGAAAAATCTTTCAACCTGTGGGGTCGAACACCCGGGGAAATCTGACTAAATGCCCAGACGCCAGCAGAAGATAACGGATCACGCTCAGAAAATTGAACATATGGCCCAGTCAAACGAAGAAACCAATAGTTCAAATGAGATACAGGAGCTGAAACAACTAATGCTGAATATACGAACAGAAATGGAAAACCTCTTCAAAAACGAAATCGATAAATTGAGGGAGGACATGAAGAAGACATGGGCTGAACATAAAGAAGAAATAGAAAAACTGAAAAAACAAATCACAGAACTTATGGAAGTGAAAGATAAAGTAGAAAAGATGGAAAAAACAATGGATACCTACAATGACAGATTTAAAGAAACAGAAGATAGAATTAGTGATTTGGAGGATGAAACATCTGAACTCCAAAAAGAAACAGAAACTATCTGGAAAAGAATGGAAAAATTTGAACAAGGTATCAGGGAACTCAAGGACAATGTGAACCGTACAAATATACGTGTTGTGGGTGTCCCAGAAGGAGAAGAGAAGGGAAAAGGAGGAGAAAAACTAATGGAAGAAATTTTCACTGAAAATTTCCCAACTCTTATGAAAGACCTAAAATTACAGATCCAAGAAGTGCAGCGCACCCCAAAGAGATTAGACACAAATAGGCGTTCCCCAAGACACTTACTAGTTAGAATGTCAGAGGTCAAAGAGAAAGAGAGGATCTTGAAGGCAGCGAGAGAAAAACAATCCGTCACATACAAGGGAAACCCAATAAGACTATGTGTAGATTTCTCAGCAGAAACCATGGAAGCTAGAAGACAGTGGGATGATATATTTAAGTTACTAAAAGAGAAAAACTGCCAGCCAAGACTCCTATATCCAGCAAAATTGTCCTTCAAAAATGAGGGAGAATTTAAAACATTCTCAGACAAAAAGTCACTAAGAGAATTTGTGACCAAGAGACCAGCTTTGCAAGAAATACTAAAGGAAGCACTAGAGTCAGATACAAAAAGACAGAAGAGAGAGACATGGAGAAAAGTGTAGAAAGAAGGAAAGACAGATATGATATATATAATACAAAAGGCAAAATGGTAGAGGAAAATATTATCCAAACAGTAATAACTCTAAATGTCAATGGACTGAATTCCCCAATTAAAAGACATAGACTGGCAGAATGGATTAAAAAACAGGATCCTTCTATATGCTGTCTACAGGAAACACATCTTAGACCCAAAGATAAATATAGGTTGAAAGTGAAAGGTTGGGAAAAGATATTTCATGCAAACAGCAACCAGAAAAGAGCAGGAGTGGCTATACTAATATCCAACAAATTAGACTTCAAATGTAAAACAGTTAAAAGAGACAAAGAAGGACACTATATACTAATAAAAGGAACAATTAAACAAGAAGACATAACAATCATAAATATTTACGCACCGAACCAGAATGCCCCAAAATACGTGAGGAATACACTGCAAACACTGAAAAGGGAAATAGACACATATACCATAATAGTTGGAGACTTCAATTCACCACTCTCATCAATGGACAGAACATCTACACAGAGGATCAATAAAGAAATAGAGAACCTGAATATTACTATAAATGAACTTGACTTAACAGACATTTATAGGACATTACATCCCACAACAGCAGGATACACCTTTTTTTCAAGTGCTCATGGATCATTCTCAAAGATAGACCATATGCTGGGTCACAAAGCAAGTCTTAACAAATTTAAAAAGATTGAAATCATACACAACACTTTCTCGGATCATAAAGGAATGAAGTTGGAAATCAATAATAGGCGGAGTGCCAGAAAATTCATAAATACATGGAGGCTCAACAACACACTCTTAAACAACAAGTGGGTCAAAGAAGAAATTGCAAGAGAAATTAGTAAATACCTAGAGGCAAATGAAAATGAAGACACAACATATCAAAACTTATGGGACGCAGCAAAGGCAGTGCTAAGAGGGAAATTTATTGCCCTAAATGCCTTTATCAGAAAAGAAGAAAAGGCAAAAATGCAGGAATTAACTGTCCACTTGGAAGAACTGGAGAAAGAACAGCAAACTAATCCCAAAGCAAGCAAAAGGAAAGAAATAACAAAGATTAGAGCAGAAATAAATGAAATTGAAAACATGAAAACAATAGAGAAAATCAATAAGACCAGAAGTTGGTTCTATGAGAAAATCAACAAGATTGATGGGCCCTTAGCAAGATTGACAAAAAGAAGAAGAGAGAGGATGCAAATAAATAAGATTAGAAATGAAAGAGGAGACATAACTACTGACCTCACAGAAATAAAGGAGGTAATAACAGGATACTATGAACAACTTTACGCTAATAAATACAACAATTTAGAAGAAATGGACAGGTTCCTGGAAAGACAGGAACAACCAACTTTGACTCAAGAAGAAATAGACGACCTCAACAAACCAATCACAAGTAAAGAGATTGAATTAGTTATTCAAAACCTCCCTAAAAAGAAAAGTCCAGGACCAGACGGCTTCACATGTGAATTCTATCAAACATTCCAGAAAGAATTAGTACCTACACTCCTCAAACTCTTCAACATAATCGAAGTGGAGGGAAAACTACCTAATTCATTCTATGAAGCCAACATCACCCTCATACCAAAACCAGGCAAAGATATTACAAAAAAAGAAAACTACAGACCAATCTCTCTAATGAATACAGATGCAAAAATCCTCAATAAAATTCTAGCAAATCGTATCCAACAACACATTAAAAGAATTATACATCATGACCAAGTAGGATTCATCCCAGGTATGCAAGGATGGTTCAACATAAGAAAATCAATTAATGTAATACACCATATCAACAAATCAAAGCAGAAAAATCACATGATCATCTCAATTGATGCAGAGAAGGCATTTGACAAGATTCAACATCCTTTCCTGCTGAAAACACTTCAAAAGATAGGAATACAAGGGAACTTCCTTAAAATGATAGAGGGAATATATGAAAAACCCACAGCTAATATCATCCTCAATGGGGAAAAATTGAAAACTTTCCCCCTAAGATCAGGAACAAGACAAGGATGTCCACTATCACCACTATTATTCAACATTGTGTTGGAAGTTCTAGCCAGAGCAATTAGGCAAGAAAAAGAAATACAAGGCATCAAAATTGGAAAGGAAGAAGTAAAACTATCACTGTTTGCAGACGATATGATACTATATGTAGAAAACCCAGAAAAATCCACAACAAAATTACTAGAGCTAATAAATGAGTACAGCAAAGTAGCAGGCTACAAGATCAACATTCAAAAATCTGTAGCTTTTCTATACACTAGTAATGAACAAGCTGAGGTAGAAATCAAGAAACGAATCCCATTTACAATCGCAACTAAAAGAATAAAATACCTAGGAATAAATTTAACCAAAGAGACAAAAAACCTATATAAAGAAAACTACAAA
The DNA here is from genome assembly GCF_023851605.1 of Tamandua tetradactyla. NCBI lineage: Eukaryota > Metazoa > Chordata > Mammalia > Pilosa > Myrmecophagidae > Tamandua > Tamandua tetradactyla. Next base: position 22,095,565 of record NC_135336.1, read on the forward strand.
AAACTGTTAAAAGAAATCACAGAAGACCTAAATAGATGGAAGGGCGTACCGTGTTCATGGATTGGAAGACTAAATATAGTTAAGATGTCAATCCTACCTAAATTGATTTACAGATTCAATGCAATACCAATCAAAATCCCAACAACTTATTTTTCAGAAATAGAAAAACCAATAAGCAAATTTATCTGGAAGGGCAGGGTACCCCGAATTGCTAAAAACATCTTGAGGAAAAAAAACGAAGCTGGAGGTCTCGCGCTGCCTGACTTTAAGGCATATTATGAAGCCACAGTGGTCAAAACAGCATGGTATTGGCATAAAGATAGATATATCGACCAATGGAATCGAATAGAGTGCTCAGATATAGACCCTCTCATCTATGGACATTTGATCTTTGATAAGGCAGTCAAGCCAACTCACCTGGGACAGAACAGTCTCTTCAATAAATGGTGCCTAGAGAACTGGATATCCATATGCAAAAGAATGAAAGAAGACCCATCTCTCACACCCTATACAAAAGTTAACTCAAAATGGATCAAAGATCTAAACATTAGGTCTAAGACCATAAAACAGTTAGAGGAAAATGTTGGGAGATATCTTATGGATCTTACAACTGGAGGTGGTTTTATGGACCTTAAACCTAAAGCAAGAACACTGAAGAAGGAAATAAATAAATGGGAGCTTCTCAAAATTAAACACTTTTGTGCATCAGAGAACTTCATCAAGAAAGTAGAAAGACAGCCTACACAATGGGAGACAATATTTGGAAATGACATATCAGATAAGGGTCTAGTATCCAGAATTTATAAAGAGATTATTCAACTCAACAACAAAAAGACAGCCAACCCAATTACAAAATGGGAAAAAGACTTAAACAGACACCTACCAGAAGAAGAAATACGGATGGCCAAGAGGCACATGAAGAGATGCTCAATGTCCCTGGCCATTAGAGAAATGCAAATCAAAACCACAATGAGATATCATCTCACACCCACCAGAATGGCCATTATCAACAAAACAGAAAATGACAAGTGCTGGAGAGGATGCGGAGAAAGAGGCACACTTATTCACTGTTGGTGGGAATGTCAAAGGGTGCAACCACTGTGGAAGGCAGTTTGGCGGTTCCTCAAAAAGCTGAATATAGAATTGCCATACGACCCAGCAATACCATTGCTAGGTATCTACTCAAAGGACTTAAGGGCAAAGACACAAACGGACATTTGCACACCAATGTTTATAGCAGCGTTATTTACAATTGCAAAGAGATGGAAACAGCCAAAATCTCCATCAACAGAAGAGTGGCTAAACAAACTGTGGTATATACATACGATGGAATATTATGCAGCTTTAAGACAAGATAAACTTGTGAACCATGTAATAACATGGATGGACCTAGAGAATATTATGCTGAGTGAATCCAGCCAAAAACTAAAGGACAAATACTGTATGGTCCCACTGTTGTGAACGGACATTCGAGAATAAACTTGAAATATGTCATTGGTAACAGAGTTCAGCAGGAGTTAGAAACAGGGTAAGACAATGGGTAATTGAAGCTGAAGGGATACAGATTGTGCAACAGGACTAGATACAAAAACTCAAAAATGGACAGCACAATAATACCTAATTGTAAAGTAATCATGTTAAAATACTGAATGAAGCTGCATCTGAGCTATAGGGTTTTTTTTTGTTTTTGTTTGCTTGTTGGTTTGTTTGTTGTTGTTGTTTTTTACTATTACTACTACTTTTATTTCTTTTCTTTATATTAACATTTTATATCTTTTTCTGTTGTGTTGCTAGTTCCTCTAAACTGATGCAAATGTACTAAGAAACAATGATCATGCATCTATGTGATGATGTTAAGAATTACTGAGTGCATATGTAGAATGGTATGATTTCTAAATGTTGTGTTAATTTCTTTTTTTTCTTTCCGTTAATAAAAAAAAAAAAAAAAAAAAGAAAACATACCTTACCCCAAAAAAAAAAAAAAAAAAAAAAAAAAACAGAGACTGGCAGAGTGGATACATAAAATATGAATCAACTATATACCATCTACCAGAAACTCTCTTCAAACCATAAAGGCAAACTGGAAGAAAAAGGATATATCATGCAAACATTAATTGAAAAAAAAAAAAACAGGAGTGATTATATTACTATTAAATAGACTTTAGCACAAAGAAAATTACCAGTGACAGAGGGAGACATTACATAATGACAAATGCATCAATTCTCAAAAAAGATACAGCAACCTAAATATCTATGAACCAAATGATGAGATGCAAAATATGTGAAACAAAACTGATAGAACTGAAAGTAGAAATAGAAAAATCCAGATTTGGAAACATCAACACCTTTCTTTCAGAAATTGATAGAAGAACTCAACAATACCATCAACCAACAGGATCTAATCAATACTACTAGGTAGTAGTATTGATTACCTAGTAATCAATTACCCCAAACAGAATACATATTCTTTTCAAATGCCGATGAAACATACCAAGATAGAGCATACTTTGGGCCACAAAACAAACTCAATAAATTGAAAAAACCCTGAAATCTATACACTCTGTCTTCTAACCACAATGAAATCAAATTAGAACTCAATCTCAGAATGAGAAAAATCTCCACATACTTGGAAACTAAACAATACACTTATAAATAATCCATAGGTCAAAGAAGTTGTCTCAATGGCAATAAAAAATACATCACAATAAATGAAAATGAATTATAATATATGAAAATTTGTGGGGAAAAAAGCTAAGGAAGTAGTGAGAACAAAATTTATAAAACTGTGTGTCATGGTTAGGGACAGGTGTCAACTTGGCCAAGTTGTGGTACCTGTTTATCTGACTGGGCAAGCACTGGCCTGTCTGTTGCAATGAGGACATTTCATAGGATTAGGTCATGATCATGTCAGCTGCATCCACAGCTGATTCCATTTGTAATCAGCCAAAGGGGAGTGTCTTCTGCAATTAGTGATGCTAAATCTAATCATGGGAAGCCTTTTAAGGAGGACTCAGAGGAGACAGGTTTCATTCCTGCTTTGGCTGGTAAGCCTCTCCTGTGGAGTTCATCCAGACCATCCATCGGAGTCATCAGCTTCACATCCTGCCCTGTGGATTTTGGACTCTGCGTTCCTACGGTCACGTGAGACACTTTTATAAATTTTATATTTGCAAGTGTTCCCTGTTGATTCTGTTTCTCTAGAGAACCCTAACTAATACACTGTGTATGTGTTACAAAAGAGAAGATTTTCAAATCAATAACCTAAGCTCCCAGCTCAAGTTTCCCGATAAAGAACAAAATAAACCCAAAGCAAACAAGAGGAGGGGAAGAAAAAAGGTAAGAGCAGAAATCAATGACACTGAAAATGGGATAACAATAAGGAAAATCACTGAAGCAAAGAACTGCTTCTTTGAAAAGATCAATGAAACTAATAAGTAAGAATGACAAAGAAAAAGAGAGAGAAGATACATATTTATCAATATCAGGAATGAAACAGTAATACCACTACAGACCTTGCAGATAACATAAGGATAAGAGGGGAATACTATGAACAGCACAGATAAATGTAAACTTAAAAGAAACGGCTTACTTTCTCAGAAAACACAAACTACCACAACTCACACAATATGAAAAAGAAAATCTGAATAACCCTTGTGATGGTTAAGTTCATGTGTCAACTTGGCCAAGTTATGGTGTCTAGTTGTTTGGTCAAACAAGCACTGGTTTGTTTGTTACTGTGAGGATATTTCATAGATTTAAATAATCGGTAAGTTGATTGCATGTAAACATAGGTATATAGATATACAGCTATATATATCTCCCTGTCAGATGTTTCCCAGAGAACCCTAAAACTATTAAGAAAATTGAATTTGCAATTTAAAAACTTCCAAAAAAGAAATTTTCAGGCCCAGATGGTTCCAAAGGAGAATTCTACCAAACTTTTATAAAGAAAATTTACACTGATTCTACACTATCTATTTTAGAAAACCAAAGAGGAAGGAACACCTCTCAATTCATTCTACAAAGTCAGAATTGCTCTGATATCAAAAGTAGAGTACAAAATAAGATATATCCCTTGTTAATGCAGACACAAAAATCCTTACCAAATATTAGCAAATTGAATTCAGTAATGACTAAAAAAAAATAAACACCATGATCAAGCAGAGTTTACTCCAGGAATGCAAGGCTGTTTCATTATTGGAAAATCAGTGTAATCCACCTACTAACAGCTAAAGAAGAAAATCTACATGATCACATTAACTGATGAAGAAAGTGTAAATTCTACACCAATTTTTAATAAAATCTCTCAGGAAAACAGGAGTAGAAGGGAAATTCCTCAACTTGATAAAAAGCATCTACAAAAATTCTAAGCTGAAATCATATTTAAGGGTGAAGGACTGAACTCCTTCCCCTAGGATCAGTAATGAAGCAAACAAATGTTTTTTCACAACTCTTATGCAATATACTGCAAGAAAATGAAATACAACGTTATACAGATCAGAAAGGAAGAAATAAGACTGCCTCTATCTGCAGGAAAAAAAAAAACACCAAAACCTCCCAGAACTAATAATTGAGTTCACCAAGATCCAGGATAAACATACAAAAATCAATTGTATTTCTAAATGAATATGTGGATACAAATTAAAAACACAATACCACCCCCTACAATTGATAAAAAAAAAAGAAGTGTAAATCTAAGAATGGGTACAGGACTTGCATGCTGAAAACTACAAAAGGATGATGAAAGAAATCAAAGATCTAAATATATGGAGAGACATACTGTGCTAATGTACTGGAACGCTCAACATAGTAAAGATGTCAGTTCTCCATAAATTAATACCCAGGTTTAATGCAATTCTTATCAAAATCTTAGTAAGATTTCCAATATATGCAGACAAGATTATTCTAAAATTTATATAGAAATACAAAGGAACTAGAATAGCTAAACTAATTAAAAAATAATAATAAAAGTGGAAAGAATCAGTCTCTGATTCCAAGACTTATTATGTAGCTACAAAAATCAAGACTGTGGCTTTGACAGGGAACAGACACATATGCCAATGGAATAAAACAGAGAACTAGAAATAAACCCACACAGATATGCAGAAGTAATTTTTTTGCTAGAAAAGTTGTAGTTTTACAAAAAAAAAATGCAGAAAATAGAGTTCTCATATACCTGCCTGCACTCACTCAGTCTTTTCTATTATTCACACTATTATTATTGTATTTCATCAGTTACAACTGTTGAAACTATTTTAATTATACTGTTGACTATAGTTTGTATTAGGGTTCTCTGGGTGGTACAGCGCTGTCTTGTTTTTTGGTTTTTTATAAATTTTATTCTAGTAACATATATAGAACCTAAAATTTCCTATTAACCACATTCAAAACCATAATTCAGTGGTGTTAATTACATTAACAGTATTGTGCTACCACCATCCATTACAAAAACTTTTGATCACTTCAAACAGAAACTATACCAATTAAGACCTAACTGAGGAGAGCTTAGGTCCATTTCCTACCACCCAATTCCCTAGTAACCTGTATTCTAGTTTCTGACTCTATGAATTTGCTTCTAGTTCTATCATATCAATGAGATCATAAAATATTTGTCCTTTTGTCAGGCTCATTTCTCTCAACATGATGTCTTCTAAGGTTCATCCATGTCACATGTATCAGAACTTCCTTTCTTTGTACAGCTGAATGATATTTCATTGAATGTTATATGCCACATTTGAACCATTCATCTGTTGATGAACACTTGGGTGGCTTCCATCTTCTGACACTTCTAAATAGTGTTGCTATGAACACGAGTGTGAAATTATCTGAGTTCCTGTTTTCTTTTGGGTAGTTTTTTGGGTATATACTTAGAAGTGAGATTGCCAGATGATGGTAATTCTATACTTAACTTTTTGAGGAACCACCAAATTGTTTTCCACAGTGGTTGTGCCATTTTATATTCCCACCAACAACGAACAAGTACTCTTATTACTCCATGTCCTCGCCAACATTAGTTATTTTCCTTTTTTTTACTATTAGCTCTGCTAGTGTGTGTGAAATAGTATCTCATTGTGGTTTTGACTTACATTTTCTTAATAGCTAATGATGTTGAACATCTTTTCAAGTGTTTTTTTGGACATTTATATATCTTCTCTGGAGAAATATCTACTCAAATCTTTTGCCCATTTTTAATACGGTTGTGTTTTTGTTGTTGAGTTGTAGGATTTCTTTATATATTCCAGATATTAAACCCTTACTGAGTAAGTGGTTGCTAAATATTTTCTTCTTAAATAAATAAGGGTTTATTTCTGAACTCTCAATTTGATTCAATTGATCCAAGTTTGCCCTTGTCCCAGTACCATGCTGTTGTGATTACTGCAGCTTTGTAATAAATTTTTTAATCTGGGAGGGTAAGTCTTCCACCTTTGTTCTTTTTCAAGATGTTTTTGGCTATTTAGAGCCCCCTACCCTTCCACACAAATTTGATTAGCTTTCTACTTCTGCAAAGGCTGTTAGAACTTTGATTGGAAATACTCTAAATCTGTAAATTGCTTTGCATAGAAACAAATCTTAACAATATTTGGTCTCCAAATCCATGAACACAGAATGTCCTTCCATTTACTTAGGCCTTGATTTCTTTTAGCAATGTTTTGTAGTTTTCAATGTATAAGTCCTTTACACCCTTGGTTAAATTTATTCTTAGATATTTTATTCTTTACTTATTATTGGTCTTCTGAGATCTTCTATTCTTGAGTAGATTCTTAGTAGGAATTATGTTAATATTTAATATTTAATATTAACATTGCAAATATGTTAATATTTGCTTCATACATTTTGGGGCTCTGCCATTAAGTGTATATATATTTATAATTATGTCTTCTGGTTGATTTGACTTCTTTATCAGCATATAGTGACCTTTGTTGCCCCTCACAACTGTTTTGACTTAAAGTGTATTTTACCGATATTAGTATAGTTATGCCATCTGTCATTTGGTTCCTATTTGCATGGTATATACTTTCCTACCCTTTCACTTTCAACCTATTTCTGTCTCTGAATTGAAGGTGAGTTACTTGTAAACAATAAATAGTTGGATCATGTTTCTTTTATCCAATCCACCAAGCTCTGCTTTTTAACTGGAGAATCTAATCCATTAACATTTAAAGTCACTACTGATAATGCAGGATGCTCTTCTGACATTTTGCTTTTAAATTTTAAAATTGTATACCTTTTTTTCCCTCAATTTTTCATTAATGCCTATTTTAAATTTATTTGATTTTTTGTATTGTACCATTTGAGTCCCTTGTCATGTCTTTGTCATTTTTCATATATTTTCTTTGGCTTAACAAGGGACATAAATTTAACAATTAGCAATCACAATCTATTTGATACCTACTTAAGTTTAAAGTCATACAGATACACTGTTTCTAAATACCTCTTTTCCCCCAATCTTTTTTGTTGTTTTTGTTACAAATTATATCCTTATATACTGTATGTCCAGAACAATAGATTTATCATTACTTTTGAAGCATGTGCATTCGAGAACTTGTAAAAAGTAAAAAATGGAGTTACATACCAAAAAATACAATACGGTACTGGCATTTATAATTACCCATATGGTTACCTTTATCAGAGGTCTTTCTTTATGCAATTTCAATCCAGTGTCTAGTGTTATTTTCTTTCAGTCTGAAGAACTCCCTTTAGTATTGCTTGTAAGGTAGGTGTAGTGGTGATCAATTCACTCAGCTTTTGTTTACCTAGAAATGTCTTAATCTATCCCTCATTTTTGAAAGACAGACTTGCCAGATAGAAAACTCTTGGTTGGCAATTGTCTTCTTGCAGCATTTTAAATTTTTTGTTCCAATGCTTTCTTGCCTGCAGGTTTCTGATGAGAAACTGGCACTTAATCTTATTGAGACTTCCTTGCATATAACACATTACTTTTCTCTTACAGTTTTCAGAACTTTATCTTTGTCCCTGGCATTTAACAGTTTAGCTATAAAGTTTCAAGACACGATTCTCTTTGGATTTATCCTGTTTGGTGTTCACTGGGATTCTTGTGTATATTCATGTCTTTCCTTAGATTTGAGAAGTTTTCTGTTATTATTTCTTTGAATATTTCTTTGTCTCTTTCTTTATTCTCCTTCTGGGACTCCAGAAGCATTCATATATTGGTATGTTTGATGGAATCCCATAGGTCTGTTAGGTTTTCTTCCCTTTGATTATTTTAAAAAAATGCCCACTGCAGCCTGAATCATTTCAATTGTCTTGTCTTCTTTCTTATGCCAGCTACAATCTGCTACTGAAACCTTTTGGGTAATTTTTATTTCAATTATTGTGGTCTTTGACTCAGTATTTGTTTTTGTTTTTTTTTTTTTTTTGACTTTTAAATAATGACCAAGATTTTTTTTTATTCATTAAGTTTCAGTATCATTACAGAAAATGTTATGGTACAGAGTTGTTTAACATTATTTTTTCTTTGCTCTTAATTTCCACATGAATGCTGGTAACACTAATATCTGTACAAGATCAGTCTTTGATTTTATTTTTTGTTCTATACAATTTTAAATGTATTGGTTAAAAAGGCTGTCAGCACTTAAGTAAACATTTTTTCCCCCAGTTTGTTTGTTCAAATAAAAGGTATCCAGTTACTGCCCAAGACTACTATGCCATGAGGCTACTGGGATGAGAAACCTCCTTGGGTGCTCCGCAGGGGTGGCTCTCCTTGAGGCAAGGCAGGGCCTCCACCCAGTCACTCTGCTTTTGGCACTGTGCACATAAACATGAGATGCATGATAAAGAACAAGCAAAAGCTCTGTACAGCAGTTATGAAGCATACTAAGAAGGGAAATCCAGGTGTTGCCTACACTAGTATAAATAAGCAGACAGCCTCAATTTAAGAGCATAAGTAGATGCATTTTAAAGATGAGAAAAACACAAGTTCTGCAGGCACATATCACTGTCTATTAAAAGCTATTGCTATAAGACCTAGCATTGAACACACAAAGCCATTTGCAAGAAAGGAAAAATTTGCTTTGATATAATCAGAGTAGAGCTGTCTGTTAAGATTTATTTTTAGGTGATTTTTCTTTAAAAGGTATTTAAATTCATTTGAAACATTGCTCAAGATGTAGACTATAGACTTCCGGAGAAGATGGCGGCTTAGTAAGACGCGCGGATCTTAGTTTCTTCTCCAGGACAGCTACTAGGGGCGTAGAAATGATACAGAACAGCGCCCAAAGCCACAACAGAGATAAAAAACACAGCGTACCCCATCCTGGAACAGGTGGCTAGCTGAGAGAAGCCGCTCCGTTGAGATCGCCGAGGTGCGTGGGCTTCACCGGGTGGGGCGGCAAGCGGCCGGAGTCACTCCCTTCCCCCTTCCTGGGCCGGCTGGGAGAATTGGAGAGGCGGTCCCCTTAAACCGCGGCGGCTGGCGCCCACACCATGCGCGGCCCCCAGGACCAACTGAGAGAACTGGATCGGAAATCCCCAGGCCGCGGAGAACGGTGACGGGCGGGGGAGGCCCCTTCCAAACCCGTGACGCCCCGGGAACGTGCACTCTCCCGGGCGGGCCGCTGCCGCTGGCGCCCTCCCGCCACGCTTGTCGCCTGGGCCGACTAGGAAATTCGGACGGGCGCTTTCCCGGGCTGCGGCGGCCAGCAACCCTCCCCGCGTTCGGACCCCGGGCCGGCTCGAACTTTTCCAAGCCGCTTCGGCTAGCGAACCTCCGGGACGGCGAGAGTTTTCCAAAGTTAAAGGTCCCACAGCACCTTTTACTGGTGGGACCCGCAGACAAACGTGTGCCACGAGCGCCACCTACTGGGCAGGATAAGAAAAACAGAACCCAGAGATTGCACAGAAAAATCTTCCAAACTTTTGGATCCAATACCCAGGGAAATCTGTCTAAATGCGCAGACGCCAACAGAAGATAACGGATCACGCTCAAATAATTGAAAATATGGCCCAGTCAAAGGAACAAACCAATAGTTCAAATGAGATACAGGAGCTGAGACAACTAATGCTGAATATACGAACAGAAATGGAAAACCTCTTCAAAAACGAAATCGATAAATTGAGGGAGGACATGAAGAAGACATGGGCTGAACATAAAGAAGAAATAGAAAAACTGAAAAAACAAATCACAGAACTTATGGAAGTGAAGGACAAAGTAGAAAAGATAGAAAAAACAATGGATACCTACAAGATAGATTCAAAGAGACAGAAGATAGAATTAGTGATTTGGAGGATGGAACATCTGAATTCCAAAAACAAACAGAAACTATCAGGAAAAGAATGGAAAAATTTGAACAGGGTATCAGGGAACTCAAGGACAATATGAAGCGCACAAATATACGTGTTGTGGGTGTCCCAGAAGGAGAAGAGAAGGGAAAAGGAGGAGAAAAACTAATGGAAGAAATTTTCACTGAAAATTTCCCAACTCTTATGAAAGACCTAAAATTACAGATCCAAGAAGTGCAGCGCACCCCAAAGAGATTAGACCCAAATAGGCGTTCTCCAAGACACTTACTAGTTAGAATGTCAGAGGTCAAAGAGAAAGAGAGGATCTTGAAAGCAGCAAGAGAAAAACAATCCATCGCATACAAGGGAAACCGAATAAGACTATGTGTAGATTTCTCCACAGAAACCATGGAGGCTAGAAGACAGTGGGATGATATATTAAAATTACTAAAAGAGAAAAACTGCCAACCAAGACTCCTATATCCTGCAAAATTGTCCTTCAAAAATGAGGGAGAAATTAAAACATTCTCAGACAAAAAGTCACTGAGAGAATTTGTGACCAAGAGACCAGCTCTGCAAGAAATACTAAAGGGAGCACTAGAGTCAGAACCGAAAAGACAGAAGAGAGAGGTATGGAGAAGAGTGTAGAAAGAAGGAAAGTCAGATATGATATATATAATACAAAAGGCAAAATGTTAGAGGAAAATATTATTCAAACAGTAATAACACTAAATGTTAATGGACTGAATTCCCCAATCAAAAGACATAGAATGGCAGAATGGATTAAAAAACAGGATCCTTCTATATGCTGTCTACAGGAAACACATCTTAGACCCAAAGATAAACATAGGTTGAAAGTGAAAGGTTGGGAAAAGATATTTCATGCAAATAACAACCAGAAAATAGCAGGAGTGGCTATACTAATATCCAACAAGTTAGACTTCAAATGTAAAACAGTTAAAAGAGACAAAGAAGGACACTATATACTAATAAAAGGAACAATTAAACAAGAAGACATAACAATCATAAATATTTACGCACCGAACCAGAATGCCCCAAAATACGTGAGGAATACACTGCAAACACTGAAAAAGGAAATAGACACAAATACCATAATAGTTGGAGACTTCAATTCCCCACTCTCATCAATGGACAGAACATCTAGACAGAGGATCAATAAAGAAATAGAGAATCTGAATATTACTATAAAGGAGCTAGACTTAACAGACATTTATAGGACATTACATCCCACAACAGCAGGATACACCTTTTTCTCAAGTGCTCATGGATCATTCTCAAAGATAGACCATATGCTGGGTCACAAAGCAAGTCTTAACAAATTTAAAAAGATTGAAATCATACACAACACTTTCTCAGATCATAAAGGAATGAAGTTGGAAATCAATAATAGGCGGAATGCCAGAAAATTCACAAATACGTGGAGGCTCAACAACAAACTCTTAAACAACGAGTGGGTCAAAGAAGAAATTGCAAGAGAAATTAGTAAATACCTCGAGGTGAATGAAAATGAAAACACAACATATCAAAACTTATGGGCTGCAGCAAAGGCAGTGCTAAGAGGGAAATTTATTGCCCTAAATGCCTATATCAGAAAAGAAGAAAAGGCAAAAATGCAGGAATTAACTGTTCACTTGGAAGAGCTGGAGAAAGAACACCAAACTAATCCCAAAGCAAGCAAAAGGAAAGAAATAACAAAGATCAGAGCAGAAATAAATGAAATTGAAAACAATAGAGAAAATCAATAAGACCAGAAGTTGGTTCTATGAGAAAATCAATAAGATTGATGGGCCCTTATCAAGATTGACAAAAAGAAGAAGAGAGAGGATGCAAATAAATAAGATCAGAAATGGAAGAGGAGACATAACTACTGACCTCACAGAAATAAAGGAGGTAATAACAGGATACTATGAACAACTTTACACTAATAAATAGAACAATTTAGATGAAATGGACGGGTTCCTGGAAAGACAGGAACAACCAACTTTGACTCAAGAAGACATAGATGACCTCAACAAACCAATCACAAGTAAAGAAATTGAATTAGTCATTCAAAAGCTTCCTAAAAAGAAAAGTCCAGGACCAGATGGCTTCACATGTGAATTCTACCAAACGTTCCAGAAAGAATTAGTACCAATTCTCCTCAAACTCTTCAAAAAAATCGAAGCGGAGGGAAAACTACCTAATTCATTCTATGAAGCCAACATCACCCTCATACCAAAACCAGGCAAAGATATTACAAAAAAAGAAAACTACAGACCAATCTCTCTAATGAATATAGATGCAAAAATCCTCAATAAAATTCTAGCAAATCGTATCCAACAACACATTAAAAGAATTATTCATCATGACCAAGTAGGATTCATCCCAGGTATGCAAGGATGGTTCAACATAAGAAAATCAATTAATGTAATACACCATATCAACAAATCAAAGCAGAAAAATCACATGATCATCTCAACTGATGCAGAGAAGGCATTTGACAAGATTCAACATCCTTTCCTGTTGAAAACACTTCAAAAGACAGGAATACAAGGGAACTTCCTTAAAATGATAGAGGGAATATATGAAAAACCCACAGCTAATATCATCCTCCATGGGGAAAAATTGAAAACTTTCCCCCTAAGATCAGGAACAAGACAAGGATGTCCACTATCACCACTATTATTCAACACTGTGTTGGAGGTTCTAGCCAGAGCAATTAGACAAGAAAAAGAAATACAAGACATCAAAATTGGAAAGGAAGAAGTAAAACTATCACTGTTTGCAGATGATATGATACTATACGTCGAAAACCCGGAAAAATCCACAACAAAACTACTAGAGCGAATAAATGAGTACAGCAAAGTAGCAGGTTACAAGATCAACATTCAAAAATCTGTAGCATTTCTATACACTAGTAATGAAAAAGCTGAGGGGGAAATCAAGAAACGAATCCCATTTACAGTTGCAACTAAAAGAATAAAATACCTAGGAATAAATTTAACTAAAGAGACAAAAAACCTATATAAAGAAAACTACAAAAAACTGTTAAAAGAAATCACAGAAGACCTAAATAGATGGAAGGGCATACCGTGTTCATGGATTGGAAGACTAAATATAGTTAAGATGTCAATCCTACCTAAATTGATTTACAGATTCAATGCAATACCAATCAAAATCCCTACAACTTATTTTTCAGAAATAGAAAAACCAATAAGCAAATTTATCTGGAAGGGCAGGGTACCCCGAATTGCTAAAAACATCTTGAGGAAAAAAAACGAAGCTGGAGGTCTCGCGATGTCGGACTTTAAGGCATATTATGAAGCCACAGTGGTCAAAACAGCATGGTATTGGCATAAAGATAGATATATCGACCAATTGAATCGAATAGATTGCTCAGATATAGACCCTCTCATCTATGGACATTTGATCTTTGATAAGGCAGTCAAGCCAACTCACCTGGGACAGAACAGTCTCTTCAATAAATGGTGCCTAGAGAACTGGATATCCATATGCAAAAGAATGAAAGAAGACCCATCTCTCACACCCTATACAAAAGTTAACTCAAAATGGATCAAAGATCTAAACATTAGGTCTAAGACCATAAAACAGTTAGAGGAAAATGTTGGGAGATATCTTATGGATCTTATAACTGGAGGCGGTTTTATGGACCTTAAACCTAAAGCAAGAACACTGAAGAAGGAAATAAATAAATGGGAGCTCCTCAAAATTAAACACTTTTGTGCATCAAAGAACTTCATCAAGAAAGTAGAAAGACAGCCTACACAATGGGAGACAATATTTGGAAATGATATATCAGATAAAGGTCTAGTATCCAGAATTTATAAAGAGATTATTCAACTCAACAACAAAAAGACAGCCAACCCAATTACAAAATGGGAAAAAGACTTGAACAGACACCTCTCAGAAGAGGAAATACAAATGGCCAAAAGGCACATGAAGAGATGCTCAATGTCCCTGGCCATTAGAGAAATGCAAATCAAAACCACAATGAGATATCATCTCACACCCACCAGAATGGCCATTATCAACAAAACAGAAAATGACAAGTGCTGGAGAGGATGTGGAGAAAGAGGCACACTTATCCACTGTTGGTGGGAATGTCAAAGGGTGCAACCACTGTGGAAGGCAGTTTGGCGGTTCCTCAAAAAGCTGAATATAGAATTGCCATACGACCCAGCAATACCATTGCTGGGAATATACTCAAAGGACTTAAGGGCAAAGACACAAACGGACGTTTGCACACCAATGTTTATAGCAGCATTATTTACAATTGCAAAGAGATGGAAACAGCCGAAATCTCCATCAACAGAAGAGTGGCTAAACAAACTGTGGTATATACATACGATGGAATACTATGCAGCTTTAAGACAGGATAAACTTATGAAGCATGTAATAACATGGATGGACCTAGAGAACATTATGCTGAGTGAGTCTAGCCAAAAACTAAAGGACAAATACTGTATGGTCCCACTGATGTGAACGGACATTCAAGAATAAATTTGGAATATGTCATTGGTAACAGAGTCCAGCAGGAGGTAGAAACAGGGTAAGATAATGGGCAATTGGAGTTGAAGGGATACAGACTGTGCAACAGGACTAGATACAAAAACTCAAAAATGGACAGCACAATAATACCTAATTGTAAAGTAATCTTGTTAAAACACTGAATGAAGCTGCATCTGAGCTATTGGTTTTTGTTTTGTTTTGTTTTGTTTTGACTTTACTATTATTACTTTTATTTTTGTCTCTATATTAACATTCTATATCTTTTTCGGTTATGTTGCTAGTTCTTCTAAACCGATACAAATGTACTAAGAAATGATGATCATGCATCTATGTAACGATGTTAAGAATTACTGATTGCATATGTAGAATGGTATGATTTCTAAATGTTGGGTTAATTTCTTTTTTTCCGTTAATTAAAAAAAAAAAAAGAGAAGGGGTAATTGGAGCTGAAGGGATACAGACTGTACAACGGGACTGGATATAAAAACTCAGAAATGGACAGCACAATACTACCCAATTGTAATGCAATTATGTTAAAACACTGAATGAAGCTGCATGTGAGGTATAGGTTTTTTGTTTTTTTTTTTCTTTCTATTAATGTTTTAATTCTTATTCTGTTGTCTTTTTATTTCTTTTTCTAAATCGATGCAAATGTACTAAGAAATGATGAATATGCAACTATGTGATGTTATTAAGAATTACTGATTGTACATGTAGAATGGAATGATTTCTAATTGTTTTGTTAATTCTTTTTTTAATTAATAAAAAAACTATAAAAAAAATTCTAACTATAATAAAAATATAATTTGAATATACAAAAAAAAAAAAGATGTAGACTATACAGATCAACTTTTATCTCCAAATTAGAAAAACTAGCTGTGCCATTGCATATTACAGGATACAGTCAATGATATGTGGACATGCATCAAAACTTTCTCCCACTGGTAACCATCATAGCTGTCCGATAACCATGACATCCACCACCTTGCCCTTGTGGAACTCCACGTACTGCACTGTCTTTGGAGATAGCATCAACAATCCATTGGCACTGCGCATGCTCATAAAATGGCTGCTCATCTGATTACCTGTACTCTGAGCCCAAGGCAGTGGTTCTTGGTGATGCAAAGTCAGAATACACCAGTGGTATTCTGGTCGAGGATCCAGTTTTACATCACATGATAACCTGGCTTTGGTGATGGCTGGCCGGGGATCCAAGATGCCTTGCATCTTTCTCAGTGCAGGCACAACCGAGAGATTGCAGGTGGCCACGGCTAACATGGGATTCCCTGGTAGTGCAAAGATAATTTTTCTTACACCATCAATATCCAAAGTTGCAAATGTTGTTGGCAGGCTGCTGCTCCCCGGGCCCTGAAGATTTCACCAGGTCTGTTTTGGTTCCTTTTTAAAATTTCTATCTCTAACTATTTCATATTGTTCCCACATTTGATTCCTGATATCCTTCAGTTCTTTCTCTGAGGGTCATTTTGTTAAAGTCTTTGTCAAGTATGTCCAAAGTCTGGTCTTCTTCATTTAATGGTTTCTGGATTTTTATCTTGTTCCTTTGGATGAGTCATCATTTCTTATTTCTTTGTTTGCCCTGTAACTTCTGTTTCACATTGAACATTTTAATATTTTAAGTTAAATAAAAAACAGTTAAAACTCTGGGATTTAGTCCCTGAGTTGCCTGTTTCTTAAATCTGTATCCACTAGTAATATGACAGAGCTTTTGTTAAGTACCACTAGCTAACAAAAACAACCAACGCATAAAACATCTTTCAAAGTCTGCAAATTGGCTTTGAATTGCTGGTGTTCTTCAGAGTGCAGCCCCCCTATCAAGACCTGTAAAGTGCAGGGTCTCTCCGACTTTCCTGAGCCTACATCTCGTCCTGGGCTTGTACTTGTGCATAGCCATAGGAATTCTCCCTTTTACAGTAATTCAATGCCCCTTCGACTTTCTCCCACTCCCAGGTTCTCTACTATATGATGTATAGAGTAAGCCTTTGCTCCAGGCTACTTTGATTTATCTCTTATACCATTGTAGCTGTCAGCAAGCTGTTTCTGCTTGCAGAAAAAGTTCCTGGAGTGGGAGCCAGAGCAGGTTTCCTGGCTTAGTCTTTCAGGCTGCTACCCAATAGACTCATACCCACATACAGGTACTCCAGTATGTACTTAGGGGTTACTCTGCTCCCTCTGGAACTGAGCCAAGGTCCCACAATGGAAGCACAGGTTGGTTCCACACCATGCCAAGGAGGGTGTTGGGGAGAGACCAGGAAGGGTCCCAACAAACTTCTCCCTAAAGTTTTTAAAAGCTATAGTTTCCCAATTTGGCCCTCATCCAGTTATTGCAACATTTTAACTCTTTTTCAGAGGTCTGAGGAAGGTGGCTCTGCCAGTTTTTGCTAGATGTTCAGAGATTCTGTTGAGGAATGGCAACCTGGAGGGTCTAATGCTAACTTGGTTGTTTGAAAATCTCCCAATTTATTTTTGACAAAGGTACAAAAGCAATTCAGTACAGGAAAAATAACCTTTTTCAACAAATGGTGCTGAAACAATTGACCATTCATTGGCACACAAAAAAATGAACCTTGATCTAAGTCTCACAACATATACAAATATTAATTCAAAATGAATTACAGATTTAAATGTAAAACATAAAATTATAGAACTTTCAGGAAAAAACATAATATGAAATCTT
This sequence comes from Tamandua tetradactyla, assembly GCF_023851605.1. NCBI lineage: Eukaryota > Metazoa > Chordata > Mammalia > Pilosa > Myrmecophagidae > Tamandua > Tamandua tetradactyla. The sequence continues at coordinate 22,113,029 of NC_135336.1, forward strand.
CAGGACTTTGGTTTAGGCAAGGATTTCTTGCACTTGACACCCAAAACATGATTCATAAAATAAAAACTAAAAAACTGAACTTCATGAAAACAAAAATTTTTGCTCTGTGAAATACCCTGTTAAGAGAATGAAGAGGAAAACTACAGAATGAGAGAAAATTTTTGCAAACTACATTTACAATAAAGAAATAGTATCCAGAATATATGGAGAACTCTCAAAATTCAACAAAAACACTCGAGTTGGAAAATGGGCAAAAAACATGAACAGACATTTCACCAAAGAAGACATATAGATGATAAATAAATACATGAAAAGAGGCCCAATATCATTACCCATTAGTGAAGTATAAATTAAAACCATGATGAGATACCACTCTATACCTATAATAATGGTTAAAATAAAAAATAGTGGCTCCACCAAATGTTGGCAGGGATATGGAGTAACACTGCTGGTTGGAATGGAAAATAGTACCACCACTCTAGAAAACAGTGGGACAGTTTCTTAAAACAAAAACAAAAACAAAAAAACTAAGCATGCACTACCATATTACCCACTCCTGAACATTTATCCCAGAGCACTAAAGATATATTCTCATGAAATATACATGAATATAGCAACTTTACTTGTAATAGCCCCAAACTGGAAAACAACTCAGATGTTCTTCATCAGTTGAATGTAAATAATCTATGATGCATTCACACCAGAGAAAGGAATGAACATGCATCACCTGGATGACTCTCCAGAGAATTATGCCGAGTTAAAAAAACAAAAACAAAAACAATCCCAAAAGGTTATATACTTAAAAAAAAAAAGGCTATATCCTTTATGATTCCATTTATATAACATCCTTGAGGTGACAAAATGATAGAAATGAAGAACACATAGTGTTTGCAAGGGGGTAAGGAGGAAGTGGGGTAGAAGGGAAGTGTCTGTGGCTGTAAAAGGGCAACATGAGAGATTCTGATGGATATGGAAATGTTTTGTATCTTAACTGTATCAATGTCAATATTGTAGTTGTGATATTATATTTTGAAGATGTTATCACTGAGGAAAACTGGGAAAACAGTACACAGGATCCCTCTGTATTATTTCTTACAACTGCATATGAAACTACAAATATTTCAAAATAAAAATTTAATAAAGAAAACGTTAAAAACATATTTGGAGGCGTGGGATTTAGTTCGTCCTCCAGAGGAACTAGTAAATAGCCAGGAACAGCACAGAACAACTGCTGGGGCCATGCCAGTGACTGGACACACAGCATACCCCAGTCTGGACAAGCTGGACTGGCTGCAAGCCCACCCAGAACCATGAGTTCCCCAAGCTGCAGAGGCCAGTGCCCCTCCCCCACAGGCTGCTCCCAGAGGGGATAGGAAAGAGACTTAACTAGCAGCAGGGACTGAGCACAACCAAGCTCCAATTGTGGAATTAAAGAACAAATTGTGACTACTAAAAAATAGGGTCCCAGTTCAGGTGAACTTCCAGTAAAAGCTGAGGTTGCTGGTTTTTGCCCTGGTGGAGAGGGGGCAGGGCTGACGGAAAAAGAAAAAAAAAACAACGGAGGTTTTCTTGGATCGGATAGCATATAATACTTGAAAGAGTCTGGGCCCTGAAGGAAAGGAAAGGGCATATAGGACCTGGAGATACACAAAGCAACATACCAACTTAAGCTCTTGATTGGCAAACCCGAGGAATGGGGGTCCTGCTCTGAAAAGGATTTTTCTTTTTCTTTTTTGTGGCTATGTTTCTAAGGCTTGACTACTCTTTGGATACAGCTGCAGGGCTTCTCAGGCTCCAACTGCACCAGGCATGGGCAGAATTAAGCTTGTTTCAGTGTTTGTCTGGAGTCTGTGCCTTCCCCAATAAAAGGGTGAGGCCCAGCTCAGATGGAATCCTTCCCTCAAGGAATTCATACCCCAGGGTCTGGAAAACTGAAGCATTAAAGCCAGCCTACAAGCTCTCCTCTTTGTCTCCACCACAGCCCCAGCAGGGAGAGTCTGCTGAAGCTAAAGGTACCACATCACCTTATGCTGGTGGGACCCGCAGGCAGAAAAGCGCCACATATCAGGCAGGATACAAAAAATACAGAGTCCAGAGACTTCAAAGGAAAGCATTTCAACCTGCTGGGTCTCATGCTCAGGGAAAACTGACACACATGACTCTTTCCTCCCAAGAGGAGGTCAGTTTGGTCTAGGAAAATCTGGCTGGGGTCTATAATACCTACGTAGACCTTCCTAAGGGGGGTTAAAAAAAAAAAAAAAGGCACCATACAGGCAGGGCAAGAAAGAAGAAAGCAAGAACTGAAAAATTCTGATCTGTTAAACAAAACCTAAGCTAGAGGCCAAGAATAAGCTGAACTGAATGTTAAAGAATGGATAGACAACAAAGTCATCCAGCAAGAGAATCCTAGGCTAAAAAACAAACAATCTCCAGAATAAACTAATTAAGGAAATTAAATGCCTAAATGCCAGCAAAAAATAGAGAATCATACTAGGAAAATTGAAGATATAGGCCAAAGGAACAAACCAACAATTCAAATGAGATACAGGAGTTGAAACAATTTAGAATGTTCAAATAGACATGAAAAACTTCATCAAAAATCAAATCAATGAATTGAGGGAGCATATAAAGAAGATAAGGAATGGACAAAAAGAAGAAATTGAAAGTTTGAAAAAACAAACACAGAACTTTGGGGAATGAAAGGCTCAGTAAAAGAGATGAAAAAAACAATGGAAACTTACAATGTTAGATTTCAAGAGGCAGAGAATAGGATTAGTGAACTGGAGGACAGAACATCTGAAATACAACAAGAAAAAGAAAATATAGGGAAAAGAATGGAAAAATATGAGCAGGGACACAAGAAATGGAAAGACAACATGAATCGCATAAATGTACATGTTGTGGGTGTCCCAGAGGAAAACAGAAGGGAAAAGGAGGAGAAAAACTAATGAGGGAAATTATCACTGAAAATTTCCCAACCCTTATGAAAGACTGAAAACTACAGATCCAGGAAGTGCAGCATACCCCAAACAGAATAGATCCAAATAGACATACTCCAAGATACTTACTTATTCATCAGAATGTCAGGTGTCAAAGAAAAAGAGATTCTTGAAAGCAGCAAGAGAAAAGCAATCCATCACATACACGGGAAGCCCAATAAGACTAAGTGTAGATTTCTCAGCAGAAACCATGGAGGTGAGAAGACAGTGGGATGATATATTTAAGTTACTAAAAGAGAAAAACTGCCAACCAAGAATTCTATATCTACCAAAAATGTTCTTCAAAAATGAGGGGGAAATTAAAACATTTTCAGACAAAAAAAATCACTGAGAGAATTTGTGATCCAAGAGACTGGCTCTGCAAGAAATACCAAAGGGAGCACTAGAGACAGATAAGAAAAGACAGGAGAGAGAGATGTGGAGAAGAGTGCAGAAATGAAGACTATCAGTAAAGGTGAAAAGAAGAAAAATTAGATATGACATATAAAATCCAAAAGGCAAAATAGGAGAACAAAGCACTGCTCTTACAGTAATAACACTAAATGTCAATGGACTAAACTCCCCAATCAAAAGACACAGACTGGCAGAATGGCTTAAAAAACAGGACCTATCTATCTATATGCTTTCTACTAGGAAACGCATCTTAGACCCAAGGATAAACACAGGTTGAAAGTGGAAGGTTGGGAAAAGATATTTCATGCAAACAACAATCAGAAAAGAGCAGGAGTAGCTATACTAATATCCAACAAATTAGACTTCAAATGTAAAACAATTAAAAGAAACAAAGAAGGACACTATGTATTAATAAAAGGAACAATTCAACAAGAAGACATAACAACCATAAATATTTATGTGCCAAGCCAGAATGCTCCAAAATACATGAGGCAAACACAGAAAAGAGAAATAGACACATCTACCATAATAGCTGGAGACTTCAATTCCCCACTCTCATCAATGGACAGACGTCTAGACAGAGGATCAATAAAGAAACAGAGAATTTGAATAATACAATAAATGAGCTAGACTTAACGGACATTTATAGAACATTATACCCCACAACAGCAGAATACACCTTTTTCTCAAGTGCTCATGGATCATTCTCAAGGATACAGGTTACAAGATATGCTGGGTCACAAAGCAAGTCTCAATAAAGTTAAAAAGATTGCAATCATACAAAACACTTTCTCATATCATAAAGGAATGAAGTTGGAAAACAATAATAGGCAGAGTGCCAGAAAATTCACAAATAAATGGAGGCTCAAGAAGAAACACACTCTTAAACAACCAGTGGGTCAAGGAAGAAATTACAAAAGAAATCAGTAAATATTTGAGGCAAATTAAAATGAAAACACAACATATCAAAATTTATGGGATGCAGCAAAAGCAGTACTAAGAGGGCAATTTGTTGCCCTAAATGCCTATAGCAAAAAAAGAAGAAAGAGCTAAAATCGAGGAATTAATTGTCCACTTGGAAGAACTAGAGAAAGAATAGCAAACTAACCCCAAAGCAAGCAAAAGGAAAGAAATAATGAAGATTAGAGCAGAAATAAATGCAACTGAGAACATGAAAACAATCGAGAAAATCAACAAAACCAGAAGTTGGTTCTATGAGAATATCAATAAGACTGATGGACCCTTAGTGAGGTTTACAAAAAGAAGAAGAGAGAGGATGTAAACAAACAAAATCAGAAATGGAGGAGGAGACATAATCACCGACCCCGCAGAAATAAAGGAGGTACTGAGAGGATACTATGAACAACTTTATGCTAATAAACTAGACAATGTAGATGAAATGGACAATTTCCTAGAAAAGCATGAACAACCAACACTAACTCGTGAAGAAATGGATGACCTCAACAAACCAATCACAAGTAAAGAAACTGAATAAGTCATTAAGAAGCTCACAAAAAAGAAAAGTGCAGGACTAGATGGTTTCACATGTGAATTCTACCAAACATTCAAGAAAGAATTAGTAACAATCTGGCTCAAATTCATCAAAAAAAACTGAAGAGGAGGGAAGGCTACCTAACTCATTTTATGAAGCCAACATCACCTTCATACCAAAGCCAGACAAAGATATTACAACAAAAAAAATTACAGATCAATCTCTCTAATGAATATAGATGCAAAAATCCTCAACAAAACTCTTGCAAATCAAATCCAGCAGTACATTAAAAGAATTATACACCAGGATCAAGTTGGACTCATCCAAAGTATGCAAGGATGGTTCAACATAAGAAGATCAATTAATGTAATACACCATATCAACAAATCAAAGCAGAAAAACCACATGATCATCTTGATTGATGCAGAAAAGGCATCTGACAAAATTCAACATCTTCTTGCTGAAAACCCTTCAAAGGACAGGAGTAGAAGGGAACTTCCTTAACATGATAAAGGGAATATATGAAAAACCCACAGCTAACATTATCCTCGATAGGGAAAAACTGAAAACTTCTGCCCTAAGATCAGGAATATGACAAGGATGTCCACTATCACAACTGTTATTCAACATTGTGTTGGAAGTTCTAGCTGGAGCAATTAGACAAGAAAAAGAAATACAAGGCATCAAGATTAGAAAGGAAGAACTAAAACTCTGACTATTTGTAGATGATATGATACTATATGTCAAAAATCCCAAAAAATCCACAGCAAAACTACTAGAGCTAATAAATGAGTATAGCAAAGTGGCAGGTTACAGGATCAACACTCAAAAATCTGCAGTGTTTCTATACACTAGTAATGAACAATCTGAGGGGGAAATCATGAAAAAAATTTCATTTACAATTGCAACCAAAAGAATAAAATATTTAGGAATAAATTTAACTAAGGATACAAACGACCTATACAAAGAAAACTATAAGAAATTGCTAAAAGAAATCACAGAAGACCTAAATAAATAAAAGGGCAAACCATGTTCATGGACTGGAAGACTAAATATAGTTAAGATGTCAGTTCTACCTAAATTGATTAGCAGATTCAATGCAATACCAATTAAAATCCCAAAAACTTACTTTTCAGAAACAGAAAAGCCAATAAGCAAATTTATCTGTAAGGGCAGGGTGCCCTGAATAGCTAAAAATATCCTGAGAAAGAAAAATGAAGTCAGAGGTCTCTCACTACCTGACTCTGAGGTGTATTACGAAGCAACAGCAGTCAAAATAGCATGGTACTGGCTTAAAGGTAGATACACCGACCAATGGAATAGAATAGAATGTTCAGATATAGACCCTCTCATCTATGGACAACTGATCTTTGATAAGGCAGTCAAGCCAACTCACCTGGGACAGAACAGTCTCTTCAATAAATGGTGCCTAGAAAACTGGATATCCACATGCAAAAGAATGAAAGAGGATCCATATCTCACATCCTCTACAAAAATTAACTCAAAATAGATAAAAAACCTAAACAATAGATCTAAGACCATAAAACTTTTAGAAGAAAATGTAGAGAAACAGCTTATAAATCTTATAATAGGAGGTGGTTTCCTAGACCTTACACCCAAAGCACAAGCATTGAAGAAATAAATAAATAGGAAGTCCTCTAAATTAAACACTTTCGCATATCAAAGAATTTCATCAAGAAAGTAAAAAGACAGCCTACACAATAGGAGACAATATTTGGAAATGATATGTCAGATGAAGGTCTAGTATCCAGAATATATGAAGAGATTGTCAACTAAACAACAAAAAGACAGACAACCCAATTACAAAATGGGCAAAAGACATGAACAGACACTTCTCAGAAGAGGAAATACAAATGGACAAAAGGCACATGAAAAAATGCTCAACTTTCGTGGCTATTAGGGAAATGCAAGTCAAAACCACAGTGAGATATCATCTCACACCCACCAGAATGGCCATTATCAATAAAACAGAAAGCAACAAGTGCTGGAGAGGATGTGAAGAAAGAGGCATACTTATCCACTGTTGGTAGGAATGTCAAATGGACATTCCTGTGGAAGGCAGTTTGGCGGTTCCTCAGGAAGCTAAGCATAGACTTGCCATATGACCCAGCAATACCATTGCTATGTATCTACTCAGAGGACATGAGAGCAAAGAGACAAATGGACATTTGCAAACCAATGTTTATAGCAGCATTATTTATAATTGCCAAGAGATGGAAACAGCTCAAATGTCCATCAAAAGATGAGTGGATAAACAAGCTGTGATATATATATACAATGGAATATTATGCAGCTGTAAAACAGAATAAAGTTATGAAGTATGTAACAACATAGATGAACCTTGAGGACATTATGCTGAGTGAGATTAGCCAAAAACAAAAGGACAAATACTGTATGGTCTCACTGATATGAACTAACATCAGTGAATGAACTTGGAGAATTTCAGTTAAGAACAGAGATCTTCAGGAGATAGAAATAGGGTAGATATTGGGTAATTAGAGATGAAGGGATGCAGATTGTCCAACAGGATCTATTGTAAAAATTCAGAAATGGATTGCACAATACTACCTAAGTGTAATACAGTAATTTTAGTACACTGAATGAGGCTGAATGTGAGAATGATAAAGGGAGGAGAGCTGGGGGCACAAATGAAATCAGAAGAAAAGATAGACGATAAAAATGCATTTGTCTGCAACTTTATAAATAACTATTTACATGCATAGTACACATATGAGAGAGATAAAACAAGCAAGGCAAAATGTTAATTGATGACTTTAAGTATACTGGTCTTTCAACTTTTCTGCAGGTTTGAAAATTTCAAAATGAATAATTGAGGGAAAAATAATAATATATTTTCTTCACTGATCTTTTGCCTTCCTATTTGAAATGTTCCATAAGAGATTACTCCTATCTGGATAACTTCTATGCTTCGTAAGTACCCAAAGCCTGAAGAAAAAGCAATATGGTTTATATAGTAGCGGCTTTTGAGATCTTATAAACAATATCCTAACATGAATGAACCCTAGTGGGATATTTGGTGAGCCAAAATAAGTCAGAAACAAAAGAGCAAAAATATTGTATGATCTCATTTAGAAAATACTTATAAGAAAACTAGGGCCTAGATTATAAGCTTTTAGAGCAGTCACATTTAGTCCAGAGTGGTAAATGTTATTTTTGGATTTTGAGGAGTTGTTTTATATATGTATGACCTTGTATTTCAAGATAAGAGTAAAGCTGATCAGGTTGGGATTAAGGTAATCCAGAATGCAGGGATAAGGAAGACATTGCCTGTATTTTAGAACTTCACCTACTCTTTGAGACCAAAGGAAGAAAAGTTTTATTATGTCTAGAACCTAGGTTTTCTGTAGCACATAATCTAACTCAACTTGTCTGGACAGATAATTTAAAACAACTCAAACATAGGGAGCCCAGGATAAGAATGAGGGCCTTTAATCCTGTATAGTTCAATGTAATACCTGGATATATCAGAGTATATTAAGCAGATAACCAAAAAGTATTGGCAAAGTCCCTTGAGGGATGGGAGAAAAATTATAGAACTATTTAACTTTACCACTGGGAAAACCCTGGATACTGTGCCAAACATTAGGGACACCCAAATCAATAGGCCAAGCCCTTAATCTTAAGGCTTACTCTTGTGAACCTTGGCCTACCTATAGGTAAGCCTAAGAGTCACCTCCAGAGGACCTCTTTTGTTGGTCAGATGTGGCCTTTCTCTCGGTAAGCCAAACTCTGCATGTGAAACCATTGCCCTCCCCACTATGTGGGACATAACATTCAGGGAAGAGCCTGGCCCTGGCACTGTGGGATTGACAATTCCATCCTGACCAAAAGGTGGAAAAGAAGCATAACAAATAAAGTATCAGTGGCTGAGAGAGTTCAAATAGAGTCGAGAGGCTACACTGGAGGTCACTCTTACGCATGCTTCGTTAGACATTGCTACCTACCATAACTTGCCAAACCCCAACCAAAACCATTCTTACCAATCCTAAAGAATACCTAGGGCATTATGTAAGATTCTACAAAGTTTCCATGCACTAGGGTAACTCTCCAAAACCTACAACTGCCAGATGGGTCCTGGACCAGATAACTCCTAAAATGCAGAGGGGCCAGCCTTTCCAGAGCATCAACTATTTCCATCTCCTTATCCCATATTATCAACAACCTTTTCCAACATGGAAAAGTTAGAAACTACCCTAAAGAGTGGGAGAAAGATCAAAGGTGATAGTTTAAGAAAGTCAGATTTAACAAATGAGTAGGAGTGCTAAATCATAATACTGATATTTCTTTTAGCCTCCAGTATCTTAGAGCAGCTAGAAATAAAAACCTAAAACTGTGGAATTGTAACCCATACCAAATTTTGAAATCTGTTCTACAACTAAGCGTTTTGATGTACTTTTAAATTTATTGCTTTTATTATATATGATGTTTAAAGAGGAGGAGTATAACAGAGAAGAAGTATGACTGCTGAATTATTACACTGATATTTCTGTTTGTCTCAAGAAATGAAAAATCATGGAATTGCAACCCATACTTGTTCTATAAGTACTTGTTAAATTGTATTTGGAAATTTATTGCTTTTTTGTATATATGTTATATTTCAGAATTTTTTTAAAAAGTTAAAAAAAGAAAAAGAAAAACATTGATATATTAAAAAAATACTGACAGCTGGAGGTAGATCATATTATATGAAAAAATGTTATCACTTAAGTTTTACTCTGGAATAAAACAGTATGATTATCACTCGGCTCAGCATACTCGGAATGCATATGGTTTCATGTTTGTCAAGATGAAGGAAATTTCTTTTGGTTTTCTTTAAAAAAAAAAAGAATTTGTTTACTTTCTTCAAATGAAAGAACACCAGAGCAACACTTTTTCACCATTAAGCAACTCTTAGAACTATTTCACAGTATTCTGTAAAAGGTACCAGGCATGCTTATGTATAGCTCAGTGGTCAAGAGCACGAGCTTTGGAGTGGCAAACTTGGGTTCAAATCACTGGCTAGCTGTAAGAACTGTCTAGGCCTTAGTGAAAAATGCTGATGATAATGGGATTAGTGTGGGGCTTTCTGTAAGGATTTAATGGGTACAATGAGTATAACAGGCTTAGCACAAAGAGCTCAATATATTTTATGATTAAGCATTTAAAATGACTTCATTAAGGTCAAGCAGCAGAAGTTACATTTTTACAAGAATAACTGAAGAAATTACTTTAAAGTTAATATTTACCTCACATTGTTTTATAGATGAGATTATGCCTGAATGTTACAAAAGTATAGCCTTATTAACATTATAAAATTATACAAATATGGGCATTTTGTTTAGAGGTAGCATGATATAGTGGAAAGAGCACACTATATTTAACATCAGAAAATTCATTTAAGTCCTGACTTCACCACTTATCTCAGGATAGTACTCAAACTGTTTCAGCTTTCTTATTTTTAAAAAATGGAATAATATGCCCTGTGCAAAGGGAATACAGGGATTAAAATAGAAAATTTATACAAGAACACACTATAAAAGAAAAACACCATGTGACATTAACAAATACAAGTTCTCACATTTCCTGCATGAAATGTAATTAAAAATCTGTCAAATATGACAGAAAAACAATTTCCAAAGATAATATAAATGATTAAGAAAAACAAAGGGACTTTCTATAAAAATGAGGCCACTGAAACGAAAATTTCCAGTATGCCTGTACATAAAAGTTGGATGAGTATATTCAGAATATTTCCCCAAAGGCTTTTACTGAATTTTAAATTGCCTTATATATATTTCAATATTTTTATTAACACATATTCACACACATACATTCCATACATGGTGTAAAATCAATGGTTCACAATACCATCACACAGTTGTGTATTCATCACCATGATCATTTTTTAGAAAATTTGCATCACTCCAGAAAAAGAAATAAAAAGAAAAAATTCATACATACCATACCCCTTACCCCTTCTTCTCACTGATCACTAGTATTTCCATTTACCCAATTTATTTTACCCCTCATTCTCCCTATTATTTATTTATTTATTTTTATCCATATTTTTTTTTACTCATGCGCCCATACTCTGGACAAAAGAAGCATCAGACACAAGGTTGTCACAACCACACAGTCACACTGTAAAAGTTCTATCTTTATACGATTGTCTTCAAGAATCAACGCTACTGGAACACAACTCAACAGTTTCAGGTGCTTCCCTCCAGCCACTCCAATATACCATTAACTAAAAAGGGATATCTATATAATGCATAAGAATAACCTCCAGGATAACCTCTTGACTCTGTTTGAAATCTCTCAGCCACTGAAACCTTATGTTGTCTCATTTTGCTCCTCCCCCTTTTGATGAAAAAGGCTTTCTCTAATCCCTTGATGCTGGATCCCGGCTCATCCTGGGGTTTCAGTCCCACGTTGCCAGGAAGACTCACACCCGTAGGAGTTATATTCCAGATAGGGCAGACAGCAGTGAGTTCACTTGCTGAACTGGCTTAGAGAGACAGGCCATATTTAAACAACAAAAGAGGTTCTCTGGGGGTGACTCTAAGGCCTCATTTTAAGTAGGTTTAGCCTATCCTTTGCAAGAATAAGTTTCAGAGAGGCAAACCCCAAGATCAAGGGCTCAGCCTATTGATTTGGTTATCCCCACTGCTTGAGAGAATATCAGAAATTCTCCAAATGGGAAAGATAAATATTTCCTCCTTTCTCCCCAGTCCCCCAAGGGGATTTTGCAAATACTTCTTTATTCACTACCCAAATTGCTCTGGTATATATTAGGGCATCACACTAACCTGGACAAACTAATAAAATTCCACACCCTATTCAAGATTCCATGTATTCATGATATTCAACAAAACTGACCATATAAGTTAAAATAGGAAATGCACTACCCAAAATATAAATTTCGAACAAATAAATGACTCTCCATTTGGTCTCACACAGAAGTTGAAGTTTTAAAATATGGACAATATCATCCTTTACCCTGTATTTCAATTTACCTTAGTCCTATCCAGATCAGCTTCATTCATATCTCTACTCAAAGTCTGATCACTTTTTCAACTTTGTAAATAGTTGCTTTATGGTATGATGCTGACTTTCACAGCTTCAGAGCTTTAATTCTGAGTCTCAGGTATCACATAAATACCCGAAGTTTCTGGGAATAACCAGGTTATACACAAATAGCTCAGTATCTCAGAATTTAGAAATAACATTTCCAACTCCTGAATATATGTGACTGCTATAGATGGCCTTATATATGCAGTTCTGAATTTTTCAATATTTTTTCTATGCAAGTTAGAGGAATGTGTCACTTATGAAAGTTAGGTCAAAGGGCCTTTCACTAACATGTTTAAATAAAGAAATTCTTGTGTTTGGTATAGGTACCCACGTTTCCCTACAAATGTGTATCACCTCCAGCCTTGGAAATGTAAGTAGTAGTGTCCACACAACCCAGACACAAGACCTCTTCTCTTCAGTCTCATGTCTACACTGTTTTCAAATCCTAGTGAGTCTTCCTTCTCAATGTCCATTTTTTTCTGTTCCTCTTGCCATTACCATAGTTTAAGCTCTCATTACCTTCTGCCTTAAGTAATGAAATCCCAACTAATATCCTTGCCTCAGTCTCTCCACTCATAATCCATCCTATTTATTACTGATAAATAAAATTTATTAAAATCCTGCTTTTTTCGGTGTCATACCGTATTCAAAGATATTTTCCAAAGTACAAAATCCTCAGCCTGAAATACAAGCAGAGCTTGAAAGCTGAATAATTAAGCACCAGAAAATCTAGAAGAAGCCTCTGCTGTCCTAGACAGGTAATGTGCTAATGCTGAAACCCCAGTGCAAAAAGAAGTTCACTGGGGTCTATATATACTTAAAATGGATATATTGGCCATAAAGTTAAGACAGGCTCAAATTATAAGAGGCAAACAACTCAGACATTATTTTTACTTATTTAAAATGCACAAGATTTTAAGAAATTGTTGGAACTGATATCCGAAACATAGTAATAGGAAAGTGTTCCTAAAAAAATAGGAGAGAACCTACCTGGTAAAGGCAGGCTGCTGTTCCAAGGAAAAATGCAATGATGTAATTAAAATCCTCACCATCACTCTGTGAAAACAAAATAAAAGATTACTTTTTTTTTCTGGTAGAAGCCTATTTCCACAGATAACCCATTGACAGGATGCTGACAATGTTCATACACAGAGCCAAAATTTTCAGTGATATGTAAAAATTCTCAAGAGTTCTGAAAAAGAAGCATAAAATATATCATAAGAACCAAGGAGTAGGGCGGGCCTTAGTGGCTCAGCAGGTAGAGTCCTCGCCTGCCATGCCGGAAATCCGAGTTTGATTCCCAGTGTCTGTCCATGCAAAAGTAAACAGAAGTTTTTAATGATATTCTCACAAGCAGTGGGGACAACCAAAGCAATAGGCTGAGCCCTCAATCTTGGGGTTTATTCATATGAAACTTATTCCCACAAAGAATAGGCTAACCCTACTTAAAATTAGTACAAAGGGTCACCCCCAGAAAACCTTTTTTGTTGCTCAGATGTGGCCTCTCTCTCTCAGCCAACACGACAAGCAAACTTACTGCCCTCACCCCTCTACGTGGGACATGACTCCTAGGGGTATAAACCTTCCTGGCAACGTGGACAGAAATCTTGGAATGAGCTGGGACTCAGCATCAAGGGATTGAGAAAATCTTCTAGACCAAAAGGGGGAAGAGTGAAATGAGACAAAATAAAGTGTCAATGGCTAAAAGATTTCAAAGAGTCGAGAGGTTATCCTGGAGGGTATTCTATACATTATATAGATATAACCTTTTAGTTAAGGTATGTTGGAGAGGCTGGAGGGAAGTGCCTGAAAATGCAAAACTGTGTTCCAGTAGCCATGTTTCTTGAAGATGATTGTATAATGATAAAGCTTTCACCATGTGACTATGTGATTGTGAAATCTTATGTCTGATGCTCCTTTTATCTACAGTATGGACAGATGAGTAAAATATAGGGATTAAAAATAAATAAATAATAGGGGGAACAAATGTTAAAATAAATTTAGTAGATTGAAATACTAGTGATCAACAGGGGAAACAAAGGCTAAAATACATTGGGTAGATGGAAATACTAGTAATCAATGAGAGGGAGGGGTAAGGGGTATGGTATGTATGAAATTTCTTTCTTTTTTCTCTTTATTTCTTTCTCTAAATTGATGCAAATGTTCTAAGAAATGATAATGGTGATGAATATACAACTATGTGATGATATTGTGAGTTATTGATTATATACCAAGAATGGAATGATCATATGGTGAGGATGTTCGTTTTTGTAAGTTGTTATGTTTTAAAAAAAAAAATAACCAAGGAGTAGTAGAGGCAGAGGAAGGCTACAAGTGTTCCTCTGTGCTTTGACCTCTCACATCAATTCCATTTCACTTACGAGAAGATGAAAAACAAAGGGAAAAAGTTCCTATATACTGTTAAAAAAAAAAAAAAAACCTCTGTTCTTTCTACTAAAGACACTATATAAAAATGCACAATACTCCAGGGGCCTATAAAATCACTCCCGCTCACTAGGGTCACTGCTTAACTTACATAAAAATGGACAAACTTGAGTATCTAGTAAGCACATCATTGAATTGTCCATTAAAGTAATCTGGCATGATTAAAAAAACAAAACAAAACTGTGAAAACTGAAAAGCTACTGTCCACTAGAGTGTGCTAAATCCCACTGAGAAAAGTCTGGACTACTCAATCATGCATGTCATGCTAGAAAAAAAGCCACCCAGAGAAAAAAGAGAGATGGAGCATGCACAGAATATTTCTTTTAAAAGAAAACTAATAGAGAAATGTAATAATGTTTTTCTATCCCTTTCTGGTTCCTCTTAAATATCTACATTTATCAACCTTCTTCAATGTTTTTATGAGGTAGAACATTACAACCCGGCTTTCTTCCAGGCAGGAGCATTAAATTTAGGTCTTTTCTTACTTTAGAACAAATGCTTTTTTTATAATGAAAATTTCCACAAGACACAGAAGTTACTATCATGAACATATTTTCATGAAATAATGTAATAATAAATTTCCATTTAGAATTGTTAAGCAACAGGACTGACTGGAAGGCAGAGGGAAAGCTGCTTATCCTAGTGTGAAAGTTGTAAAATAGGAACCATTAATCTGTCTGGGATGCTTAGGCCAGTTCTACCTCAGACGCAAGGAAAGTCAACACTTTCCACTTCAGTTATTCTAACACTTTAAATAAGTTCTGCTTGGTAGCTTTTTATTTAGCCTTTAAAAAAACCAAAACTTTTTTATTTTGAACTAATTTTAAACATAAGGGATAGTTGCAAAATTAAATCCATAAGGAAGAACTCCAAAATACCCCCACCGTCCCCGCAAATAACTAGATCTATCAATTTTAACATTTGCCACCTTTGTGGTATCATTCCTCCTTTCTTTATACGTATCTACCAAATATTTGAGAACGCTGCACATAGCATACTGCTTGAACCATAATACTTCCATATGCATTTACTATGAACAATATTCACTTCTGCTTAAGTGCAGTTATCAAGTTTAAGAAATTTAACATTATCATAAAGTTTATATTTTACATTCCAATTTTTTCTTATGTTCCAAAAATGTCCTTTTGAGCCTTTTCTCTTCCATTCTTAGACCTCATCCAGTATCATGTATTGTATTTAACTGCCATTATCTCTTTAGTTTCTCTTATTTTTGAATTGTGGACACATATATACAACATAAATCTTCCAATCTCAGTAGCTCTCAAGCATACCCTTCGGTGGGATTAATCATATTCACAATATTGTAGTACTCTCATCACCTTCCATTACTTTCCTTCACCCCAAACAGAAATCAAACACTTATTTTGCATTAACTCCCCATTGCTTCTGTCCCCCTACCCCTGGTAACCTATATTCTATTTTCTGTGTCTATAAGTTTTCATATTCTTTGACATTTTTTTTGTGATTACTGTGAGGCTTAAATTTAATTCTAAATCCACAACAAATCTCATTTGCTTTGATACAGACTTAACAATTACCGTAGCATACATAAACCATGTTCCTATAATACCCCCTCCTTTTATGTAGTTATTATCATAAACTATCTGTTTATACATTATGAGTCCAAAACCATTGGTTTATCACTATATTTTATGGATTTGCCTTTTAGATTATGTAGGAAATAAAAAGTGACATTACAAACCAAAAACACAAAAGTACTGGTATTTATATTTATTAACATCATTGTCTTACAGATCTTTATTTCTTTATGTGGTTTCAGTCAGTTGTCTAATGTTCTTTTCTTTCAACCTGAAGAACTCCCCTTAGCATTTCTTTTAGGACTGGTTTAGTAGTGATGAAGTCCCTCAGCTTTTGTTTGTCTGGGAATGTCTTAATTCCTCATTTTTAAAAAAATATATTAAATTTTCCTAAGGCAGATTTTGTTGGAATAAGATGTCTTGATTGGATAACTAATATACCACTGAAGGAGAATATTGCTTTCAAGGACCTATTTTTGTTAAGGGGACAGAGTTGAAACTGGCTGATGAGCTCAATGAGATTAAGCACAAAGACAGATCTCGTACATAGAACATGAGGAAAAGTGGTGATAACATCAATTTACACAAGAGATATCCTCACAACTGTTCCACTGAAGTACTATGGTTTTTAGATACCATTGAGAAAAACACAGATGTACCTTAACATACGTTGAGAAAATACAACTAAATATGCTAATCAATGGCAAAAACAGAGAGTTCAGTAGCCATTTTAACAGCCATGCAGTTTAGGAAAACAACCTAATGTATGATAGTATCTACTAGTCAAGAACACACCCTCTGATTCACCCGTAATTTAGTTAAGTGATATTAATCCCTCATTCCAAATGGCTCCACAGACACTATCCCCTGGATCACAGAGAAGCCAGAGGAAGGACAGTACTTGCCAACATCAGAGAAACTCTGACTACAGAGGAGAGAACTTAAAACAATGCCACCTCAGCATCTGGAAACCACCACAATGGCAGGGACTAAGCAGAAGTCACATTTCCCAGTGGAAGGAGATTAACCTTCATTGCCACTAAAGAGAGGATCTTGAGGCCCGGTCACTTTTATTATGAAAACATCAATGACCGCACTTTGAATTAAAATGACTCGAAAGAATTCAACATTGCTGAATATAAGTAGAATTAAGATTTACGGTAAGGCTTGGGATCTGTGGAAGTGGAACCACCTCTAAGATGGACTTTCACATGTTATAGAGAAAAAGATCCAGGACTATAGTCCACTGGAATCCAGTTTTGCTACATTCTGGAATTATATTTCAATCGAAGACCAGATGTTTGACCCATTATTCCAGCTACTCTTTTGTTAGGAGGATTTACCCTGCTACAAAAAAACAAAACTCCATGTAGCACTGCTTATAAAGTCCTGTATGTGAGGAACTCCTCATTTTCTTGGGTATCAGCAGTGCTAGGACTTCGTAAGTTGTTAAGAAAGTTCAAAGGGCTTTCTGGCATAAGTGCTTCAATGATAATAGGACCCTAACAGCAGTCCAGAACTGGATGTGGCCATCTCTTATCCTTGTGGAAATAAGCCCATAATGTGGAAAAAATGTGTAAAGATTATTTGTCATAGAAGCAAATGCAATTGGAGTTTTCAGTTCCAAAGCCCAGATCCTAAGGAGTCTGTCATCTGCCACCACGGCAAGGTACAAGTTTTCAAGAAAGCAGCACACTGATCTCAATGAACTAATGTGGACATCACTGTTGTCCATGGGGGGTGAGGGGGGGGGTGGTGCTGAGCTGGGTGTGGTGAAGTAACCTCAGCCTTTTGCAAGTATAAGAGTCCCATATAATCACGTTGGTGTGGCAAGATTTGAGGTGGTGGCTCAATTAACACCTGAATATGTTTACCATGTTTATTCGGGTCCCAGATGCAAAGAGTCTTGTCCCATGAAGCAGAGACCAAAATCAAACTGTCACTGGGTAATGCTCAGATCTCTTCCAATGTTTTAAAAGCAAGAAAGATTCAAAAGCAGGAACCCTGTCTGCACCGCCCAAATTTTGATCTGCCCATCGTTGAGTCCCATAGCAAGGATCAAGCAAGAGACATCTGGTCCTTGGGGATGGTGGCATATCCATAGTTTCCTGCTTGGTGGAGAAGGCCATGGGCTGAAGGTCAACCCCCAGACAATCTGACCACAGTCCAAGGTCTTCTCATTTGGGCTGCCTCACCCTTTTAGATAATTTTTGCTGCCTTGGTTTTTGACTTCAAAGTCTTTGGAGATGAGCTGCTTGCTCCTCCAGCAGCCAGGGGATCAGTTTGACAATACAGTGTTCTTGACACCAAGCAAACCAGGAGCCATCTGGGGAGAAGGCGACACTCCAGGTTTCACAACTCGACTTCCAATCGAACTGGTGGGGTGCCGGGCTTGAGTTCTGTCAGCAGCAGCGGCTCTTCTCCAGGATCCATGGAGGACACGTTTGGCCCCATCTGAGCCCTCACGCCATCCCCGCTTCACCCACTCCCGCCCCCACCCAGGCTCAACTGCCTCTGTGTTTGCTGCTCCCCAGAGAGCTCTTCTTCATTTTTGAAAGAGTTTTGCAAGATATAGAATTCTTAGTTGGCAATTTCTGCTATCAGCACTTTAAATTTAGTCCTTCTACTGCCTTTTTGCCTACATGGTTTCCATGAGAAAATGTTATTTAATCTTATTGAGGCTCCCTTGTATATGATACATTGCTTCTCATTTATGGTTTACAGAATTATTGCTTTATCTTTGGTATTCAATATTTAATTATAACACGGCATGGTGTAAGTCTATTTGGGTTTATCCTGTTTGAAGGTCGTTGAGCATCTTGAATGTGTATATTCACATCTTTTGTTACATTTAGGAAGTTTTCAGCCATTGTTTCTTTGAATACTCTCTTCCCTTTTCTTCTCCTTCTAGGACTTCAACAATGTATATTGTTATATATACCAATGTATATATTGGTATGCTCAATGGTATTCCACAGATTCCTTAGTTGATGTTCACTATTCTTCATTCTTCCCTTTCTCCTACTCAAACTGAATGATATCAATTGTCTTCTCTTTAAACTCATTGATTTTTCTGCCAGCTCCAATCTTATGTTGAATCCCTCTAAGGAATTTTAAATCTGTTACTTCAGCTATGCTTGGTTCCTTCTCATAATTTCCATCTCTCTACTGATATTCTCTTTGTATTTACATTTCCCTTTCTTGATTTCCTTTAGTTCTTTGTCCATGTTTTCCTGTAGCTCTCTGAGCTTAATTAGGGCCATTTTTTTTTAACAAGTCTTCGTCAGAAATATCCTAGGTCAGATCCTCCTCATTGAAAACTTTAATCTTCTTTGTCTGGGCTATCATTTCCTGTCTCTTTGCATGTTTTATAATCTTTTGTTGAAACCTGGATGTTTTTGATATTTTGCTGTGTCATCATTGGAATATGGACTCTAAGACATCTGTTCCTTAAGCAAGTGTTATAATAGATCCTTTAAGGTCAGGAGTTAATCAACAAAGAATAAGGGAAAAAAGAAAAACCATTCTCAATCTTTGTAGATTGACCTGTGCTAGTGTTTTCCTTCAGAGCTTATCCATATGAATTTGGGGAATAGCTCAAGGCCAAAGCACAGAGTGATACATGATCCTTTTTGTATATACATCTTGTCTTTGGCACGTGTGTGTGGCCCTAGGAATTTCTCTATTTAGGTGGACAGAAAAGTCCCCACTTACCTTGGAAGCATTTTTTTTCACAGTCTCAGGACATTGCACTTATGTCTTACAGCCAGCAATCCCTTGCTCCAGGAAGCATGACTTAACTGCTCTTACATCAGTTTTCTGCAGGAGAGCTCTGTGAGGTGCTTTCTACATGCAGGGTAAGTTCTGAGGCATCAAGTCTCTCTGGCCACCACCAGACAGATTGGGCCAGACATATATATACTCTATGTACATGAGAGTTACTCTTTTCCCTTTGCAACCAGGACCAGATATCCACACTGGGAGTGCAAACCAGCTCCAAAATGAGAGAGTGAGGATATGGGAGCACCCAGCCAGGAAATCCACTTTCAAGTTGCCTTTTTCTTGATTTGGTGCTCATCCTATTACTACAGTCCTTTCACTGTTTTCTAAAGCTTTAGATAGATGTTTCTACCAGTTCTTGCTAGTTGTTCCTAAACATTTATTTTAAAAATGATCTTTCTTCTGATTATAAAATCTATATCTGTGTGTGTATATGTATGTATGTGTGTGCATGTGTGTGTATATATATATATGAATCATGTTTACTGCTCATTAGTAATTCATATTATATCATAAAAACTTCCTCCATATAGTAAATTAAATACTCCTCAATCATGCAATTTTTTATAATTATATATCATTTTGTTGTGGGGATATATTGTAATTTAATCATTGTCATGCAATTGGATATTCATTTTTTCCTAAATTTACACTATCACTTTATAACTCTCTTATCTGGCTTCAAACAACTTAAGAGCATACTTCTGGAGCCAGAAATAGTCATTTTTTAATCCTAAGTGAAAAAAAGGACAGAAATTAAACATTTATAGACTATAAAGAGAAAATCTAGGGATGATTTTTATTTTGTACTTTACACATCCCCCAATTCTTTGACAATGAGCACCAGTCACAAAAAAATACTTTTATTTCTTTTTAAAGGAAGCAAATACTGCATCTTTGTATTGGTATTATCCCAGTAAAGAAAAACTTCCACTTAGCTTTAATGGGTATGTAATATTAAAAGATATTAACAAATCTATGTGAAATAAAGAACACAAGGAATAACAGTAATTTGATTACTTCTGTTTTATAGCAGCCATTACAAACAATTTTAAATCAGAATCTTAGAATGTTAGTGCTGAAGTGGTCCTTGAGCTCATGATATCTAAACCCTTTACCCCACAGACTAAGAAAATGGGAACCAAGAACAAAGACTAATTCATACAATGTCACAAAGTTAGTCAATGTCAGATGGCATCTTGCACTAGACTTCCAGGCTAGTGCTTCTACTGCTATATCACAATACTCTTTTTTCTACTGTACCACATGTAAACTACTTCTAGGTTGGCCTAGAATTAATTAATTAATCAGCCTAATTAATATCACTGTTTCAGGATTGAGTCTTAAAGGAACACAGGCAATATAAACCCAACGTGATAAAAGTATATGCATTCATGAGGTGTCAATTCACAATAAACATATTAATATCTCTAAACTCAGGACAAAGTTGGGAAATGAGTGAAAACAATCAAATTTACACATTAATGTGGACATCAAATCAAAATTTATCAACTTAAAAAAAAATACAACCAGAGTTCTGGGAAGATGGCGGAATAGAATAAGTTGAGCTCACCCCTACCCCAAGGAACAGCTAGACAAGGGACGGGAGGGTGACCAAGACAGCAATTTCTAGGGTGTAAGTAACCTGGGAGAGTCTTCTGCACCACACAGGGAGGCCCTGGTTGCAAAAGCTGAGGAACTGAGAAGCAGAGAACCAGAGACTGTCTAGCATTGACACCTCATGAATGCAAAGAGCCTAATGTGGAGCCCTCAAGAGTGCAAGGATGGGGAGATGAGGACTAGGAAGTAAGCCAGGCCGTGTTCCTGAAAAGCGCTACCCCTCAGCAACACAGTCCCACAACTCCTGTTTCTGCTCTTCTAGTGTCTTCTTATTCTCCTTTATTGTCATTAGCCATCTGTGCCAGTTTGAATCTGCAGTGGACCCCAGAAAAGCCATGTCCTTTGCAACTCACTCCACACACCTCAACGCCGTCACCTGCACCCCCATCTCACGTTCCAGTGCCCTCACCCTGCCAACCCCCTACCTGCCCCACACCCTCAGCACAACCCACCTCTGCTTTGCAAGGCCAGTCTTGTTCCGCCCCTCTCAAGCCCTACCCTTGACTCTCTGCCTCCTGAAGGCAGTCTCCAGAGCATAAAAACTCGGGTGCTTACTTCTATACCTAGGCTATACCCCCTCCCAACCCATACAGTCATACAGTTCCACCCTGCCACCCCCAAGCTTGGCACATGTATATCAGTTTATGGCCCTCCCAGATCTACACATGTGCACAGCCCCCAGTAATGACACCCTGCATCCTGCTCTGCATCCATCCCACAAATACAAGGCTTTAGACTACTGAAGGAAATCAACTTCTAAAGTAAACCAATAAGATATTTACATTCTGTGAAGACAATAGAGGATCACTAAGCATATGATGCAGGCAGATATAGCCCAGCCTAATGACTAAACTAAAACACCAGAGGAGACAGATTTTGGAGCAACTAGTCAAAGATGTTCATACAACTCTACTAAATAAAATAAATGGATGGTGTTCTAATTTGCTAGTTGCCTGAATGCAATATACCAGAAACAGAATGACTTTTAAAAGGGGAAATTTAGTAAGTTGTTAGTTTACAGTTCTAAGGCTGAGAAAATGTCCCAATTAAAACAAGTCTATAGAAGTTCCAATTTAAGGCATCCAGGGAAAGATACCTTGGTTCAAGAAGGCTGATGAAGTTCAATGTTTCTCTCTCAGCTGGAAGGGCACATGGCAAACATGGCGGCGTCTGCTGCCTTTCTTGTGGCTCTACAAAAGGGTCTCTCTCCAAAATGTTTTCTCTTTTAAAGGATTCCAGTAAGCAATTCCACCTTCAATGGGTAGAGACATGCCTCCATGGAAATCATCTAATCAAAAGTTACCTCCCACAACTGGGTGGGTCACATCTCTATGGGAACATCAAAATGCTCCCACCCAGCAATATTGAATGAGGATTAAAGGACATGGCTTTTCTGGGGTCCACCACAGATTCAAACTGGAACAGATGACTAATGACATAAAGGAGAACGAGAAGACACTGGAAGAGCAGAAAGAGGAATCTGAAAGAATAAATAGAAAAATAGAAGATATCACAGAGATTAAAGATGCTATAGACCAAATAAAAAACATACTAGAGACACAAAGCAGATTCGAAGAGTAGAAGAAAGAATAAATGAACTAGAGGACAGGACAACTGATTTCAAACGCTCAAAAAAGCAAATGACAAGAAAAAAGATGGAAAAATTTGAATTGGATCCCAGGGAAATGATGGACAAAACAAAGTGCACAAATACAAGAATCACTGGTGTCCCAAAAGGAGGAAAAGAATAGTAAAGGGCTAGGAAGATTAGTTGAGGATATACTGAGGGAAAACTTCCCAAGCCTTATAAGGACATAAATAAACAAGTCAAAGAAGCTCAACAAACTCCAAATAGAATAAATCCAAATAGGCCTTCCCCAAGACACATACTAATCAGTCTGTCAAATGTTGAAGAGAAGCAGAAAATCCTCAAAGTGGCAAGAGAAAAACAATCTACTACATACAAGGGAAACCACGTAAGACTGAGTTCAGACTACTCAACTGGTACCATGGAGGCAAGAAGGCAGTGGTATGATATATTTAAGATCCTGAAAGAGAAAGACTTGCAGCCAAGAATTCTGTACCCAGGCAAACTGTCCTTCCAAACTGAGGAAGAGACTGAAATTTTCACAGACAAACAAATTCTAAAAGAATCTGTCAACAAGAGACCAGTCCTACAAGAAATACTAAAAAGAGTTCTGCTAGTTGAAAAAAGACAGGAGAGGGAGGTCTGGAGGAGGGCACAGAATTGAAGAGTATATAGATTTAACAAACAAAATCCAAAAGATAAGATGGTGGATTCAAGAAACGCCTTTTCAGTAATAACTTTGAATGTTAACAGACTAAATTTACCAATTAAAAGATACAGATTGGCAGAATGGATTAAGAAATATAATCCAGCCATATGCTGCTCATAAGAGACTCATATTAGACACAAGGATACAAATAGACTGAAAGTGAAAGGATGGAAAAAGATGTTCCAACAAGTTGTAACCAAAAGAAAGCAAGAGTAGCTATACTAATATTGGACAAAATAGACTTTAAATGTAAAGATATTGTAAGAGACAAAGAAGGACACCATATATTAATTAAAGAGACAATTCACCAATAAGAAATAACAATCATAAATATTTATGCTCCCAGTCAAGGAGCTCCAAAGTACATGAGACAGACATTGGCAAAACTGGAGGGAACAATAGACATTTCAACAATAAAAGTAGGAGACTTCAATACACCACTCTCTTCTATAGACAGAAGAATCAGACAGAAGATCAACAAGGAAACAGAAAAGTTAAACAACCTGATAAACAAATTAGACCTAACAGACATATATAGATTATTACACCTCAAAACAACAGGATATACATTTTTCTCTAGTGTCCATGGAACATTCTCCAGGAAATATCATATGCTCGGACACAAGACAGGTCTTTAGAAATTTAAAAACATTGAAATTATTTGACACACTTTCTCTAAACACAATGGAATGAACCTGGATATCAATAACCAGCAAAGAATGAGAACATTCACAAATACATGGAGATTAAATAACACGCTCTTAAACAACTAGTGGGTCAAAGAAGAAATTGCTAGAGAAATCAGTAGCTATTTGAAGACGAATGAAAATGAGAATACAACATATCAGAAATTATGGGATTCAGCAAAGGCTGTGCTGAGAGGGAAATTTCTTGCCCTAAATGCCTATATTAAAAAAACAAGAAAGAGCAAAATTCAAGTAACTGCTCACCTGGAAGAACTTGAGAAAAAACAGCAAACTAACCCCAAAGCAAATAGAAGAAGAGAAGTAACAAAGATTAAAGCAGAGTTAAATGAATGGGAGAACAAAAGAACACTAGGAAGAACCAATAAAACCAAAAGTTGATTGTTTGAGAAAATCAATAAAATTGATGGGCCACTAGCATACCTAACAGAGAAAAATAGAAAGAGGATGCACATAAACAAAATCAGAAATGAGAAGGGATGCATTACTATAGACCCTGAAGAAATAAAAGAAGTCATAAGAGGTAACTATAACAACTATATGCCAACAAACTAGACAATTTTGATGAAATGGACAAATTCCTAGAAACACATAAACAAGATTCTACCAAGGTTCCATGCACTAGGGCAACTTTCTAGAAACCTACAACCTCCAGATGGGTCCCTGGACCAGGTAAGTCCTAAAGTGCAGAGAAGCCAGCCTCTCCAGAATATCAACTAGTTCATCCCCCTATCCCATATTATCAATACCCCTTTCTAACATGAAAAAATTAGAATGGCCATAGGCCAAATACACCTAAAGAGTGGGTGAAAGATCAAAGGTGATGATGCAGTTATGCAGAGAAGGTAGGTTTTAACAAATGAGTATGATTACTGAATCTTTCTATTGATATTTCTTTTAGTCTCCAGTATCTTAGAGCAACTAGAAGTAAAAACATAAAATTGTGGAATTGTAACTCATACTCAGAGTTGTAGAACTCTGAAATCTGTTCTACAACTAATGGCTGTGATGTGCTTTGAAATTTATTGCTTTTTTGCATATGTTATTTTTCACAAAAAGAAAAAAAAAGTTGATTGTGATGATAAATGCAAAGCTATATATGATATTGTGAACCACTGACTGTACACTTTGGATGATTACACGGTATATGAATGTATATAACAATAAAAGATAAAAAATTAAAAGAAAATATTATGTGTATAAAGAGTATTTGATGAAAAATGAGTCTGTTAGCACAGGCCCAGTCCTGCTTCATCTAGAAACAACTGTCTAGAAATCTTCCAAGCACTCGCCACACATCCACAGAATACTGTATGATTTCCATCTGTCTAGTCATTCTCTCTTCCTTCCATAAGGGCACTTAGACCCTTCAGTACTTTCCTTATTTTCTTTTACATATCTTAATGAGGCAATATTGGAGAAAGCAGTGAGAAATAAAATCTGAGGCCAATCTGCTTCAGGGAAAAAAAAAAAGAGATTAACAATCCATATTATTTTAACAGGAAGAAAACTAAGCTTTAGTTTTGTACGAATACCCAGCTTGACACAAAAGCTTTTCTTTTTGAAATATATGATAAACAAACATTAAATCTTGGTCAGTACTATCACAGAATTCACTTTCACAAACTCCTTTTTACAATTCTCTATATTCCTTGAGGGCTTATAACAAATAATGATTATAACAAAATTCAACTCCTCCAATTCTTTACTACTTTCTGTATCTATTCAGGCCTTGTAGTCAACAATGACTATACCAAAAAAATTAATTTCCTTAAACTCTTTCCCATCTTCCATATCCATTCCACCTATAGTTTCTCCTTATTCAGTCTACACATAATCAAAAATAAATTCACAAAGCTTTTGAAACTGCATACTTCCTTTCAATAACAGTACTCACGAAGGGTTGGGGGAGAAGACCCAGAGATACTACAAAATAATGGAAGAAGGAAGAATTTATGCTTAAGTTTGGAACACAGCCAGGAATCTATATACTTTAAACTCAGAACACACAAATGATTACTTTATAGCATGGCTAAACTGTCTCAGTTCAATTCAGCAGTAATTTCAAAGGTCAGAGAAACCCCAGGTTTGAAATATAATCAGCCTTTCAATATTTAAGGGCTTTATATCCAGAAAATTCAATTTTTTTACAACATTATTCCCAAGTGCTAAATAACACCAGGAACATGTTAATTTACAAAATTAAGTTATGGCTTCTTAAAAAACTAGTTCAGAGCTCTATTTATTTAAGTGCTACTCTCTTGTTTGAAGGTCTTACAAGTTTCATCTCTTCTATGCGGTCTTTTTAGGTAATTCTTTATCTATCTGCTTCTTAAATTCTTCAGCATTTTTAATAGTTTGTTACCACTGTCTTATACTATGTCCTAGTACACATATATCTAACTAGAATATAAATTCTTTGAAACTAAGAATTATGTCCTCTCTATTCATAACAGCATTTACTAACAACAATATACTGATCGACATTAACAAAGCCACTACAAATTCTTCTATCCAGGTAATTAAGTTTATAAAAAACATTTATATTTTTTACTAAACTTAACTGAGGTCTTAAATAGAACATGTTTGAAGCATTAGCCCATTTATAATTTTATAATACTTTATATGTGTTACTATTACTAGATACATTGCTCAGTTTATGTAACTGAACCTATCTAGTTAGGATATTTTAAGAAGAACTTTGAGAATGTATTTATAACATTGGTTTATTTTATCAGTAAGCTTGTATAAATTTAGGGGGAACATACCCAAGCAAAATAAAATTGCATTTGTTCAGCTCAAATTTATCATAAAATTCCTTTTATCAGAGGTTGAAAAAAAATCTCTCTTTATAATATCTTAAAATTACAATTTTAAAAGTATATTGACTATTAAGTTTTGGAAAGTACACTGCCATTGTTTAATTTGTCCCAAGCCTAAACCCAGAAAAACTTTTCCATATCTCTTAAAAATCTTTCAGTTTACTTACTGGAATTTGGTAATTAGATTTTATTATTTATATTTTAACAATGATATGATTACTATAGTTACTATTGCAAAGGTATTACAGGAAAAAAATAGTATCAACACATCTTATTTTGTAACATTGTTTTGCTTACTATTACTAATCTCCAGGGCCAGTAAAATAATTCTTCATCATACCTTGCCGTATCTTTCTGTGCCTAGCCCTCCCCCCTTAACTCCTTTAGGTGGTTAGGCCTTGGGGCAAGATGAAGCCTGGTTTTTTGAAAGTTTTAGATGAGGGCTGTGAAATTTTGAGAGTTTTTATGGTCTTCTATAACTATTCCCAATTATTAGATTAATTTTACTAAAAGCTGTAACCAGGACCATTGGAAAAGGTCTTTGTTTTATCGAGACGCAGCCCTTTTCAGTTTTCCAGGGGCAGTTTCTTTCTAATGCCCAGGTTTATTTACAGTAATTACAAAACTAAGGTTTTGAATCTTGCCATTCAGTGAGTTTTTTCTTTTTACTCTTTTACTTCAGAAGTACCGATTAATATAAACTTCAAATCAATCAATCAATCCTCTTCACATCCCTACATTACTTTTCTTTCCATAATCACAAGCTAAAAAAAATTTTTTTAATGCAAAAGATGGCTTGCTTGAGCACTATAGTTACATGGAATCTTGAATGGGTTGTAAGATCTTGTACGTTTGTGCAGGTTGGCGTGATGCCCCAGTGTACCCCAGGGTGGTTTGGGCCGAGAATAGGGAGTGTTTGCAGGATTCCCTTGTGGGGCTGGGGAGAAGGGAGGAAATGTTGAACTCCCCCATCTGGGGAATTCCTGGTGTTATTGCAGGCAGTGGGGGCACAAATTCAATATGTTGAGCCCTCGATCTCGGGGTTTGACACTATGAAACTTAATTCTGCAGAGGAGGAGCTAAGTCTACTTGTAATTGTGCCTTGGAGTCACCGCCAGAGAACCTCTTTTGTTCCTCAGATGTGGCCTCTCTCTAAGCCACCTTGGTAGGAGGGTTCACTGCCCTCCCCCCACCGTACATGGGACATGACTCTCAGGAGTATAAATCTCCCTGGCAATGTGGGACAAGACTCCTGGGATGGACCAGGACCTGGCATCATAGGACTGAGAAAGCCTTCTTGACCAAAATGGGGAAGAGAGAAATGAGAAAAAATGAAGTTTCAGTGGCTGAGAGATTTCAAACAGAGTTAACAGGTTATGCTGGAGGTTTTTCTTATGTATTAATATCTATCCCTTTTCAGTTTATGGAGCATTGGAGTGGCTGGAGGTAAATGCCTGGAACTGTTGAGCTGTGTTCCGGTGACCTTGATTCTTGGGGAAGATTATGTAGCTGTATGGCTTTTGCAGCATGACCATGTGACTGTGAAGGCCTAGTGTCTGATGTGCCTTTTGTCTGGGGTATGGAGAGATGAGTAAAGAAGTAAGGAAAAATAAATGAGTGGAAAATGGGGGCGGGTGGATAGCGGGTAGAAAGAACTGGGTGGGTTGAGATGCTGATGTTCAATGAGAGGGAGTGGTGCAGGATGTGGGATGTATGAATTTATTCTTTTTTCTCTTTGTTTCTTTTTCTGGAATGATGCAGATGGTCTAGGGATGATCATGGTGATGAATGCATGGCTATGTGGTGATGTTGTAGGCCAATGATTGTATACTATATCTGGATTGTATGTGTGTGAGGATTTCTCAATAAAAATGTTACAAAAATAAAAAAAATTGAAACAGTACCTTATTCATTAGCTTTATAGGTAGCAGTATCCAAATTGCCTTTGTTTCTTTTTGAGAAGTTGTCTAAGTGGCTCAAAATTTAACTCTTTCTGCCTACAACTGATAGAATGCTACTCTGAATGCTCCCCAAACTAACAGCAAATTTAAAACAAGATATAAGGTATATTGAGTAGGTTTTGGCAAATGGTAAAGTGCACAGTATTCTGAGTTTAATGTTGATTGGAAAAAAAAAAAGCCTGAAGCACAACGTGGTAGTGTTAAGAACCTTCACAAAAAGTGAATATGAGTAAGGGAAAGGGAATCCGGATAGTCTGAAATGAACCAGACTTTAAGAAAGGAAGTTTCCAAAGAAATCATAAGAGAAAAAGTATGTTCTGAAGGCTACAGTCTTTTAAAGAAAATATGGTTTAAGAAGAATAGTGGAAAAGGCAAAGGAAAAAAAAGTTGGTAATATGTGAAGAAATCAGTGGTAGCACAGGTCGCTCCAGTTTAAAAGGGCACCAACTAAAGAGGGAAAAGAACAGATAACTAAGTAGGAAAACAGAGAAGTAGGACAAAAACACTGCTCATGGATCTCCTCTTCATTATTCCATTCTGTATACTTATAGTCTTTCAAGTTCAGCTAACTACCTTCTCCACAAAACCTTCTCCTATCTTGACTCATACTGACTCTCCTCTTCTGAAATGCATTCTTGGCAATTACTCATGGCCTTCTTTTCTTCCTGAGTTCAACTGTAAGCTCTGAGACTTCAGGGTCCATGTCATACATGCCTTGATGTCCCCAAAGTGCCAACCGGCAGTGGCTTCCTGCCAAGTAGATGTTAAATAAACGTGCTGATAAAGTCAAAGATGCCAACCAATATCAATGTTTTTAGAGAAAGGGGAGACTAAACTGATACAAATAACACATAATTTGGGCGTTATTTGTTGATGCATTGTAAATTGTACTAATATCCAATCCAATTCAAGTCAGTTTTATAACAGAATCAATAGACAGAGTCACCGGAAATTGCAAAAATGGCACAATACCTGCAGGAGACTTTCTATGGCATGAAAGCCTCGAATTAAATTCAGAGCTCCACATAAAAGACTAAGGATAAATGCCACAATTCCTGATAGGGTTGTTGGTTCCAGTCGCTGGTGAGCTGTAAAATAAGAAATGGTGGAAACAAACACTAATATCTCATGTACTTAAACTTATGTAACATGAAGATTCACTGCTCAATTTAAATGGGTCAAATATAGATTAACCTTAATTAAATTACTTAACAATATAACTAAGCAATTAAATACTTAACAAATAAATATGAAACATTTCACAACATAAAAGTTTCATTTCCCTAAGCTCATATTAAATTAATTCCTTTTTCTATACATTTTTAACAAAGACATCTAATTTGTATTTGGGATATATAGTGCTAAGGAGTACTCACATTTGGCAAGTAAATCATGTAGGCAAAAACCTTACTGTCCAAATAAATCTACTATTTGCAACTAGGTGCAATATTTGCGAAGGTGACTTTGCTTGGAAATTTACTGTGCAATTCTTACTTTTTCTGAAAATGCTCAGAAAACATTTTAAGTATATACCTAGTTTGCTTTTAAGTAAAGCTCTCCCTTATCTGGGTTCTATGACCAGTGAAACATGAAAGTTGATACATAAAAACATGAAAGTTCATATATATAATCACCAATCTGAACTCCACAAAAAAAATAGAGTTTCATAGCTATGAAATTACTGGTCCTCTGAAGCTGACTTCAAAGTAAAAATGATAAAATATTAGTTGAAGTAATGACCATTCCATGTGTATACACTCTCATCTTTCAAGACTTCAGCAGCATATGACACTCAGTTATACAGTATCTTCCTTTAATCATCAACCAACTTTTAATATATTGAATTAACAATAACTCTAAACAAAAACAT
This sequence comes from Tamandua tetradactyla, assembly GCF_023851605.1. Taxonomy (NCBI): domain Eukaryota; kingdom Metazoa; phylum Chordata; class Mammalia; order Pilosa; family Myrmecophagidae; genus Tamandua; species Tamandua tetradactyla. The sequence goes on from NC_135336.1 coordinate 22,144,066, forward strand.
GAAACTAAATTCATAATCATCTCAGCTTGGAAAGGAAGAACGAGAAAAAGAACAGCACCACCACATTTAGGTCATTTTATTTAAATCACTGAGGTGTAAAAGTATTCACAATGAAGTTAAGGAGGTAGAACATTACATACAAGGGCTTAAATCTTACCTACCTATAATCAACCATATGGGTGAAAGCTTTCCTAAACAGTTCATAAAGACAAAAGAACCCATGGATCACAAAAAAATATTTATTCCTCAGGTTCAACAGAAAATGCTAATATAAAACAGCAGAAAAAGCTATTATTTCTTTAAGTTCTTCTGTGTTCAAACTGATTGTCTAGTCCTCTAATCAATTTCCTTGAGCTTTGAATAAGAAAACAGAAAGTTAAATGTCACCATAAAGTAATGATACTAAGTCTTATACTAGTGGAGAACAAACCTCATAAATATATACCCCAACTGCTCTACCAATTTGTGGCATTTTGCACTCTCCTTCCCTCTCTTTGTTGTTAAGGGAGAAACGGCCCTAACAAAAAGAAAAAAAGAAATGCTTAACATGTCCCTTCAACATAAAACCACCTGACAACTGAATAGATTATATAAATCATGCCTCCTCGACAATATTTGGAAACGACATATCAGATAAAGGTCTAGTATCCAGAATTTATAAAGAGATTGTTCAACTCAACAACAAAAAGACAGCCAATCCAGTTACAAAATGGGAAAAAGACTTGAACAGACACCTCTCAGAAGAGGAAATACAAATGGCCAAAAGGCACATGAAGAGATGCTCAATGTCCCTGGCCATTAGAGAAACGCAAATCAAAACCACAATGAGTTATCATCTCATACCCACCAGAATGGCCATTATCAACAAAACAGAAAATGACAAGTGCTGGAGAGGATGTGGAGAAAGAGGCACACTTATCCACTGTTGGTGGGAATGTCAAATGGTGCAACCACTGTGGAAGGCAGTTTGGCGGTTCCTCAAAAAGCTGAATATAGAATTGCCATATGACCCAGCAATACCATTGCTACATATCTACTCAGAGGACTTAAGGGCAAAGACACAAACGGACATTTGCACACCAATGTTTATAGCAGCATTATTTACAATTGCAAAGAGATAGAAACAGCCAAAATGCCCATCAACAGACGAGTGGCTAAACAAACTGTGGTATATACATATGATGGAATATTATGCAGCTCTAAGATAGAATAAACTTATGAAGCATGTAATAACATGGATGGACCTAGAGAACATTATGCTGAGTGAGACTAGCCAAAAACTAAAGGATAAATACTGTATGGTCTCACTGATATGAACCGACATTTGAGAATAAACTTGGAATATGTCATTGGTAACAGAGACCATCAGGAGATAGAAATAGGGTAAGATAATGGGTAATTGGAGCTGAAGGGATACAGACTGTGCAACAGGACTGGATACAAGAACTCAGAAATGGACAGCACAATACTACCTAATTGTAATGTAATTATGTTAAAACATTGAATGAAGCTGCATGTGAAGTATAGTTTTTTTTTTCTATTATCGTTTTATTTCTTTTACTGTTGTCTTTTTATTTCTTTTTCTAAATCGATGCAAATGTACTAAGAAATGATGAATATGCAACTATGTGATGATATTAAGAATTACTGATTGTATATGTAGAATGGAATCATCTCTAAATGTTTTGTTAGTTAATTTTTTTAATTAATAAAAAAATCATGCCTCCTCTAAAGTGTATAAAAAGTATACCTTATAAAAAACAAAATAATATTCTGCATAACTAAAAACCTTAGCGTTTTTAGTTATATAAGGTATTTACGTAGTTTAGTAAGGTATTTTCCCTCTTTGTTGGAAAAATATTACCATTTTAATGTGTTTATGAATATCTATTTAAGAGATGAATAATAATTCCTTAAAAAAGTAGCAACTGGCTTTCCACAAGCACACAGCAAGAAACTCTCTTCCTTATTCCTTTCCCTTTTTTGTTCTTATTTCATGAGGCAAGTGCGTGTGAGGGGGTGGCTGTTAGTATTTTTTCCTTCTCCTTTTGCTCCCCTCTCTATCTTTTCTTTCTTCTTGTTCTTAATGCAACAGACTAAAGAGTGAGAGGACTAGATTTCCAGTATAATATTCAGAATATGTCCAGTTCTCAACAAAAATTTACAAAACATACAAAGAGACAGGAGAGTATGGCTCAGTCACAGGACAAAAAGAATTTGAGGAAAAATATTCCAGTGGACGTGCTATCTTTGGTATTACAAATAAAGGTCTCAAAAAAAAATTCTCATAAATAGGATCAATGAACTAAAGGAAAGTATGGAAAAAGAAGTGAAGAAATTCAGGAAAACAAAATAGGAACAAAATGAGATTTTCAATAATGAGATAGAAAATATAAAGAACCTAATAGAAATTCTGGTACTCAAAAGTAAAATCAATGAAATGAAAAATTCAATAACGGGTTTAAGAGCAGTCTGGTGGAGGCAGAAAAAAGACCAGTGAACACAAAGACAAAACAACTGAAATTGTCCAGATTAAAGAGCAGAGAGAAAACAGAATGAAAAAAATGAAAAGACCCTGAGCATCTGACACCATCAAGCATACCAATATATTCATCCTAGAAGACCCAGAAGAAGAGAGAGATAAAAGGCCAGAAAAAAAATATTTGAAAAGACAATGGCTGAAAACTTCCCAACTCTGATGAAAGCTTTGAAAATTTAAATACAAGATGCCCAACACCAAGCAGGATGAACCTAAATAGACGAACACTGAAACATGTTATGATCAAATTCACCAATGCCAAGGACAAAGACAGAATCTTAAAAAATAGCTAAAGAGAAGGTACACATAACATACAAGGGATCCTTCATAAAAGTAACATCTGATTTCTCAAGAGAAGCCTCTGAGGCCAGAAGGCAGTGGGAGGACACATTTAAAGTGCTGAAAGAAAAAACCAAACAAACCTGGTATCTGAGAATAATATACCCAGCACAGTTGTCCTTCAAAAATAAGGGAGAACTGATACTTTCAGACGAAACAAAAAATAGGGATTGCATTATAATTAGACCTGTCTAACAAGAAATACTAAAGAGAGTTTCCCATACTGAAAGAAAAGTATATTAGAGAGTGTCTTGGTATTGAATGCAAGATAACAAGATCTCCAGCATAAGCAAAAATATAGGTAAATATATATGCCAGCAACATTTCAGTTTTAATTTGTAATGGTGTGTTTATTCTTTATAAGCCTGAAAATTCAAATGCATAAAAAGCAAGCCTAAGTCTTTAGTTACTGAATATAAAATGCAACCTGTGACATGAACATAACATCAAAAGGCAGAGAGTGGCAGAATGGATAAAGCATGATCCAACTCCATGTTGTTTACAAGAGACCCAACTAAAAATCAATTTAAGTGAAAGCAGATTCAAGAAAATCTATAAAAATGATAAACCTTCTAGATAATGATTAGAAGAAAATAGTAAAAGATAAAACTTATCAATATCACAAACGAAAAAAGTGACTTCACTATAATTCTATTTGGTCAACAGAGTCTTTAATCTCTGTCATTTCTGCTATTTTTCTATTCTTTCAGATTCCTCTTTGTGCTCTTCTACTGTCTTCTTGATCTCTTTTATGTCATTTGCTATCCCACTTATTTTATTAAGCAGAGTTGTATGAATATCTTTTTTTTTAATTTTTTTATTAACGGAAAGAAAAAAAAAAGAAATTAACACAACATTTAGAAATCATACCATTCTACATATGCACTCAGTAATTCTTAACATCATCACATAGATGCATGATCATCATTTCTTAGTACATTTGCATTGGTTTAGAAGAACTAGCAACATAACCGAAAAAGATATAGAATGTTAATATAGAGAAAAAAATAAAAGTAATAATAGTAAAATCAAAACAAAACAAAACAAAACAAAACAAAAACCTATAGCTCAGATGCAGCTTCATTCAGTGTTTTAACATGATTACTTTACAATTAGGTATTATTGTGCTGTCCATTTTTGAGTTTTTGTATCTAGTCCTGTTGCACAGTCTGTATCCCTTCAGCTTCAATTACCCATTGTCTTACCCTGTTTCTAACTCCTGCTGAACTCTGTTACCAATGACATATTTCAAGTTTATTCTCGAATGTCCGTTCACATCAGTGGGACCATACAGTATTTGTCCTTTAGTTTTTGGCTGGATTCACTCAGCATAATATTCTCTAGGCCCATCCATGTTATTACATGGTTCATAAGTTTATCTTGTCTTAAAGCTGCATAATATTCCATCGTATGTATATACCACAGTTTGTTTAGCCACTCTTCTGTTGATGGAGATTTTGGCTGTTTCCATCTCTTTGCAATTGTAAATAACGCTGCTATAAACATTGGTGTGCAAATGTCCGTTTGTGTCTTTGCCCTTAAGTCCTTTGAGTAGATACCTAGCAATGGTATTGCTGGGTCGTATGGCAATTCTATATTCAGCTTTTTGAGGAACCGCCAAACTGCCTTCCACAGTGGTTGCACCCTTTGACATTCCCACCAACAGTGAATAAGTGTGCCTCTTTCTCCGCATCCTCTCCAGCACTTGTCATTTTCTGTTTTGTTGATATGGCCATTCTGGTGGGTGTGAGATGATATCTCATTGTGGTTTTGATTTGCATTTCTCTAATGGCCAGGAACATTGAGCATCTCTTCATGTGCCTCTTGGCCATCCGTATTTCTTCTTCTGGTAGGTGTCTGTTTAAGTCTTTTTCCCATTTTGTAATTGGGTTGGCTGTCTTTTTGTTGTTGAGTTGAATAATCTCTTTATAAATTCTGGATACTAGACCTTTATCTGATATGTCGTTTCCAAATATTGTCTCCCATTGTGTAGGCTGTCTTTCTACTTTCTTGATGAAGTTCTCTGATGCACAAAAGTGTTTAATTTTGAGGAGCTCCCATTTATTTATTTCCTTCTTCAGTGTTCTTGCTTTAGGTTTAAGGTCCATAAAACCACCTCCAGTTGTAAGATCCATAAGATATCTCCCAACATTTTCCTCTAACTGTTTTATGGTCTTAGACCTAATGTTTAGATCTTTGATCCATTTTGAGTTAACTTTTGCATAGGGTGTGAGAGATGGGTCTGCTTTCATTCTTTTGCATATGGATATCCAGTTCTCTAGGCACCATTTATTGAAGAGACTGTTCTGTCCCAGGTGAGTTGGCTTGACTGCCTTATCAAAGATCAGATGTCCATAGATGAGAGGGTCTATATCTGAGCACTCTATTCGATTCCATTGGTCGATATATCTATCTTTATGCCAATACCATGCTGTTTTGACCACTGTGGCTTCATAATATGCCTTAAAGTCAGGCAGCGCGAGACCTCCAGCTTCGTTTTTTTTCCTCAAGATGTTTTTAGCAATTCGGGGTACCCTGCCCTTCCAGATAAATTTGCTTATTGGTTTTTTTTTTTTTTTCCTTTTTTTTTTTTATTAATTAAAAAAAGAATTAACAAAACAATTAGAAATCATTCCAATCTACATGTACAATCAGTAATTCTTAATAACATCACATAGTTGCATATTCATCATTTCTTAGTACATTTGCATCAATTTAGAAAAAGAAATAAAAAGACAACAGAATAAGAATTAAAACAATAATAGAAAGAAAAAAAAACAAAAAAAACAAAAACAAAAAACCTATACCTCACATGCAGCTTCATTCAGTGTTTTAACATAATTGCATTACAATTGGGTAGTATTGTGCTGTCCATTTCTGAGTTTTTATATCCAGTCCCGTTGTACAGTCTGTATCCCTTCATCTCCAATTATCCCTTCTCTCTTTTTTTTTTTTTTTAATTAACGGAAAAAAAGAAATTAACCCAACATTTAGAGATCATACCATTCTACACATGCAATCATTAATTCTTAACATCATCACATAGATGCATGATCATCATTTCTTAGTACATTTGCATTGGTTTAGAAGAACTAGCAACATAACCGAAAAAGATATAGAATGTTAATATAGAGAAAAAAATAAAAGTAATAATAGTAAAATCAAAACAAAACAAAACAAAACAAAACAAAAACCTATAGCTCAGATGCAGCTTCATTCAGTGTTTTAACATGATTACTTTACAATTAGGTATTATTGTGCTGTCCATTTTTGAGTTTTTGTATCTAGTCCTGTTGCACAGTCTGTATCCCTTCAGCTTCAATTACCCATTGTCTTACCCTGTTTCTAACTCCTGCTGAACTCTGTTACCAATGACATATTTCAAGTTTATTCTCGAATGTCCGTTCACATCAGTGGGACCATACAGTATTTGTCCTTTAGTTTTTGGCTGGATTCACTCAGCATAATATTCTCTAGGCCCATCCATGTTATTACATGGTTCATAAGTTTATCTTGTCTTAAAGCTGCATAATATTCCATCGTATGTATATACCACAGTTTGTTTAGCCACTCTTCTGTTGATGGAGATTTTGGCTGTTTCCATCTCTTTGCAATTGTAAATAACGCTGCTATAAACATTGGTGTGCAAATGTCCGTTTGTGTCTTTG